>NW_017729012.1:10225168-10240880 GCF_001723915.1 Gavialis gangeticus | reverse complement strand
CTACGTAGTGCTCAAGTCAACCCAACAATCTCTTTTTGATCATTGGAATAGATTGAGCTCCTCAAGCCTCACATCAGAAGGTTCATTTCCCTCTCCTTGGACCCTGTTTCTGGCCTACTTTTGAACTCTTTTCAGTATTTCGACCTCCTTCTTGAGGGCAGACTGCAACACTGGATGCAGCTTTCTTGTCTTACCAGTGCTAGATCATTTCCATGCTTCTGCTTGATATTCTCCTTCCTTCCCATTCAAGGACTGCATTAGCCCTTCCAGCCACAGCCTGGCTGAGGGTTCATGTTGAGACATTTCTCTGAGTCACTGCTCTCCAACAAGCGTCTGTAGGCATGGCCAGCTTCTTGCACACCCAGGGGCTTCCCCATGTCCTGTCTAATTACTTCCCTGAGCTTTCCCAGAGGAAATTCTGCCTTTGCCTACATGGCCGTGCCTGTGGATGAAGCTTTCTGTTCACATGCAAAGTATCTCACTGTTGTGAAGTTTGGTGTGCGTGTGTCAGGAATTTGCTTGTGGTCAGTCTCCCTTTTAGATGCAATAAGAGGCAAGCCCCAGCACCCAGTCCAGTAAACCCCGCCCAGCACAGTGTGATGATGCCCAGCATAGACAGAAAGGAGAATATCAGAGCCAAATGCTTTGATGGTTGTGTGCTGGGAACTGGGCTGAGACCCATTAAACAACTGTTAATCACTGCGGGCCAGGGAAGGGTTTCAAACCAGCACATCTGAGGGGTTGCCTAACCCTGCACCAATCTAAGACACTGTCTTCTGCTGGTATTTGTGTCTTAAACACCGCGTGTTTCTGTTTATGACTTCCTAGCCATTTTCATGGCAGTCTTCACCAAGGACTAATCGATTCCTGATAGAAAATGATCCCAATAACATGCAAGCGCCGTCTAGGAATAAACATGGCAGGAGACCAAATGGAAGAAGCAAAGTCGTGTTTTTCCCTTTTGTTCACGTGTTCAGGGCCATAGGTTGTAATCAACATACCCAACGAGCCATTTACATTGTGAGCATTGTTTTAAATAGCAATAAATATAGAAGGAGCTGCATAACTTGGAGCAGCCGCGTGCAAGGGAGAGTCCCAGCTGTGAACACGAGGGTGCTAGAGAGTGTCTTTCTTAAGCGCGCACAGTAAGCTCAGGACTTGTTCACCTGGGGTAAAATACAAAGGAAGGATGGAAATCAGCTGCTGCCATGAGGCAGAGGGGCTGAACCCACATGGACTAGGCAAGACCGTTTTGTTCTCAGTACCCTCCCTTGTCCTGCTTCCTCTCTGCCCAACTTTACATCCTCCATGGCAGGAGCCAGAGACTAGGTCTGGGGCATGCTGAGAAGCATTTGTCCTCCTCTGCTCACAAGGTGGCTGATGTTTTGGGCACAGGTGAACTACAAGGGGATGGAGGGAGCTGCAGCGTTATTCTGCATCCTTGGACAGCAGAGAGGACTTGAACTTGACCTTTTCTTGCTTGTCTTAATATTTGCTTGTCTCTTGTGAGTTAGCAAGGCTTCCAGAGGGAAAGTAATGGGCTCTGGTACCTACTGCATGCTGCTTATGTTACAGAACAGCTCATTACCTTTTCTCTGCCTCTAGCTAATTAAGTCCCATCCATGGTGTTGTCTCCCCTTCACCATAGTAGCGATAATTACATTGGGTGTTTCTGTACTGCCTTTCATCTGAGGATCAAAGTGCTTTACAAACGAAAACTGAATAAGCCTGGCAGTACTTCCGTTCAGTCAGGAAGCAAGGATCTAATGGAGATGGAAACTGAAAAGGGAACTGCAGTGACTTTCTTGGGGTCACCAGGCAAGGCAGTGTCACAATCCTGCCTCTGGACTTGCCATGCACTGCTGTAGCTACTAGGCCATGCCGCTGCTGTTTTCAGGCGTTGTGTTTTTAGACTGGCTATAAATAGGAGCGGGCTAGAAACTGCCTCTTAATCACCTGTCCATGTACAGCACAGACAACACAAAAAAAGAGGTTACAAGTGTCCTGCTCCATTCTTCCACATTGGCAGCGCTTCCTCCCTCCTATTCTAGTTAAGAGAATAAAACAGCTTGAGCTGGAACTGGGTTTTCATGATAAGATCCATCCGTGTGACACTTTCTGTATAAAAATACCTGCCTTGAATCGGATACTTACAGAGCTGTTTCGCTTGGTGTTTCGTTTTTCTTCACGAAGCACTGAAAGCAAACACAAGCAACATAATCTTATCACTTCTGAGTGAGAGGCATGACTAAGGGTCATTTTTATTCCTCTCCTCTGTGAGTAACATCTTCCACCCGGCTGGCCCCAGCTCAGCACGCCAGAACGGCTTCCCCCCTGCTGCTATGTAGACGACACTGGGATACAATGCAGAGCGCCATTATAAACCAGCACGGGGGAATGCTGAGCACCACTACAAACCAGCATGGGGGAATGCGGAGTCCACTTGCTAACCAGCATGGGGGAATGCAGAGCACCACTACACACCAGCACAGGAGAATGCAGAGTCCAATTGCAAACCAGCACGGGGGAGAAAGCTGCAGGCAGTTGCAGCAGCAACGGCATGAAACGCTGTTCTTTTCACAGTGCTACAGAGACGTGAACTGGGTCACTTTGGGAGGCACAGCACGGTTACCCAAACTGGAAGTCAGCCAGGGCAACACCTGTATGCTAGTGAAAACCGCCATGGCTGGAAAGGATTGCAACATGACGTGTTATCTAGAACATAGCTGCCTCTGTCACCCCACTGGGCTGGACTAGTTCAGCACAGACATTGGGAGAAGAGGGCGGCACAACATCCAGACCCTACTTCTTGGTCATCAGGGGATAGCTCAGAAGATGTGCTAACACACTGAGCACAGCCTTGTTTCGGTCATTGGTCCTGCTAAATCTGCCGGGCTAGTCACAGTGAGTCTGGGTTCTTATTTATGTGGGACACTTTCTCTGTGACCAGCCGGGCAGATGTAGCAGGACCGATGGCCGAAACAAGGCCGTGTTCAGTGTGTTAGGACGTATGCTGAGCCATCCTGTGATGACCAAGAAGTAGGGTCACGATTTAGAGTTCCTACCATTTCTGCATATGGCAGACTTCAATATCTTCTCACACACGCGCATGCTCACAAATACCTGCACTACAGAGACCTGTGTGCACGTGTCTACAGACACATCCCATGGGAACGGTGTGTACCACCTTCTCTGACTCATGTCCAGGTTCAAGAAGCAACATGAGCTTTGTTTGAATCTCCCGTTGGCCCCATACTCCTCCAAAATCATTGCAAGATGAAAGAAACTTTTCTCTCAGCAGTGGCTACCCTCACACCATTGTGATTTTTTTTCTTATTAACCATCATTAATGCTTTTGATACCTTCAGTATTTTTTCTCTTTGAGCCACAACTCCAAAAACAATAGTAAGTAAAACCACCACGGCTGCAGCAGCAATGGCTTCGATGGGAAAAACAGGTTTTTTATCTGTGGAAAGAAAGGAGAAAGCCCCTGAATAGTCAAGAGGTTGGTGCAGTTGT
Organism: Gavialis gangeticus; assembly: GCF_001723915.1. Lineage (NCBI taxonomy): Eukaryota > Metazoa > Chordata > Crocodylia > Gavialidae > Gavialis > Gavialis gangeticus. The sequence continues at coordinate 10,237,361 of NW_017729012.1, read as the reverse complement.
GTCAAGTCAGCCATCGCAGAGTTGCAAAAGAGGCAAGTGTTTTCTCCCTGTCCGTGTTAAGTGTGACTCGTGCTGTGCTACCAACAACTTGTCCTGTATCACAGGGTTTGGGCACTTGAGAAGAAAGAGCCCAACAGCAAACAGGAAGATGTTTTTACAGGACCAGCGAGACATTTGAACCAGTGGCCACTGCAGGAGATTCCCAGGCTAGGCCATTAGGCCGTGGAAATCAAGCAGGGTGAGGCAACGGCGTGACCGTGTTAACGATGTTGCTGGCCGCTGGTTCTACACCTGCTCCAAGGACATGAGAGGAAAGAAAACCCAGCAAGTTATAATATACCCTTTCTGCTCCAGCCCTGTCAGGGGGCCTCAGCCCTGATCAGAGTCTGACGATACTGCTCAACCCTAAAACAGGAGCTCCCCTTCCCTGAAGTGCTCAAGATATAAACCCCTGATGCTGCAAATGGACCCACACAAATGGCCCCTGGGGACTGCAGAGAGATGCTGGGTTTCATAAAAAGTATAATACTTTGCTCAGGGTGACTAATCATTACAGCGCTTCAACTTGGCAAGTGCGCACAGACTGCAGACAAGCCCTGGAGTGCTTTTGGAGTATAACTCACACATCCGGGAGGAGACGCTGAGATGCAGCCACTTCTGATTACAGGAACAGGAAAGGCACTTGCTCCAGGAGCCCCGTGATCGTCACCCAGCGCCAGGAACATAAGGCCGACCCTTGTTATGGCTGTGCCGTCAGGGGGTTAGCACAGGGAACTGCGCAGACGCAAGTTTTCCACTTGCAGTCATTGAAATGACAATGTGGCCCCGACTCATTCTAAGATCATTGCTTTTAAAAAGGACGCTTATACAGGATGCTCGGTTGTTACCTTCAATCACCAAATGGAAGTCCTTTCTGTCCTCTCCAAGTGAAGAATTTGCCACACAGGTATACACCCCCATATCGGACTTCTGTGCTTTCGTGATCGAGAGCTTGGAAACTTCACTGGTCTGGTGGATCTGGTGGCGCTTTGCCTCAAGGGTCAGGACAATGTTATCTTTATACCAAGCCACTTGAGCCTGAGGGTTGGACTTCACGTTGCAGATCAACGTCACGTCGCTCTCTTCTTCTGCTCGGAGCGAGTCTTTCCCACTTAGGATGGGGCGAACTGTTTGCAACAATTATTTCACTGAAATGGTTATCAGGATCCCAAACATCATCTTCCCGTATCAAAGAAAAAGGATGTCCTTTTATCCATGTACTGCACACCCTCTTCCCATCATAATGAAACAGAGAAGCAGTTCTGCCACCCCCTTCACTATCGTGCCAGAACCGACCAGGCCACCGCCATTAGAAACAGACACGCCAGGGCAATTCTTCTGTCCCCATGTTTCATCTCAAGAAAGAAGCTAGGCTGGGGGGGCAAAGGGTACCACTGATTTCAGTGCGATTTGGATTCACCCTCAAGGTCCTGTCTACACTGGGAAAAAGATGTGTTTTAATTGCCACCTGCTAACTACATCTTCTCCCTAAGGCATGAAATGTGGGCTCCTGAAACCCTGGTTCTTCACTGCCACGGCTCTCTCTAGGTACCCATCTGATAAACTCACACTGGACATCCAGAATCACAGAGACTTGGATGGACTGATCCCGCTTCAGCTTGCAGGTGAAGGCAACGCCATTGTCGGTCTCGGTGACAGGAGATAAGCAGAGGTGACTGGCATTCATTTGATTTCCATCTTTCAGGTCCACAGCCCCGTCCCCTCGGTACCAGATTAGCTGTTCCTCCTGGCTGTTGTTCTGTATCGCACACGACAGGGACAGTGCTGGGCCAAGCCTCGTGGTCAGCTTGAAGTCAGATGTTTCATTATTTATAGCCAGCTCCACACCTGAGAAGGAGGAAGGGAAGGACGCTTTTGGTTCCCGGATTGGTAGCTTGCCCACAGGTTAGGACTATATTAATAATCATCCTGCTGCCTTTGCAATGCCCAGAGCTCAGAGCGGGTTCACAACAGAGTTGTCAGGCTTAAATCTAACAGCTCTGTTTTCAAAAGCAGCTTGGGAAGCTAACTTTTTTCATGCACATTTATTATTGATTAAGATTTATAAAAACAGACTAAAATGCAGGTATCCTGAGCTCTAGGTTTGTGTCTATTATTTAAAAGCACTAGTAAACGTAGGCCCCTCTATCTGCATGCTCCCAGGGTTTGAGCTACAAAGACAAACTCAGCAATAGCCACCATATAGTACAGCAGTGCACTAACCCTTACACCAAAAGGACACAAGAAAGCAAAATACCCGACTCCCCAGAATATTGCTTGGATTTAGTTTTCACAGCTACACATTTGTGCACCTGACTTTCCATGCTCAGTTTTCCAGACAAAAGTGACTTGAATTGCATTTGGGAGGATAAACTGGGTAGTGAAATCCTCACTGCACGGGGGTGGCCTTCATTCAAGTTTTGCATGTCAAAGGACTCTAGAGTCAGATTCAAACCTAGGAACTTCAGGACACGTTAAGCAAGACACGTTTTAGAGGAAATAATTTGGCACTTATCTTCAGACCCTAAGACACCCGTGTTGTGGACAAATGTGCTGGGGGAAAAACGTTTAAGACAGAGCAGCACTGGAGCTCACACAAACAATAGCTGGATCCATGATTTTATGCCTTTGTGCTCTGAGGCTGCTAAACTTTCAGGCTTCCACTTTTTCATGGTTTGGAAAAAGCAGCCCTCCCAGCTTCGTAACTGCAGGAGCCTCTTAGTTCTCCCCAAATGGACCAGACAGGACTTTACCCGTCACATTTTTTAGGAATGGCAATATGAGACGAGAAGGGATCCAGCTCCGAGCACTGTCCAGCGACTGGTGCTGAGGAGAAGGCAGCGCGTCCAGACGACGAATGTTGTGTCTTGCACAGAGACCCCGCAGCTTTTCTCCATTGCTTACCTGTGACGATGCAGGGCAAAAGCAGCATCACCAGGACAGGCACTTCATACGGGACAGGTAGGCAGCTGTGCTGGGCCATCCCTGGCGTGCTCCGGTGGGACTTGGCAGGCAGAGACACTGCTTCTATTACCACTGCTAATATGGAGCAAATGTTCACTGCTATCACAGCCTGGAGCTCAGGACCAGCGTCGTGGCTTCTTAACCTGGCAGGGGAAATACCACATATCTGTGTCCAAGAAGGCAATTTTCCTGAAGCGCCTCGCAGGAGAACTGCATGGTTCAGCACTCGCCGAGATGCAGCAGTTTTAAACCCAGTTTATGGAAATGGGAGTCTCCTCCCTTGCTTGCTCCGAGGGCCGTGTGGCTGAGGGCGAGCAAAACTCGGGGGCATCCGAACCCCGAGCCTCTGGGCTTGGGCCTGCCAGTAGGAGGCCTGCCCAAGGTTTTGGAAAAATCTGGAGCCCCAGGTGTGGGAGGAGGATGTTTGCCAGTAATAAGGCCACTTACGGTTCGGGACACTTGGATTTGGCTAATTTGGCCATGGATAAAAGTGAAATTAACAAAAAAAATCGCTATCACAGCCTGGGTAAGGTCCTCCAAAAAGGCCATCCGCAGCGGATGGGCTTGGGCCTTAGCGGGGAAGCCAAGCCTTTTTCTGCTTTAAAAAAGAAACGACTGGCCATTTACATCTCTAACTGCCCAGAAACAATTCCCACTTCTTCATTGTGCTCCCCGTCTCCCTGAGAGCCCTCGCCAGGCTGCTTACCTTGGGAAGCGTCTGCTTACCTTGGGCTGTCAAGAAGCGTGTAGCACTTTCCCTTCCTCTTTTATAAGGTCTGAATTTTAATATTTTTATTGCCATCGCCTGTCAAGTGACTCACATAAACATAAACTAGGTTCAAGGCCTCGTTCCTTTGCTGAATTTCTGGGTGTTTGCAACACCACCAGGAAGAAAGGGATTCTTTGTGCGTTGCTGGCTGTTTTATGGGACTAGCTGGGGCAATGAATAACCAGCCAGAAAGTCTCTGTACCAGGCACTGCTGATTTAAGCAAAAAAAGAAACTTCTCAGGTTCCTTCATGTTATTGGCCTTGATCCCACTAAGCCACTCCAGTCAATAGAAGTTTGTCCTGGATCTCCAAAGGAGCAGGAGCAGTTCCTGGGACTGACAGTGCTGGGAGGGACCTGGCCCCAGGTCTGCAATGTGGGTTGGAGATAAGACGGGAGAGTCGCCATGCTGGTGCTGGCAAACGAGGTATGGGTTGGTCCTCTCTCCCCGCTCGAGGCCGGCCAGAGCATCTCAGTTCGGGAGGCCCCTTGGACTGCCCCGCTCTGCTGGGGCACGTCACCACCCTCCCTTACGTCTGCTATTGCAGCCAGAGCGCATTTCCCCAGCTCCCTCACTTGCAGTGCTTGATTCTGGAAACACTCATTTTTACAGCAAGCTCAACCCTTGGGCCGGCCCTGGCAGAAAGGTGCAGAGGCTCCCTGGAGGGAGATCAACTTCCAAAGGTCGGATCGGTCTCCCTGCGTGCAGGGGCAGCCCCACGACCGCAGCACCCAGGAAGACAGTCTCATTACACTTTAACCAAACGGAGGCGACAGTCATAATCTGCAAGGTCCTTGCAGATCCTCACCTCCAAGGGTGCGTCCTGCTGACGTCAGGGGACCCAGGGACGCTCGGCTCCTCTTGGGCTGGGCTGCTCACGGTCCCGCGAGCAGAAGTGGATGAAAGTGTGCCATAAAGAGCACTTTGTAGGGAGGGGAAGACCTCGTAGAGCGTGCGCCGCATCTGCCAGCGTGCATGTGCGAGCTCAGCACAGCAGACAGCACCGGGAAGGGGAGAGCCACGGTGCGTGTCCTGTGGCTCGTTGCACACCAGAGGGTGCCAGAGCCCGCCGCACATTTTGCTGCCAGGTCCCTGTCTAAGTGGTGTCTTGATATAATTCTAATAAAAACAAATGAGGAAGCCATTTCTGTTTGGAGGGCTATTTGCTGCTGCTTCCCCTGGCAAGTGCTGTTTTGGGAAGAGGCCAGGCCATTGTCAGCTCTGGTCTCCAGCCCTCAGTGCACTCCCTAGGCTTCAAACTGAACTCAGAACAGACCTGGAATCAGGTGTGGCACTTCTGTATAGACAACAGCATCCTCTCTTCTTAGGATGGTTGGGGTAAGTGTGTACAGACAGGCCAATGCACACTTTTAATCAGGATGCTATTACTACCGCTAAAAATAATCAGGGAGCCCCTAAGCTTTGTGGTTTGGTGTTGCATAAAAATTACATCCAGGTGCAGCAGGGTACAGAAGGACTGGGATGGGAAATTATGCTGATGGGGTTCTCCTGCCATATTATGAGCACTGGGTATATGCTCACTTGGAGGGCATTAATAGTCTCAGTACCTTAAACCTACCCAAAGGGTATAGCAGAAAGAGAAGCCGTGGAGAAGTTTTCCTGTGAAGCAAGACTGGAATGAAAGGGGCTTCTTCGTTTACAGAGGGCATAGTAAATGGAGACAAAAGGCGGGGGTGCCGAGTAGCGAATGCTCCGGAGAGAAGGTCAAGCATGTAGCAAGGCTGAGGGAATAGAGCACAAGCCTGCAACGCCGGAGACTGCTTCTGTTCCCGCCTGTGCTACCGGCCTCCTGGGTGAACCCAGCGAGTCACCGCTTGGCTGCTCCTCGGTTTCCCCATTGGTACAACGTAGGTAACGACTGACTTTGAGAGCTACCCGGCAGAAGTGTTATGGGAAAGCTCAGCCCTCATGTGACTGAGAGCCAGGCAGCTGAAAACAGATAACAGCCGATACTTTATACGTGGCACAATTAGCTGATGAAACTTATTGCCACAGGGTATGATTAAGGCCTCAGGTTAGTAGTATTTGAAGAAGAATTCGACAAATAGGGGTGACATCCTCCACCACGACATTACACGGCTTTGTGGGGGGCATCATCCTTCCCACTTCAGGGCACCAGTCAGCCCATAACGAGGTCAGGCCTGGAAGGAACTTCTTCTCTGGGAAGGTTGTTCCCTGACACTCCACTTTTATGTTTCCCTTTGGGACAGGATCCCAGGGCAGGGGGACTATTGGCCTGATCCAGTCTGGCCGTTCCTGTGCCCCCCTCTGCCTGCAGCAGTTTCTGTGCTGAGGACCCAGCATGGCTCTCACTGACAAGTGGTGATGGCCGGGTGAAAGCAAAACAATATGCAAGCTGAGATCTTTGTTAAATGTGAGTCTGAACACACCCTGGGTGAATAAATTAATCATTGCCAGTCAATTCCTGAGCTTAATCCAAGCCTGGGAAACCTGAGAAGAGCAGATTTAGAACATGATAAGGATGAAGCTTATTTTCCGCTTGATGTTGTCGATTCTGACTCCATTCTCTGCCCCCTGTTTGAGCTGGATCCGACCGCTCAGAACAGCGGTCACGGAACAGCCGGTACTTCATGGCCCTCCTGACACAGATAGACAAAAAGGACCCTACCCTGGGTGAGAAATGTTGCTGAGCAACGAGAGCCGCCTGTGGAAGTAGGCGTGTAATGAGACGTGCACCAGCATGCACACGGGCCAAGGATCATACACACTGGTTGACTTGTCATGTACAGAAGGAGCTGCTCAGAGCCGTAATCCCCTTCTCCGGGAAACGTTCCCACAACAGAACCTGAAGGTCACCCCGGCCAACTCCGGTTCCCCGATTGCAATCCTGTTTTAATTCACGGTAAAACAGACTTTGCAACACTTAGACGTCGGCTTTGAGAAGCATGACTGCAGCTAACGCCGTCCTCTCCATTTGTCACAACCAGGGCTGGAAGCAAAGCCCCTGATTGACACCACTTGCACGGACTTAGCACTGCATCACCCTCCCACAAAAAATGTATTCTAGTTGTGTCCTGCGTGTGAGACTAATGAAGTGTCATCCTTCCCCGGGGAAACTGTGAGCTCCGGCAGCATCTGCTTCCTACTGCGGGCTGTCCAGGTGTCAAATCTGCCTTAAATATATTCACCGAGCTGGAAAGCACACCTCAGGTGATGAGGCACAGTGTCCGAGCGAGGTCAGGACGGTGGTGCAGCACCCCAGGAAGAGGAAGCAAGATTTTAAACAGAGTTGTGTTACTCATTCAGGCAGGAGCCCCTCACCAGTAGGGATGCAGGTGGGACGTTCTTCCTCTGTCTGGCTAGAGGGACTCTTGCAGGATTGCCAGTCGACAGCCCCACATTGTTCTCCGTTGCGGCACAGCATCCGAGTCAGTTGTGCTTCAGGGACCAGGGCAGGAATTGCAAATAGCAGTTAGGAATGTGGACTAGGTGTACTGCAAACTTCCTGATACCTCAAAACACCCAAACCGTGAGCTTCTGCCCCAGCAGGGAACACGACATTTGATACATTTCTTTGTACGGGGACAATTTGTTCAGTGCAATGTAATCATGTCTAACATGCCGTCAAAAGGAAGTTGCTGGGTTTTTGGTTGTAGCCGTGTTGGTCTAAGGACACAGGCAGGCCAGGTTCTTTGGGGAGATGTGATAGTTTTTATTAGACCATTAAAAGGAAGTGAAATGATTAGACTTAATCAAAGAATAATACACACTATGCCCTTTACATGTACAGGAAGGAGGCTGCTTTCCTTTTTAGATATCTGTTTTCTCTTGAAGACGTATGAGTTTTATAGCACAAAAGAGAAATAATAAGAAAGATGTAAGTCACAAGCATCTTATCAGCATGTAACCGTGAGATACTAACAGAAATTGCTGAAAAGCACGTGTGCGCGCCAGGTACAATTAATAGGAGGGATTAGTAGAAAAATACAATCCCTTACATTAATAGAACATAAAAGAGACCTCCGATAAGAAAATGATGAAAGAAATTTGTTAGACGTGGATGCCATCTACTGGATACTGGCCAAAGCAGCAGAGACACCGAGAGGACGGAAACGAGAGCCTTGCTGGTGAGTGTCCCGTAGGAAGCAAGATGGCACGCGTCCCACTGAGCCCTGGGAGATGGGCAAGTAAACTTAAAGTCAGTGCGATGGAGCTGACCAGATCTGCAGAATCCAGAGTACCCGACTCCGCTGCCCAAGGGTTCCCCGGGCTGAGAAAAAAGGGGCAAGACTTCATTTGTGAACTTCCATTTCTCTTTGTGCTTTTTATTCTACATCCCCCTAACTTGCCTTGTTAAGTCTAGTGAAACCTCAGGCAGCCACGTTCTGGATTTTCAGTGATGCTCCACGCATGTTCCTCCTTTGCGATCTCATAGTTTCATAGATTTAGGGTCGGAAGGGACCTAGTAGATCATCTAGCCCGACCCCCCGCCAGGGCGGGAGAACAACAAAACCCCAAAACAAAAACGGGACTCAAATGAGTCCAGCCAGGTAGGCATCCAGCCTCTTCTTAAAGACCCCCAGGGTAGGGGCCAGCACCACTTCCCTTGGAAGTTGGTTCCAGCTCCTAGCCGCCCTAACTGTGAAGTAGTTTTTGCGGATGTCCAATCTATACCTCCTCTCCATCAACTTGTGCCCATTACTCCTTGTTATGCCAGCGGGCGCTAGGGGAAACAGCGTCTCCCCCAAACCCTTCTGGTCCCCCCTAGTGAGTTTATAGACGGTCACCAGGTCCCCCCTCAGCCTTCTCTTGTGGAGGCTGAATAGGTTCAGGTCCCGCAGTCTCTCACTGTAGGGTCTGCCCTGTTGTCCCCGGATCATGCGGGTGGCCCTCCTCTGGACCCTCTCCATGTTGTCCACATCCCTCTTGAAATGGGGCGCACAGAACTGGACACAATACTCCAGCTGTGGCCTGACCAGCGTCGCGTAGAGGGGGAGGATCACCTCCTTGGCTCTACTCGAGATGCACCTGTGGATGCACGACAAGGTCCGGTTAGCCCTGCCAACCATGACCTCGCATTGTCGGCCCATGTTCATCTTGGAGTCAATAATGACTCCAAGATCTCTTTCTGCCTCCGTGCTCTCGAGTAGGGAGTTCCCCATTGTGTAAGTGTGCTGCTGGTTCCTACTGCCCAAGTGCAGCACCCTGCACTTGTCCGTATTAAAACGCATCCTGTTCCTGTTAGCCCACCCCTGTAACCTATCCAGATCCCTCTGCAATCTCTCACTCCCTGCTAGCGTGCTCACCTCCCCCCAAATTTTGGTGTCATCAGCGAATTTAAACAGGTTACTTTCCACCCCATCATCCAGATCGCTGATGAAGAAATTGAACAGCGCAGGCCCCAGGACCGAGCCCTGGGGGACTCCGCTACCCACCTCCCCCCAGGTCGAGTATGACCCATCCACCACCACCCTCTGAGTGCGACCCCTCAGCCAATCTGCAATCCATCTCAACTGAGAACCTCTAACAATAACTTTAAGTAACTGCTACAAGAAATAGTCTCTTACACCATGCACCAGGAATGGACCCACGTTCCCACGGCTGCCTCAAGACCAGCACACGTCTGTTCCTTGTGAGAGCTGCTTGATGTGTGACAGATATACCAGAGTATTGTAGGAATGATAACTGAGAATTGTAAATGGAGGGGAAAAAAGAAGCCATAGTGATCAGTGTGGTTTCACGCTGCTGCTGCTAATCGGTGTGAATCACTCACCAGGTTTTGTGTCAAGTCTGCGTCTAGAACGGTATGGACACCTAAGTGAGCTAGAAAACGAATGACTATATATCTGTGCCCTGATCTGAGACATACAGTCCAAGGCAAAAGTTCATCTGAAAAGAACCGGGAGTTAAAATGAGTAAGGTTACACTCTGAAGAAAGCAGGGTTATTTTTATTAAACTCCATTCACGCGTGGGCTGGAGTTGGTGGGGAGTCTCCTGGGTTAGATTTCAGCTTCCGAATCTAACTGGCATCCTGGCTGGTTCATGGTACCGACCCCATCGACACTCAAGCCATCTGCTAGGGGAACTGGGTGGTTTTCCACCTTATTAAACCAAGTTACAAGGCAGCGACTTGCCAGGGTCATGGAGTAAGACTGCTGCTTAACTTGGACCAAATGCATTTCCTCCAGGGCCTTCACCTCAGATGGACTGGGCTCACCCTCAAGTTGTTTCCGCTTTGTGCCGGCTTCTGAGATTAGGGCAGTCCCACCCCGTCCTAACAGAGCAGGCAGAATCCCATCCATCATTTTATCTTTTTACTCTGATGGGCCAGAGGAAAATCCCAAGGTCATTTCCCAACTCGCTTCTTCTGGAAACCCAGAGGAATTATTTGACCTTGTGAAAAACTGCTTCAGTATCATTAACTCTGCCACCTTTCAGTTGCCCTCAGTTCCCCCATGTGAAGAAGCTGCAGAAGATGAAAGAAAGGCTTCTTCTCTCTGGTCAATGGGAAACTCTCCTCTAACAATCCCAACCCAGAAATTAATTTGCACCTTTCCTCTGTGGCTGGCACCACAGTAGATGGTGCGGTGAAGCTGGAGCCAAAGTCCTCGACTGCTCAGCATCCTCGTGTGCCCGACCTTGCAGCTGCTTTGCAAGCAGGAGCCAAGGCAGGGCTGGGGGAGGAAGGAGGAGAGGCTGCAGGTTCTGTGAGCCCTGCAGGTCATACCGGAAACCGGCTCTCTGACTCACACGGGTGTCACCGAGCCGGAGCTGCAAGGGTTAGGTCAGAACAAACACGACGGTTGCATTTGCTGCAGGATATTGAAAACAACCAGCATTTCCCTTCTAAAATCGGTCTGAAGAAGCTACAGAGAAGGTTCATCATCTGAAGAGGAAGGCAGGCCTGGTTTGGATGCCAGTTGCTCTGGTATCCATTTAAAGGTGGGATTTGCACCTTCTGTAGCTGACATCGTGTGCTGGACTGTTGAATCTTCGCCTTTCCTTCCCACTTGCACGTGACAAGCACCCAGATAACCACATTTTTCCAGCCTCTCCCCCCAGTCATATTTGGGGGGTGTTTAACGGTCAATCCTGTTCTCCGCTGCGGGCATCTCTCCTGACAGCTGCACCATGCAGATGAGCCCCAAAAACAAAAAACCCAGACGTGCTCTTTGTGTCCCCCGTGGCCTCTTAATCAATATTGTTAAATCGCAGTTGGCCTTTGCACCGCATGACCCGTAATGCAAAACAAGCTTCGCCCGCAGTGAGGTTAAACATTCATTCTGTCCACAGCCCGCTGGCAAATTATGCTTCTGTATGTGCTAAACCCTGGGCTCACGTCTGCAGTTGGAAACGCCAGGGTTAGGAAACAGAGGAGGATGTTAGAAATGTCCAGGCTGCTAAACAGGAAGTGGCAAGGGTGCTGTCCTTTCCAAATACTTACAGACCAGGACTCTTGCGAGACAGAAGAATGTCGTTGCAATACTGCTTCACCTGCGGGAACGAGCAGGGCTTTGCTTTGATGCTGGATCAAACATTTGCTGAGTGTCTACCTGCAAGTACCCGTGCGTGTCGCAGGGGCCATTCCCAGTACAGCACGGCCCGCGGTAACAACGCTTCCAGCAATGCTCCCGGCTTACCCGAGGCCAGATGAAGAGCCCTGGGAGGCGACACCAGGAGCCAGCACCCCAGGGAGCCAAGGGATCCTCTTGCGTGCCTCTGTTCGGCTCTGTCTGTGGTCAGGCTCCCACGCGTCAGGTTGCGACGCCCTGCGTGTGCTACCAAGAGCATCACTGACTTTGCCTGGCCTCCCCTGCCCTTTGGGGCTTTCAAGTTGCATTAAGGGAAGTTCGAGTTGCAGCAACAGAAGTCCAAGTCAGATAGTAGGGGAAGCGCTCTCACTCTGAACAGGAACAGGTGACCCAGAGATTGCGGCCTCTCCCCCCTTGGGGGTTTTGAAGACCTGGCTAGACACAGCGCTGGCTGGGATGACCTAGCTGGGGCTGGGGCTGGGGCTGGTCCTGCCTGGAGCAGGGGGTGGACTAGATGTGACCCTCTGAGCTGCATGGAGCTGATGTGACCTCCTGAGCTATAATGGTCCTTCAACCCTCCTTGTCTGTGCCGGTGTCATGGTGGTGTACAGCACCGTGCGCACCCCACGTGCAGCAAACACGGGTGGCGGGGGTGTTGTAGCTGGGGCCGGCCCTGCTTGGAGCAGGGAACTTGGGCTAGCTGTGATCTCCTGAGCCCCCGTCTCGCTACCGTTGTCCGTGCCGGTGTCACGGCAGTGTACAGCACCGCGCACACCCGCGTACCGCAAACATGGCAAGCTGGGGCGGCGCCTTTAAGAGCCCCCCGCCCTTCCCGTGACGCGTGGCGCGGCGTCCGCACCTGGCATTGGCCCGCGCCGGGCGCCGCCCATTGGGCGTGCGCGGCGCG
>NW_017729012.1:10215898-10224612 GCF_001723915.1 Gavialis gangeticus | reverse complement strand
CGAGGGCGCCTGCCAGGGCCAGGACCAGGACCAGGACCAGGGCGACGCGGACGACATGGGCGCCGGGCCCGGCCGCGCCAACGCCTTGGGCCGCGACCTCAACCGCAGCTTCCCCGACCAGTTCGCCCCCGGCCCGCCCGACTTGCGCCCCGTGCCCGAGGTGCGCGCCCTCATGGCCTGGATGCGCAGCAACAAGTAAGAGCCGCGGGCGCCCCGCCCGCCCCTCCCTCGCGTCTGTCGCCCACGGCACCCGCGTCGTCTGCCGTCTGTATCGTCGGTGACATCCATGACATCTGTCATCCATGTCTATATCGTCTATGGCATGTCGTCTGTCATCCATGTCGTCTGTGACATCTGTGGTCTATGTCGCTTGTCATTTATGACATCTGTGACATGTCTATATCATCTTTGACATGTTGTCTGTGACATCTGTGTCATCCATCATGACATCGTAACCCACGCCGCGCCCTGCGGAAGGGGTTGGTGTCGTCCCTGCGCCCCAGCTACTTGACTCCAGCCCCCTTTTATCTTGAGTGTCTGGTTTTTTGGCTGCGTGCAGCCGCGGACGGGCGCAGCGTGTGCCTGCCTGCGATGCTGGCGGCTAGGATGCGTGTCGTGGCCCCGCGGGTTTGACCTGCCTTTCCCCGGGACGTCTGAATGGAGGGGGTGGATAGCGGCCTTGGCGTGAGCAAGTGGAGGGGGAAGTTGGTAGCAGCCTGCGGGTCCTGTGGTTGGAGGGAGCTGGGCTGTTCTCGGCGGGGGCAGGTGACAGACGGAGCCGCGGGCTCCAGTTGCAGCGAGGGAAGTTGAAGTTGGATATTAGGAAAAACCTCTCGCTAGGAGGGTAGTGAGATCTTATAACAGGTTGCACAGAGCGGTGGTGCAGTCTCCATCCTTGGAGGTGTTTAGGACCCATCAAAAAAATGACGTAGTTGGGGCTGGTCCTGCTTGGAGCAGGGGTTGCACTAGATGAGACCTCCTGAGGTCCCTTCCACCCTCTTTGTCTATGACAGTGCCACGGTTATGTATGGCACCGTGCACACCTCGCGTGCACCAAACGTGGGTAGTTGGGGATGATGCAGTCGGGGCCAGTCCTGTTTGGAGCAGTGGCTGGACTGGATGTGACCTCCTGGGGTCCCTTCCCACCCGCATTGCCTGTAATTGTATGAACAGGGGCTGCAGTGGCTCGGGGGTCGCATGCCACTTGCTTGGTGTAGCTGGCCAGACGCAAGTTTCATTAAAGGCGAAACTGGTGTTTTGTTGCGGGCTTCGCCGCAGCTCCGTCTGTGACCCCTGCCGAGGATCAGGAGCTCCCTCCGGGATTAGCTGTGGCCCTTTAGACCTGGAGCAGGAGTGTGTCTTGCCACACCTGGCTCTTCAGACCAGGGGGCTGGGTGCTAGTTGTGAGAAGCAGTGTTTCCCAGTCCCTTCCAGGCTTGAGTTTTCATGATAAATTTTCCCTTGTTTGTCACATCTGCTGTGGCAGAGAAATGGTGGGCTGGGCTGCTCCAGGTGCAGGCTTTGCCATCAGAGTCATAGACAACGATGGCTGCAAGGGCCCTCGGGAGGTCACATCTAGTCCACCCCCCTGCTCCAAGCAGGACCAGCCCCAGCTACATCACCCCAGCCAAAACTAGACTGAACTTGCTGAGGGCAAACCTGGAGAGGATTGTGGAGTGGTTACCCCTGAATAGCATCGACGGAGCCAGCACGTCCCCATGGGACAGGGGTGCATGGTGTCATGCCAGCAGTTTTGGCGTTCGTTAGACCTTATTAATGAGAGCAGCTTGAGCAGAGCTGACCTGAGGGACTGCAACAAAGTGCGTCCGTCTTCAAAGAACTCTTCAGGGCTTGGTTGGATAAAGGCTGTAAGTTGGAAGCAACTGCAGTTAAATGCCAGTGGGCACTTAAATGGGCGAGAGCAGAATTGCCCTGTGAAGAATTTGAGGTGTAACCGGCTTTGCATGTGGCCATCGGCTGGTGCCAGGGAGGATCCAGTGCTCTAACTAAAGAAGAGTCGCTTGGCTGTGTTCATGATGTGGCTCTCGATCGGGCCAACTTCCCTGGCAGGCTGGGACAGGACTCTAGGTCCGAGCCCACGGCGTTATCTTGCAGAGGGAAATCCTGTGGGTTCAAAACGCCATTTAACCATCCATTAAGAAAGATGATGTTTGCACAAACCCTCATCAAAAAGCAGCTTGGTGCCAGATCTGGATGGGAACAATGCAGCCCTTTGTGCTTTCCTCGGCCCAGCCATGGTGGTTAATGCTGTTACAATTGCTGTACTAATTTAATCGCTGGTACAAAGCGAGTGAGTAAACAAAACGGTTTGTTTCAGAAATCCTGCGGGGTTGGAATGCTGTTCCCCGGCTCGGCCAGCCTCCCTATAACATGCTAGATGGAGCAAGGAGGCGATCGGGCCAGCTCTGCTGGTACGTAACAAATGCCAGTTGGAGCAAGCAAACCTGAGTTCTCCTCCTCTCCAAATCTGCAGAGTTGAAGGAGCACAGAGGTGTTGAGTGCCTCAGGTGTGTTCAGGCACCTGCGGCTGCCTGTGACGAGGCTAAAGAAAAGGTGGACGGGGGGGACGACAACGATGACCTGCTGCTGTCCTAGGCAGCCGCCTTCTAGGAAACTGTCTGTCTGCACAATGGGTGCATCTTAAACACCTCTCCGCAGGTCAGCCCTGCCCTACGTCTTGGCTTGAGTCCTGTTCAAAGCTGAGCCTATACAAAAATATGCAGCTCTGCCTTCCTGTATCATAGAGTGAAGCAACACGTTTGTCCCACCTCCCGGGACGTTGAATTGGACAGTGAATAACCGATCTGGTTTTGCAGCCTGCTGCAAAATTCTGCTGACTTCTCGTGCTCAGGTGGCGCTCAGAGCCTCTCCGCAGGGCTCCTGGCTCTGAAAACTTCCATTTTCAGGACATGTGGATGCTCCTATCGGAGCAGACGCACAATGGACTAGTGGCAGCTGCGTTAAGCTGTGGCTGCCATGGTGATGCTTCAGTCCCTAGGCAGCAGAGGCGAAAGCCTTCTCCTTTGATCTGCAGATGGCCAATCTGTGCAGGGCTCTGGAGGAGCCCTCCTTTGAACTTTATCTAGCAATGAGCTGCAGTCCCAGCAGCCCAAGCCTCAGAGGAGGTAGGCTGTACCACAAAAGGCAAACTAATCCTTTTTGATGGAATAATAAGGCATTCCTGCACTGAACTCCCAGTGGCTGCGACACCTCTGCTCATTTGCACTGTCTAAAGCTGGCAGGGTGTAATGACTGCCTGTCTGGACCGGAGCGGACCGGGTCTGGGCTCTGAGTGTGCTGCTGGCAGCCCTATGATACGGGTTGGGTGCGTGCCTGATGTCGTGCAAATTCTAGCAGAACGCCTCATCTTGCCATTGTGTTTGGACAAAGGGGCGTTTACATCCTGTCCCAGCACGAACATCTTTTCAAGAGCTCCCCTGGTCCTCCCCGGCAGTGAGCCCCGAGGTGCTGAAACCGCTTTGGAGCACTTTGGGATGGAAGGGGCTCCCTTGGTCTGGCTGGTGGGTGGGCGGTGGCGGTTCCTGCTGCCTGATGTGCGCTCGCTGGTTCTAACCAACACGTGCTTTCTCCCCAAATGCAGGTTTGTGCTTTCCGGGAATCTGCATGGAGGCTCTGTGGTGGCGAGCTACCCCTACGATGACTCTCCCACTCATCAGTCTTCCGGCGTCTACAGCAAATCAGCCGATGATGAAGTATTCAAGTACCTGGCGAAAGCCTATGCTTCACACCACCCCATCATGAAAACTGGCACCCCGAACTGCCCGGGGGAGGAAGATGAGACTTTCAAAGATGGCATCACCAACGGCGCCCATTGGTACGACGTGGAAGGTAAGCTGTTGTGTCACCGCGCTGAGCAGGGCTGTGCGCTGATGGAACGTTTCATAGAAACCCCACTTTGCCCTGCTGCAGAGCACGGGCCGTCTTAACCCGCAGTGCTTGTCAGTGAACATTAGGAACTGCAGCGTGGCTGCTGCAGAAAGGGGATGGGAGAGGAAGGGGTTTTTAGTTTTTAGCATAGCTTTTGGGAAGCAAAGCAGCACGGTGTAATAGGGGAGCAGGTGCTCAGTGGATTATACTTTGAGACCTGTTGTGTGAATTTTGTTGCAATAAAAGAGCCCAGAGCGGGAAGGGTGTTAGCCTGACCCTGTTTACCATCATGTGGTTCCCCAGCGTTTGGGGCTGAGAATACAGAGACCATGGCCCGTTGTGAGTGCCACAGTAAAGAGCTGAGACTCTGGTTGCTTTGGACAGATGAGGCTCTGCACTTGCATGGAAGATTACAAAGCTTACTGAAGCTTTTAGACAAACCCAGTGAATCTACGCACCCGCTTCCTGCTGACTTATGTTGGGAACTAGCTATCCAAGCTACTTGAGTGCAGGGGAAAATCTTTTCTCTTCAGCACGCTCTGGAGTGTTGGGGACGGTGCTTTCTGCACAGGGAGCTCAGATACTTGGGGCCGCTCAAAGTGTTCTTTCATTTATTTCCCAGCCAAGTCGATCAGACCACCAAATCCAAAACCTCACGTCCAGGGAAAGTGGAAAATTCGGTTTTACCTGCATACCTTGCAGCCTAGTGCAAGGCTGCAGGGCTGGGTTTGCAGAGGAAGCCCGGGGAATATAGAACTGCAGTGCTGCGCCATCCAGCAGCTCCGCTTTATTCTTCTGACTTTTGTGTTCAGAACTTGAGTTCTCCCACTTCTCCTTGAGCTTTGGGGCTGACTTACCAGAGCCCCCTTTTAGGGCTTCCAGGGGAAATAGTAAGAATGAGCTCAATCCCTAGCAGACCTCCTATCCACTTTGATACAAGGGTGAATGCATCGGTTTTTGATGGGAAGGGGCCCAGAACAGTAGCTGAGTATAAATGGATGGCTTTCCCTTGCACTGCTTGGGGGATGTGGTGTCACGGTGAAGCCCAGCTCTCTGGGTGTTTGCCTGGCTCACGAATCCTGGGGGCTGGCAGCATCCTGAGGGAGAAGGCGTCTGGACGGATCACACTCACCTGCGTTGACTTGGCAGACAGAGCACTTTCTGGGGACCACTAAACAGAACTTGCATAATTGAAATGGGGAAGTGGTGCATGCGGAGCCCAGCTGCCGTCTGGAGTCTCAGCATCTGATGCTGGGGTTACAGAGCGAGCTCCAACCAGGCAGCAGGCTCAGGTTAGTTTGGAGCAGTAATTCCTGGAGGGTGTTGTGTTTCTGAAGCCTGGGCTTAGACAGCGACTGATGGGCGTTAGCCCTTCTTGGGGAGGAATTGGAGCACTGCCAGCACTCATCCATGCGCTGGAGGGTGGGGGGAGCCTTTGTTGCGCCCCATTCACTGATTCACGGCTGAGGATTTTGCTGTTCAAATAACACATGGTCTGATGTGGTTTCCATAATTGCTTCTCTACTGCAGCCTGGCAAGCCTGCCCATGCAGGGAGGAGCTGCATTTATCAGCTCAAGGTTCACTCTGCTGGCATGTGCAGTCCAGTATGAGCAAAGATTTGTGGAAAACCTCATGACTGCTTATGAGTAAACCAGGATATCCTGGAAGAGTGGAGCTCCCCCTCACAAAGGACTGCCACCAGGGTAAACGTCCGAGTCAGGCGGCTCTTTGCTAATGTAATGTGTTCTGTCCTTCAAATGGGACAGTTGACGTAGTTCTGCGGTAAGCAAGGCACAAGGGAGGGCAGGGCCTGAAATCCTCCATCCCCACTTCCTCCTCTGAGTAGGTGCTTCTAACGTGCCTCCTGTATCGGACACTGGCACGGTAAAATAAATCCCTCGGGGTGTAATCTGTGGAAGCTTGGTGCAATAGCTGTCCGGAGCAGCTTGAGCCTTCTGAGCAGCCGCTGCTGTTAGATGTGAGCTGAGGCGGGGGCTTCCGTAGGTCATTTCTGATGGAGGAGGTGACGAGGTGTGAAGGAATGTCTGCTCTGCTAGTGCAGTCACTGGGGCCCAACATCTGTCCAGCCCCCAGACACAGGCGGCTTCCAGCTTCCCTCACACCATCAGCTACAGGGAGCCGTGAACACTGACTCGGGCATTATCTCGTGCCTGGGGAAAAGTTACAGGCAGTGAAATTAGTAAAACAGAGGCTACCTTGCACACAAGGGGGCTGGATTGTTGACTCCTCTGGTGCGTTGGCACTGGCTCCTGGCCTCAAGGGCAGGTGAGAGTTGGCAGCCCGAGAGCAGCAGGGCACAAATGTTCTGTTTCTGCCTCATAAACACAACTTCACGTGCAGTTATAGTGTGGCTGTTAAATCAGTCCCGTGCAGGCTGGGTGCTTTTGCAGCCAGCAAGTTGGCCCCACTGTAAGGAGCTGGCATTTGAGATGTAATCCAAGGAAGCTGAGGGGCGGGGAAGGAAAACTAAGGCTTGTAGCAGGGACTAGCTGTGATGTGGCATTGGAGAGTCCCCATGCATCAGTTTTTACTGCAGGCAATGGGGGAGGGAGGGAAGCTAGGTGCATGCGTAGCCAGTGAAGTCACCAAACGCAAGCATGCACGTTACAGGTCCTCTGGCTTGTCCTGCTGTCAGAAACCCCTAGGTTCTGTCCTGGCACGGCAGCCCCTCGCCTGTGGTTTGGGATGTCATAGTGCTGTGGAGCCAGGCGCCTGGATGCTGATGGCCCTCGGCATGGCCCCCGGCTCGGCTTTCCAGAGAGGGCTGGGTCCTGCTCTCGACAAAGGTTGCGTCGCCTCTAGCACAAGGCTGCAAGAGGTTCAGGGCTGCATGTGCATAATGGATCAGTGTGTGCCAGGAATGAGGTCAGGCCCTAAGAGACTGCAAGCCAGAAAAAATAAAACGAATGAGAACATAATGTCTCAGCAGGTGTGCGGGTTCGTTCCTGCTGCATTTTATCTGATGGTGGAATCAGATGTGCCAGAAACCAAGCTGCCATGGGATTCTTTGTCTTGGAGGCACTGGTTTGGGCTTGCGCTGTTGCCAGATCCCATTAGCTCTTACTTTGGGGGTTGCAAATAATTCTGCCAGACTCAGTGCCACAGACAATGCTGCCGGTGTCATGAAGGTCAGGCCTTCGAGCTGCTGCTGAGCTTCACTTCCGTGTTGCAGCTCCTTCAGTAAATGCAGCTCTGACCTGGGCTGCTGCTGTCACACGCACAGGGGCTCTTCCTGCCTTTTCTTCAGCCCCCTGCACGCAAGGTCTGCGTTACTTGACTTCAGCACACAGTCAGGGTCATGGAGTGGTTAGCCTGCTGCGTGGGTGGTGGGTTGGGGCACTCTGGGAGGACTTCACCCTTGACATGTCCAGGGTTTAAAAAGGCAAGGTGCAGAAGCGCTTTGGAAATTCTTCTCTCCGAGACCCACGCACGTCCCATTCTCATGGAATAGCCGGGGCTTGTAAGTGGCTGCTTCGGGGGCCAGGTCAGTGGAGGCTGAGATTCATGGGTGTTTCACTCTGCAGACAGTCTGGGGGCTGGTCTTTCCGTGCTCCCTCTTAAAGTGATAACGCCCTTCCTCCTCTTCCTGGTAAAGTCCTACGGTCCGTGTGTCTGGATCTTTCCTGGAATCAGACTCAGGAGCGTTTCTGAGGTTGGCTGCGGGGAGGCAGGAAGAGGCTTGGTTCAGAGTGCAAAGCATGTGCTCGCTAGATAACATCCTGATTGGGCTATCTGAGAGCCACGGCTGAAATGCAAGGACGAGCCACATCCTGTGTCAGGCTGAATGCAGCAGGGCTCCAGACAACGGTATCCACCCTGAAATGGCTGGCCTGCGGGGCGTTGCTTCCTCAGCTGGTCTTTGTCAACACGGCGGGGCAAAGTGGGGAGTGGGGCCTCCATGAGCAGTGGTCATGGTGGAGCTGGGCTAGAATCTGCCTGGGGCATCTGGGGATTAGCTGCCATAGCAGTGGTGGTGAGAAGGGTTACAACTCCCTTCTTTGTGCGAGACTCTGGAGAAAAGTTGTTGGATGGATGCCCACAACGGGAGCCTCTGTCTATGATGGGACGAGAGGTGGTGACTCTCCCTCCCTCCATGGTTCAGTGATCGCTGGCTCATGGGCCCAGGCATTCTTCCGTCAGGCTGATGCTGCTGCCTGGAGCTTGCGACAGGGACGTGAGCAATCTGTCCTCTCTCCATACCATCCATTTAATCATGTCCACTGCTTGTTCTGTGCCGTGCAGGGCAGGCGGGATGCCTTCTGGGCTCTCTGCAATCACTGGGAACATTTGAGACAGATGATTCCTAGCCAGGTTTGGGACTAACGGGATGTGTTCCCCTGCCACCTTAGTGCTCCCTGAGGCAGGTTTCGCGGGTGTTTCTTCTGGAGCAGAGAGGCCATTTATAGACAGTAAAGCACAAATGTGATGCTAAGCCAGGCCAAGGTGTGGGTCTCATCGCTGGCGGGTGAATAGCGATGTGTTGGTACGGCAGGTTGGGGACAGTGCAGGTATGGACTCATGCCTTGCTGCTGCAGGTCTCTGGCTGTAGTGCACTGTTGAGGCCTCTTCTGAGGGCAAGGCTGTGCTGGCGAGTGAACCGCAGAGGCCACGTAGCCCTCATGGTTCTCTAGAGGCCGCTGGGCTCCGGGGTGCACAGAGTTGGAAGTGCCAGAGGAGCTCCAGACCGCCTCCAATCCCAGCTCATCCACCGAATAGCTGGCGCAGTGTGCTCGGCTTAGCCTTGACTTCGTGGCTGGACCAGGAGCCTGGGCTTGCCTGCTCT
>NW_017729012.1:10198663-10210898 GCF_001723915.1 Gavialis gangeticus | reverse complement strand
GAGTTGGAAGTGCCAGAGGAGCTCCAGACCGCCTCCAATCCCAGCTCATCCACCGAATAGCTGGCGCAGTGCGCTCGGCTTAGCCTTGACTTCGTGGCTGGACCAGGAGCCTGGGCTTGCCTGCCCTGTTTGAGCCAGGCCCTGGGTTGGCTGTGACCTTCATCCAGCTTCGCCTTCTTCCTCTGCGGCATCGGGATGGCACTTAACTGGCGGCTGAGGTTGTTTGAGCCGGGTCCTGCCCATGCCTCCCCCACTGGTGCCCTCAAAGCTGAGTGTTGTTTCAAAACAGATTAAACCAGTTCCAGCGAATAAAAGCCCTTTGTTCCAGGCCTCTCGGTTCTTGGTTTGCTTTCCGTGCTCCTGATGCTGGTGTCATCTGATGCCACATAGGCACAGAGGCCTTCTGTAAGAACCGGGTGAGCTGCGGTGGTCTGGTGTCTGCTCTCAGCAAGCCTGGCTCTCTTGTGCATCATTTCTGGGGTTGGGCATTGTGTCCAGAGAGGTGCAGCAAGACATGGGCCATGGACATAACCTGTCCGCTTTGCTAGATGCCTGCGAGAGGGCTGCGTGTGTGTGTTAAAACTCTCCTGCCTGCCTTGGAAAGCTCTTGGCAAGAGGCTGCTTTATAGGAACTGTGACGATCTGCCATTTAGCCAGCTGCTCGGCTCAGGTTGAGTCTGTCCTAAATGTGCCTGAACGATAGATGAAGTGCTGCCCCTTCTTCCCAATGGCTCTGGTTTATTGCCTGATGTTTTAAAACCTATTAACTGCATGCTCTGAGCAGCTGGTCATTGCCTGGCCGGTTGTTTCGCTCCACGTACTGTCTGCTGGGGAGAGCAGGCTATTTTGAAGACCACGAAAAGGCAAATAGGTAATGCTTTTGTAGACCAGCTGTCAGATTAACTCTCAAAAACCACCCCCTGCCCTCAGAGTCCTGGAATGAGGGCTCATAAATTCTCCAGCCTGTTTGCTCTATGTCCAGCCTGGCCGGGCCATGCGGGCGCCTGTGTGCTGTTGTGTGCCACGCCGTGCCTTTAGGGTTTCCATTGTTGCCATCACAGAGCATCAGTTTGGTACATCAGCTTTTCACCTGCTTAAATGGAGACTGGTGGAAGTAACTCTATGCTGGTCTCTTCTTGCAAGACCTGGCTTTTAAGTTTTGGGCCACCTGGAAGCTGATGGGCTCCTTAAACATCTTCAGGGCACCTCGCTGCTTGTACTTCATGTAGCTGTAAGATCAAGATCCCCACACCTACTCCGGGGTGCTGAGGATGAATTAGGCTGGCACCTTCTGTCTGCAATGCCTACCGTTTGGAAAGCACTAGGTTGCTAGAGCTGTGCTTACTGGTCTGATGCAGCCGGGTGGCGTGGCACAGGGTGGCTTTTGTTGCGAACTTGACCCTGGCTGTTCTGTAGCAAGTGCTTCTGAAAGCTCTCGGGAGTCCTCTGAGCTGTAACATGGCTCCTGGGCTGGCCTGGGCTGCACTGATGTGGTGTTGAGCCCCAAAGGCCTTGAGTGCTGATGTCTGAGGGGCAGCAGTGGTCTGACTGCAGTGTGTTGGCCTTCTCGGAGGGGTGAGTTGATTTGCTAGAGAGTGGCAGACAAATCATCCGCAACAGCCCTTCTGCAGAAGAGACTGAGTGAGGCACTTACTGAAGCTGGATAATCTCTCAGGCTCTGACAGTGCCAGCAGCACCCCTGGAAAGGCAGGTGAAATGGTGGCTGAGCCAAGCTGTGCTCAGGCAGCCTCAGTGTGTTCAGACAGGCCTGCACTCGGTGATGCTCAGAGTTCACGCTGATCTAATGGCCTGGTCCTAAACCCTGCCACAAACTGGAACTGAAGGTGCAGGCTGATTTCCCAAGGCATGGCTTTGGGGTGGGAAACGAGTGTCTGGGGTGCTGAGCCGCAGAGGGGCTGGTGCTGCCATGGCTGGTGATGACTCCAAGCAGCATAGCCGGGCGTTCCTGCTCTTTCAAGTGCTTGAGCGGGCTCTGATGTGCCCAGCCTGCTTCCCTCTTCTCTTGTCCCTCTAGAAACCTGGCAGGTACGTGTCTGTCCCCATGCAGTGTCCCTGCCTTCCCTGTTCCTCTGCCTCTCTGCTGTAGGCACCATTGCTCTCCTTGTCTCTGGGGCCTGAGCTTCCCGAAGCATTTCTGAGAGCAGCTGATGCACCAGCCTCGAGCGTGATTCCAGCCTGCACCTTGAAAAGACTGCAGCCTTTTGCTTTGGCAGGGATAAAGCAGGCATTGGATAGAGTAATTTCACTTAGAGAGGAGCTTTGCACATTACAAGGGTGGCATGAAAACCAGTGAGTCCCATAACAAAGGGCTTTGTAGCTGTGAGATTTAAGCCCATATCCATTTGCATGGGGATCTGATGGTTGCAGCATCCCTGCCTTTCTCAGCCTGGCTAACATCTTTGTGGCAAAATTTACTTTGTATTGATCTCCAGGGGTTGTGCTGCTAATTGCTAGAGGGAGGGCAGTGACATTGGTCTAAAGCGGCTGTAGCTGGGAGGAGGTCATGGCTTGACCAGCAAGGCCCCTGGTTACCTGCCAATGTCGTTGGGTCCCTTTGGCAAAGGACACACCAATGCCACCTGCTGCCCCCTGCCCCTGCCCCTGCCCCGTGGAGGCCTCTGGCTTGCAGGCAGGAAGGGAAAGTGCTCTTGCCAGGTTCCCTGACTTGCTCAGCGCGCGTCTCCACTCGCTCTCCACAGGTGGGATGCAGGATTACAACTACGTGTGGGCCGACTGCTTCGAGATCACCCTGGAGTTGTCTTGTTGCAAGTACCCGCCAGCCTCCGAGTTGCAGCAGGAGTGGGAGAACAACCGGGAGTCTCTGCTCACCTTCATCGAGCAGGTAAGCCAGGGGCCTTGGGGCAGGGGGCATGCTGCCAAGAGCCCAGGACCAGTGTGGTGCTGAGCACACATGGTCTAGTTTGCTCCGTGTGTGGGGGAGGTGACCCTGAATGAGCAGGGATGTTGCCAGCCATGAAGCTGCTTTGTATTTCTGCCCTCTCTGGTAACAGTAGGGCTGGCTAGCTGAGGTGGTTCCCTGCAGCTGTGGGGCCATGTGGGAGAGGTGGGCTGTCGTAAGGAGGTAAATAAATGAATCATCCAAGCCAGGTCCATCCCTTGCGGTGTCACTGGGGGCTTGAGGCTGGCTCTGAAGGCTCGGGTCCAGCTTGCTGCTGTTCTCACGATGATTCGGGCTGGAAGGGGAGGTGGCTGCATCTCCCTGGCTACAGTGCTGCCCACACCTACCCTGCTGTCTGCCAGGCAGCCAGCACAGTGCATGTGCAGTGCAGTGGCTTCCCTGCAAAATGCAGCCTAGCCAGTGAGGCTTTGGCACTGGTAGGAATGGAGAGCTTGCAAGAGGTCCTCTCCTTTTCCAATGGAGCAGAGCAGCCATGCGGTAGAAGGGGCTCCGCAGAGGTGGCCTCTGTTGCATTTCATCCTGCAGTTCCCCTCTGTGTGGGTAGCCTGGTCGAGTCATGCTCTGGACTGTGGCATCGGTTGGCTACTCGGTGCTTGTCGGCTTTGGGGCTGGGGAGGATCTGTTAGCACCAGGCATCTGTCTTCAGCCAGGTCCCTCCTTTCTGTTTCCCCAGGTTCACATTGGAGTAAAAGGATTTGTCAGAGATTTGGCCACGGGGGCCGGCCTGGATAACGCAACCATCGCTGTCGCTGGGATTGCTCATAACATCACGGCAGGCAGATATGGCGACTACCATAGGCTGCTCGTGCCTGGGACCTACAACATCACTGCAGCTGCCCCGGGGTAAAGCTCTCGGCAGCAGCTGTTCTCTGCCTTCTTTTCCAGCGGGTTGAACTGGCTGGGTGGCAGTATGAGCTGACTCCCATTTTTGGGGTGCTGAGCCTGCTTGGCCCAATGGTGCCACGTTTGGCTGCTTGTCCCACTGGCCTCTTGTGGCAGAACTGTGGGGTGGGAGGAAGCACAGCAGCATTTCAGCCCTGTCAGTACCATGTTGTATCAGTGTTGGCAGCATGAATGCAACCTGTTGCCCTTAGCATCTTGGCAAGGCAGCTCTTGGGAAGGACTGAGGTACCACCCTTGAACAGAGCTGCTACGAGGAGCCCAAGGCCTGGAAGAGATGCTTGCCCAGGCTAGTAGTGGCGGGACATGCCCTGGAAACTCCCTGCCTGGCGTGGGCCTCCTTTGGCTTTCAGAGTCCCAGGTGGTGGTGGCAGGAGGCGGGTCTGGGGGAACTGGCCATGGACTACAGCATCTGCACCTGGCCGTGGGGGAATTTCCTACTGAAGGCAGGTTCTCTTCTCTCCTCAGCTACGTGCCAATGACGATAGAGAACATCAGGGTGAAAGAAGGGGCTGGTACAGAGGTTGACTTTTCCCTGCAGCCTACTGTTGTGTCACCTGGTCCTGACCCGACCCAGCCGGCAGCCACCTCGGCCCCAGCTGTGGTCACCAATACAACTAGCCCAGCGCAGGCAGAGACCCCAACCTCTCCGCACCAGCCGGTGCAGCCCGTGGATTTCCGCCACCATCACTTCCCTGACATGGAGATCTTCCTGCGGCGGTATGCCAACGAGTATCCCAACATCACTCGCCTCTACTCAGTGGGCAAGTCAGTGGAGTTCAGGGAACTGTATGTCATGGAGATATCGGACAACCCAGGCATCCACGAAGCAGGTAAGCCGTTGCCTGCAGTGTGGTCGGCCACCTCTGGAGCTGGGTGCGCGCTGGTGGTCTCTGTGTCTGGTCACTTGGCTGCAGGGGCAGAATAGCCAGGTTGGCAGAGGGATTGCCTTGGTAGCACTAGCCCAGTGAACCAGCTGGGACCCTATCAGCTGGCTTGCAAATTGCTGTGGCTGGTGCGAGTCCTATCTGCAACCCTAGGTGCGAGAGGGGTTGGGGCTGGAGTTGGAGTGGGCTTTACCAGTGTTTCTCAGAGCAGGAAGCAGTGGCTGTCTGCATGCTGGGGCGTGACTAGACAGCCATGTTGTGTGCAGGTGAGCCAGAATTCAAATACATCGGGAACATGCATGGGAATGAAGTGGTCGGACGCGAGCTGCTCCTGAACCTGATCGAATACCTCTGCAAGAACTTCGGCACCGACCCTGAGGTCACGGACCTGGTCCTCCACACACGCATCCACATCATGCCCTCCATGAACCCTGATGGGTATGAGAAGTCCCAAGAAGGTAGGGCCACTTGCCCTCAGGTGCCTGTTGGGTTTCTGGGCTTGAAAGCGGGCTCACCGGAAGGGCTAAGTGTCTGACTTGAGTAGCGCTGGCCTTTGTGCCTGAGAAGCACAGTGTGTGATAGGCAGCTGGCTGTGGCTGGGCACTCTGGTGCAATAAGCAGTCAGTTGTGCCAGTGTGGGCAGGCTCTTGGCTGTTGCTGCACTCCTTTGGTCAGCTGCCCTGAAAACTGCCCCTACTGCAGTCCCCCGAGTTCTTGTAGCTTTCCCAAGGTAAGCAAATAAAAAACAATAAAATAAAACAGGCGTTCCACAGACAGCCCAGGCTGGGCGTGTGGCAGCGCTATGCTCCTTGCAGCGCAAGAGCTGACAAATATGTGTCCAGGGATAACACAGACCCATATCATGACATTGGAGCGGGCAAAGCAGGCCTTTGCGGGGAGCCCTTCAAGTTCAGGGCTTGCAGCTGGGCAGAGCCAAGCCCATTCTCTGCCTGGGAGCTGCTGTTTCCACCGTCAGAGGCCAGGCATAATAGCAGTCGGGTGATGCAGTCTCCATGGTTTGTGGCTGTGTGACCTCAACCTGCCTGAGTTGCTTCCCAGTGGAGCTGCTCTGCGGCTATTTGTGATGCTGTAGTGACTCAACTCAGGAGAGCTCTAGAGTGAGCAGACAAACGGGCCTTGCCTGAACCTTTGAGCATGCCCCTCAAAGACCTGGGGGCACAGAATGGCCTCCCTCTCGGGGAAGGGAGCAAGTGCTGCAGGAAGCCAGCTCCTTTCTCCACGCGGCTATGGGTTTGTGTTGTTGGGAGCCATGGGGAGAGGATGCGGACTGAACACGTTGTCTTTGATACCCAGGAGACGTAGGAGGCACTGGCGGCAGAAACAACAGCAACAACTACGACTTGAACCGAAACTTCCCAGACCAGTTTGTCCAGGTGGCAGACCCTCCGCAGCCAGAGACTATTGCCGTCGTGAGCTGGCTAAAGGCTTACCCATTTGTGCTGTCAGCCAACCTGCATGGAGGTGAGCAAACCGCCCCAGGCTAGGGCTTGTAAGCCTTCTCCTCCCAGCAGGCCCTGTTGTGAAGGGCCAGTGATGCCTCCGGTCCATGAATTGGGGAAGGACTGTGTTGGCAGACACCCCTGTGTATCTGGCCTCACTTCTGGAATTGGTTTCCTTGTCCTGTTTGCCAGGCTTTTGTCTAAAACATCTTAAGGAGGGACTGCTGGAAAAAAGTTGCTTGCCTCTCCCCCATCTGGTGAAGTGACAAACTTATCACTTGTTGAAAGATGAGGCAGCCAGATGATACAGTGATGGCCACAAAGCCTTCATGCAATCTGTTACTTTTTGGAGTGGCTCGGTATTTTTCATCTTTCAGGCCCGTGTGCTCTTTCAGGCACTGCAGTGGTCTGGATATTTCATTGTACTTCTAGCATTATAGTGTCACACTACTGAATTCCCTATAATTGAATGAGTTAACTTTTCAGAGCAATCTAAATGAATAGTCATTGCACTAAGCGTATTCCCTGCATGGCTCGTCTGCTGGAGTTGTAGCTGTAGGAACACGCAGCTAATTGCTCAAGGGCTGGCATGTTGAATTTTTGGTGTGCTGGTTGTCTGTCTTCCTTGGGGTAGGGGGATTCCGCCCCCAGCCACTGGTATCAAGTGTCTCTGTTACTTTTAAAGCAGCTCTTCTGAGTGAGACACTCTCAACTAAACCAGAGGCATGATTTTTATTTTTTTTTTCATCCTTACCTATAAAAACTCTACAGGCTGAAGGGACGTGAGTTACCTAAGGGCAAAACAGAATCAAATTCCACTCTTGCTCTGTAAAATCCCTGGACTTTGTTTTGCTGCCTTCTCTCTGTGAAAGAGCCACTGGTGTCCACAAGCAGTTTCCTTGCATATCTGGGTAAATGTGGGTCTCCCAGTGAGTCCCTGAGGCTAGGGATTTTCCACTTGGGTGGGTCAGTAACTGTTACCACGTGGTTATTCCCCTCCTCCTCTCTGCATTAGTTCTGTGCTTAGTGTCAAGCCCTTGCAGATGCACTGACTTGTTCCTTGACAGTTTTTGGACAAAGCTCCCCGAGATTAAAGGCACTGAGAATGAGAGCACAGCCTTGCTTCCCCTGCAGGTTCCTTGGTGGTGAATTACCCCTTTGACGATGACGAACAAGGAATTGCCATATACAGCAAGTCGCCCGACGACGCGGTGTTCCAGCAGCTCGCGCTCTCCTATTCCAGGGTAAAGTTCTAGTTAACTTGGCCTGCAAAGCTCAGGCAGCTCCCGACTGATTGCTTGGCACAGACCTCTGGCACAGGTGATAAAATGTGGGTGTAGGCAGTGTTTGTGGTCACATCAGGCCTGAGTGCTCAGGTCCCTCCTCGGGTTACGGCAGAACCTGTCTGGCAGGAGCTGCCATTGCATAGGCCAGTTATACAGGTCCTGTCGGAGCAGAATTTTGTCCGTCTACCTGGAAGCCATAAAACTGGCTCATTTACACACGTGGGCTGAAAGGGTTGCAGGGCTTAGTGCAAATGGGGCCAGAAGAGCAAACAGCAGGACAGAGCTGTTTTTCCACCAGACACGCTGCTCTGTTTCCTGACGGCCTGCACAAAGTGGCATCAACTCAGGGCTCTGTGCTGTATGCGTGTGGCTGTGCATGTACTCCTACACGTCAGTCGGCATGAGTGTGTAACCAAATCCAGGGCTTTAATTGAAAATGTCATGTAGTGGCCTGGACACAAAGTACCCGTGTGCGTGTGTACGCTGCAGGCGCCAGGGCTCATGGAGGGGTCCCATTTTTGTCTTGCTTTCAGGAAAATGCTCAGATGTATCAGGGGAGCCCTTGCAAGAACATGTACCCCAGCGAGTATTTCCCGCATGGCATCACTAATGGGGCGAACTGGTATAACGTTCCAGGTGAGGCTGAGATGGAGCGTGATCCGGGTAGGATCAGGACTGTGCTGCATGATTGCCTGTGTTTGTAGGGGACTGGACTTGTTGGCTCAGAGGGCCGATGTAAAATGCTGCATGGGAAAGGAATTTGTCTGCAGCTTGGGAGGTGCTGGATCTTGATGTTTCAGAACCTTATTCACACCTGTGCCCAGGGCAGGGAAATCGCTCTGTCCTGAGCTGTGTGGATCTCTTCACTGCTCAGTCCCAGCTGCGCAGACCTGGCTCCTCTGGTAAACCTCTAAAGCCGCAATGTGCTCAGAGGAAGTTGTTTCTAGTGGGGTGCAGTCAAAATGTGCCTCCCCATTGCCCTCCAGTGTTTGCTTTTGGCCCCTAGGGACCTGGGCTTGGAAAACCTGGTAGAGTACTGTATTTTTTCTCATCTGACATGCATCCTTTTTTTTCAAAAATCAGCTGCTGGAAATTGGTGTCTGCAGCACAAGCGAGGAAATATGTTGCTAACATTTTCTTTATTTTTAAGGTGGAGAGTGTGGGGGGTGGAAATAACACAGGACATGGCACCATGAGCATAACAGCGCTGCTACTCAGTCGCTTACTGCTACTTGTCAGTCTTTTCAAGGAAAAATCTCTCTTTCCTCATTCTGCCTTTCAAAAAGAAAGTGCCTTTCTTGTTCTGGAGCATGTTGCATGCCAGAAAATACAGGATTCTTCTTGAGGTCTGAACACGAAAATGTTTGGGAATCACTTGCTTACTAGCTCCCTGGAGCTGGGGTCTTGCCCTGCCTAAGACTTGCTACAAGACCACAAGTTAGAGTGTCACCTCCTGGCAGCAGATGAACTGCTCTTGGGTATTTTGCTGCCTTGAGGGGGGAGCTTTGGTTTCTAATGATCCTTCTCGTGTCCTTGACCTAGGTGGGATGCAGGACTGGAATTACTTGCACACAAACTGTTTTGAAGTGACCATCGAGCTTGGCTGTGTGAAGTACCCGAACGCCGAGGAGCTGCCAAAGTACTGGGAGGAGAACCGCAGGTCTCTGCTTCAGTTCATGAAGCAGGTGAGAGGCTGCAGCCACCCAAAACATGCCCGTAGCTCTGTCGAATGTCACATGGGGCCTGCTAAGGAATCTGAGTGAGCTTATTCCTCTTTGTGCAGCTTACCCTGGGCTCCCCTGCAGCTTGGAGTCTGCACAGCTGCTGGGCTGGATGGGTGGCTGTTGCAATAGCACCTAGAGAAATCACCTGGGAGAATGGCTGTGAGGGGAAAACCTGGGCAGAAATCCTTATGGAAGCTGAGCGTGGTCTGTGCTTAGGTGTTTGAGTTGCTACTTACAGGCCTTTTGCACTTCCGAGAGGCTGCCCCTCTGGGATCCAGAGCGCCCGGGCATCGCTGCGTGTTCACATGACTTGGGTGGCACAATACTGAGCAGTCTCAGCTGAAAGAGACATGTTACTGGACAGAACCCTTTTCTCTCCCTAGGTCCACCAAGGCATTAGCGGATTTGTGCTGGATGCCACGGATGGAAGGGGCATCTTCAATGCTACCATTAGCGTTGCTGACATCGACCACCCGATCACCACCTGCAAGGATGGAGACTACTGGCGCCTCTTGGTCCAGGGCACTTACAAGATCACAGCATCAGCCCGAGGGTGAGCAAGGGGCAGTTTGAAAACCATGGGAGCTAACAGCTTGTACTTCAGATACTTTCCTCCTAAAATGCACTGCAGAGCTTTCTCTGCAGTGGGGGAAAGGGCCCATAACTCAGGGCTGGAGCATTCATTCACTGGGAGGCAGCTCACCTTCTGGGCAGCTTCATTGGCTCTCCTGAGTCTGCCAAGATCCAGCCCTCTCTGGGCGGTGAAAGCCATCTGATGTCCCCACCTGCCAGGCTGAGCGGCTCGATGGGTGCAGCAGTCATGTAATGCTGCTGCCACCTGCCGGTGAAACACTGTGGTGCTCACTGTCCTTCCCAGCCCTCTTCCTGTGTGCTGTTCCACACACAGTCGCACAGTGTCTTTGGTGAGCCTGCTTGCCTCTACTGGGCTTCTCCCCTGGTTTGGCACTGGAGGTGATGGGCTTGCGTCTGGGGAAGATACAGCAGTTAAATAGAATGCCTGATCCTGTCTCCTCTCGCCTCGGCAGGTACAACCCACTTACGAAGACAGTGACTGTTGGCAGCAAAGGTGCGGTGCAGGTCAACTTCATTCTCTCGCGAACGGATGCCAAAGCGGAGGAAGGGAAGACCCTGGTCATAAATCCTCCAGACACCAGGGATCCCACAACAAAGGAGTTTGAGACCTTGATCAAGGATCTCTCTGCTGAGCATGGCCTAGAGCACCTTGTGCTGGCCTCTTCGGGCGATGCACATCCTTATCGATACCATCCGTACAAAGACCTGTCAGAATTCCTCAGAGGCCTCAACTTGAACTACCCGCAGATCACAAATCTCACTAGGTCAGTGCTGGGTGGTACCTCGCAGAGAAACAGGTTTCCAAGAGCCAGCTGTGTGTGCGGCATTCTAGCCGAGCAGCGGGCTTGGGAAGTGAGGCCCTCCCCTCTGCACCCCCCCAGCCTGGGCCTGGCCAAAGTGACCTCCCTTGGAGCTTTTATCTAGAGGCCTAAATGATCAGAGAGAGGCAGCTGTGAGAGGCCTACTCTCAGTCTGGAGAGGGGACTGCTCCAACATGGCTAGCCTGTCGGTAGGTAGGAGGGAGCATGCTGGAGGCAAGCAGATGGGATGAGTTTTGTGTGTCACAGTGGACTGTGCTTGCCCGTCTCTTGGCAGCTTGGGGCAGAGCGTCGAGTTCCGTCACATCTGGTGCCTCGAAATCTCCAACAAACCCAACCAGTCAGAGCCCGAGGAGCCTAAGATCCGCTTCGTCGCTGGGATCCATGGGAATGCGCCAGTGGGCACGGAGCTGCTCTTGGCCCTGGCAGAGTTCCTGTGCATGAACTACAAAAAGAACGTGGCCATCACCAAGGTAAGGAGCACATGTGGGTGATCCCTCCAGCACCTGCCAGGCTGTGGCCTGCATAGGGGTGCCCGTGGGAGGCAATCCACCCTCTGAATGCAGGGTCATAGGCCACATAACAGGGCATCAGCTGGGACAAGTGTACGGGGTCTGAGAAGAGGGCACAACTGTTTGTGCCTGGTCTGTAGAGGTGTGGGGAAGACTCGTGTACAGTCCAGGACACTGAATGCATTCTGAGAGGGAGCTGAGTACTGGCAGCAGCTCGTAGCGTCTGTCTTGTTGGCTTGGGCAAAGATACAGACCAGAGTTAACCCTGCCCTCAAATAAATGGCAGTTCCCAGAGCCCAGTCAGAGCAGGTGTACAGGGAACTCTGTCAGCCACTGCAACTACTGGCCTTCAAGAGCTGAGCTGGGCTGGGTAGTAACTCCCAGGTGAGATAGGAGTGTTGGCCTGCACCCTGTGTAAACGTGGGGTCTCCTCCTGTGCCCAGCTGATTGACAGGACACGGATCGTGATCGTGCCTTCCCTGAATCCGGACGGACGCGAGGTTGCTCAGGAGAGGGGCTGCACCTCGAAGGTGGGACAGACCAACATCCACGGCAAAGACCTGGACACGGACTTCACAAGTAAAGCTGGTGAACGCTTACCCACCCTGAGAGCTGGGGCTGGGGGCTGTGTCCCCTGCCAGCCCCTCTAGCTTTGGCTTAAGTCCTCCTGTTGTGAGGCTGGACATGCCACGGGCTTGGTGACGCTGAGCAGGTGGGGTATGGTGATGGTCTCAGAGCGGGGCTTCAGGCTGTTACTCAAGCTCCCCAGGGAAGGAGGAAGATCCAAGCAGGTTTGGTAATATGGGACATGCCCATTGCCTGTGTTACCCACCTCCAAGGGAGGGGCTTCTGCACCTCTTCCCTTCCTTCCTGCTTGTCCCCTTTCCTATCTTGACTGCAGTCTCTTCCTTAGTTTGCCTCTCAGTCTTCTCTACTGCTTAACCACCCACAGCCCTGTCCTGGACCGTGACACGTGTCCCTGCCAGGACTTGTGTTCCCTGGCCAAGTCTGGCCGTCTGTTGTCTGGGATCATGTGGCAGTGTCAGTTCTATCCTGCAAGAGCAGCTCCCCTCCACTGTGGCAAAGAGTGCCTTGGAAACAGGGACCTGCTTG
>NW_017729012.1:10191875-10193663 GCF_001723915.1 Gavialis gangeticus | reverse complement strand
TAGTTTGCCTCTCAGTCTTCTCTACTGCTTAACCACCCACAGCCCTGTCCTGGACCGTGACACGTGTCCCTGCCAGGACTTGTGTTCCCTGGCCAAGTCTGGCCGTCTGTTGTCTGGGATCATGTGGCAGTGTCAGTTCTATCCTGCAAGAGCAGCTCCCCTCCACTGTGGCAAAGAGTGCCTTGGAAACAGGGACCTGCTTGGTCGATGCCAATGTGCCTCCGGCAACATCTGCACCCACACGCTGTGGCCTAATGCACGTTGCCAAGACTTGCAGCCGGCTTTGGTCCTAACCCCTGCTGGTCTACCAATTCCTGATTCTCCTTGCTTGTTTTAGGCAACTCTTCTGGGGACTTGGTGCGAGAGCCTGAGACCAGAGCCATTGTAGAGAACTTGATCCTGAAGCAAGATTTCAGCCTTTCTGTCGCCCTGGATGGTGGATCTCTGCTTGTTACCTATCCGTATGACAAGCCTGTGCAGACCGGTAGGACTTGCCCCATGCATACCCGGAGGCTGACTGTGGATCGGCATAGCCAGCTGTTGGGTTTCTGTGGACTTTCCTGCTGAAATGGGGGTGAAAGGACAAATAGGAAACAGTCTGGCTTGCAATTATGACCCGCTTATGTGGTGGTGTGGGTGTGAGCTCACTAGCATGAGTGTCAGCTCACAGCACACTAGCGCCCCTGCACTGAATGCCTGTGTGAACGCTCTTACCTCCTGGTGAACGAGGTGGTCACCCTTTAATGAACTGGCTCGTTCTTGTCACCATTGTCCCCTAGTGTCAGTTCTTTTGTCTTCCCTGTGTTTACCCCAGTACGTTTGCATGAAGAATCAGATCCTGTCATAAGGGGCCACATCAACTTCTCTCTGATATGCAAGCAGTCTTTTTTGTGGGTCTTTTTAAAGGAAAAATGAAGCAAATGGCTTTTTTGCAAGCTTCAGCAGGGGCAAAGTTTAGGTAGGTGCTTTCGTAGGAGACTGAGTTAGCAAGTTGTCATTGGCAGCCCCTCCATACAAGGATGAGAGTTGTCCAGTAAATGGGAAGACTTGATGGCAATCCAGTGCTGTTGGCTCTGTTGCCTTTATCTGGGAACTGAAGCTGTTTGTGTCTCCAGCTGGAGTTGTGGGGATACAGCAAGAAGCTGCTCTGAATTTCTCAGGACGGAGTTAACTAACCACACTCCTCCTAACCTTCTGCCTCTCTCCCCTCAGTGGAGAACAAAGAAACTCTGCAGCATCTGGCATCTCTGTATGCCAGCAACCATCCCTCAATGCATCTGGGTCAGCCGGGCTGCCCAAATAAGTCAGGTATGTGCATGTGAGGCCTGGGCAGAGCTCTTTTGCACCAGTCTGCTCCTTGCAGTTGCATCTCATTTGTGCCTGTCTTTGCAGATGAGAACATTCCCGGAGGTGTGATTCGTGGGGCAGAATGGCACAGTCACCTGGGCAGCATGAAGGTATTGCCTAGTGAGACTCCAAAGCCATGCAGAGGCTGCTCAAAGCTCCTGTTAAAAGGAGCAAATGGTTACCTCCTTGTCCGTGAGAAACTTTCCTGTACATACCCCACCATGCGTCACATCCCTCTCCTCTGGCTTTTTAGGATTTCAGCGTGACGTTTGGTCACTGCCCTGAGATCACAGTTTATACCAGCTGCTGCTACTTCCCCAGCGCCGGACAGCTTCCATCCTTGTGGGCAGAGAACAAGAAATCTCTTCTTAGCATGCTTGTTGAGGTGAGAGGGGTAATATAAGGGGGTCAGTATCCACATCTCCAGGAGG
The DNA here is from genome assembly GCF_001723915.1 of Gavialis gangeticus. Lineage (NCBI taxonomy): Eukaryota > Metazoa > Chordata > Crocodylia > Gavialidae > Gavialis > Gavialis gangeticus. Next base: position 10,191,885 of record NW_017729012.1, on the reverse strand, counting down.
CCTGAAATGC
>NW_017729012.1:10186734-10191855 GCF_001723915.1 Gavialis gangeticus | reverse complement strand
TGGCTGGGGTGATATGACCCCGGCACCCGTTCCTGCCCGTGTCTTTCCTTTGCTGCAGAAGTACCTACTGCCCTGGGCAGATTGCAGAGTAAGAGCTGATGTAGGAAGTAAGTGTAGTGTACCAACAGGATTGTGACCTGATGTCAAGCTGTGGTTTGCCTTTGAGTAGAGGCTGTTCCTCCTTGAGTTGTGCACTGTGACTTATTAGGTGTGCCAGGAGCAGGGGGGCAGTTTCTTCCAAGGCCTGATGTGCTGACATTAGGATTTTTGTCCTCTCGCTGGGTCGGGACAATAAATGCTTGGAGTACTTGATTTCAGGTTCACAAGGGAGTTCACGGCTTTGTCCGTGACAAGAGCGGGAAGCCGGTGTCCAAAGCGATCATTGAGCTCAACGAAGGTGTGAAGCTCTACACGAAGGAAGGTGGCTATTTCCATGTGCTGCTGGCCCCGGGTTCCCATAACATCAATGCTATTGCAGAAGGGTACCAACAGCAGCACGTACAGGTAAGCACTTGCCTGGGTCGAAGAAGCTCTTCTCCCCTGTTGTGTGAAGCACTTGTGGGCAGACTGGCTTCCAGGAGCCTGGGTCTGTCTACACCAAACCTTTGGCTCCTCAGGTGCATCTCGGCTCATTACCCGCTGAGCAGTTGTGGTCTTCATCCAAGCCTAGATCTGGTTAGACTTCCCACCTCATGTGATGGGTGGAAGATCACTTCCCACCACACCTTCAGGGTATATTTCTGTGGTGTGGTTTCCCTCCATGTCCCCGTTGTTGGTATCCACGTGGTTTTGTCCTGGTCACCAGTGAGTTGTTTAACCCCTACTTGGACACAGACAGAAGCAGAAGAGCTCTCACACTGCTGTGGCCTGTGTCTTTCTAGGTGTTGGTGCGCCACGATGTACCCAGCTCCGTGTTCATTGTGTTTGACATGGATAACAGAATATTTGGCCTCCCGAGGGAGCTTGTCGTAACTGTAGCAGGTAAAGCAAGATGTTCTTTTCTGGACTTTGGTTCTGAGCATATTTGGGAGGTAAGGCCCAGTTCTCCTACCAGAAACACTCTTCTCCCCTCACCCTAAAGGCATTCTAAGGCCTTGGGCCATGCTCCTGTCCTTTATTCTAAGTACACGTGATGTATTCCTGCTGGCTTATTGCACAACAGTTTGATCTGCTAATACTGCATCTGCAGCCAAGAAGCAGGTGACCCTGAAGACTTCTGCAGGAATTGTCAGGCTTTCCTTGAGCCAACGAATAAGCTGGAAGGTGATGAGACACGTGGGTGGGAAAAGCAGCTTCTGAGTTAGGCTGGCATTCCCCATGCCAGGTCTCCTTCAGTGCTGCATGCACCAAGTGGTTCTTAAGGGGTCAGGGATGTTGGCGCCGCCTCCTGTACAGATCAAGGCTCCTGCCCCTTGTCTTGAGAGATGCCTGGTAAACTGGTTCTTAGATACACAAATCCTGAATCTACAGCTACTGCATAGCTGGATCTTTGCTCGGGGAGGACCTTGGGTACAGCTGGGTGAAGAAAGCAGCTACAGTTCTCCACTCTCGAGCAACAGCTTGCACTGTATGTGATTGGAGTGGCCTGGAAGCCTCCAGTGGGGAGGGATGTGTCTCCGCATGGCGCTGATGTGGGTGTCTTCTGTTTTTTGGCAGGTGCTACCATGTCAGCTCTGGTCCTTACTGCCTGCATCATATGGTGCGTCTGTTCCATCAAGTCCAACAGGCACAAGGATGGCTTCCACCGCCTACGGCAGCACCATGATGACTACGAGGATGAGATTCGCATGATGTCTGCTGGCTCAAAGAAATCCCTTCTGAGCCACGAATTCCAGGATGAAACAGACACTGAAGAGGAAACACTGTACTCCAGCAAACACTGATACCAGCCAAGAGGGAAGGAGACTCGCTATGGACAGACCTGGCAGTTGGGGCAACTCTTGTCATTCAGAGACCTGAGCTGTTAGCTGGCAGAATGTGTAATCTCCAGAGACTTGTGGGGCCGTTTGCAACCTCCTGTGTGCCTCTGTTCCCTTCTTACTCATGTGGGCGCCAGCCCAGGTCAATGGGCGCCAGGCCCTGTCCTGGCTGTGACACTGGTGGGTTTTAGGTTCAGGTCTGGCGTTCCACGTAACAAAAGCACTTGAAAAGTAATTTAACAGTGTGTGTGGTGGCATCAGGACTTCTGAACAGCTCCCTTGCCTCGTTGGGAGATGCACTGGTGCCTGGCGGGTTCTGTAGTTGCAAAGCTTCAAAGCTGTTTTTCTACTTGTCTTGGTTTTTCACTCTGTGTACTGTATCTTGGGAAGCCTGGTGCAGACTTGGATGTCAGCGGAACTGCTGGTGAGAGATGTGTGGCTGTGGCCTGGATTTGGCTTTGGCTGCTTCATCCTTTCCTACGGGCCTGCTCTGTTTTCCCTTGGGCATGGAACGCCATGGGTGGGTAGGAGAGAGCCCAACTGCAAACTACTATGAGATCACCCATGTGATGGAAACCGAGGGCGATAATCTTGGGTCCGGATGTGAGCTCTGTGTGAAGGGGGGAAGAAAATGTAGTGGAAGCTTATACTTGAGCTGCAGTGAGGTAGTGGTGCAGCTCTGGCATGCTCTAGTCAATCCCACCTCTCCTCCCCACACTCCTCGGTCTTTTATTTGAGTCCCGTCATGCAGCTAGCCTGTTGCTTTCCACTGGCCTTCACAGCCTTGTTAGCAATGTGCTAGTCACCTGCTGCAGAAGTAACTGGGAGCTCCTCTCCGAGCAGGTGGGCATGGCAGGCTGCTGTGAATCCTAGTCAGCTTTATTCCAGTCGGCCACTGCGAAGCATACCCTTGGTCTGGTCACCCCCTGGTAGACGGAACTCATGTCCTGCTGCAGTGGAGATCTTGGCATGACTCAACCTCTGGCTCCAGCGCCTGCAAAGTGTAGGCCTCTTTCCTGTGCCTGTCCAATGCAGAACACCCAGAACAGGCATCTCTGCTTGTACTCTGAGCCCTGATGTTTCTAGGCATACGGCCAGTGAGGGGCAGCACACAAGGAGGTTTTCCTAACTCTCCCCCTTCCTGTGCTGTGGAGGGATGGGGGTGGGGGGTGGGAGAGGGGCCAAACATGGGCTAGTGACTTGTGTGGGGCAAACCAGCTTTGTTCTTGCTGGCACTTCACATATGGTTTCAACAGGAGCTGCTCTCTGCAACCAAAGCTTCTGCTTCTCAGTGAGGCTGAGTCTGTTCCTTGCCATAGGTTCGAGGGTGTGCCTAGACCAGCTGGCCCCTTCCCCGGTGCTTGGTGTCTGAGGCCTTTGCACCTCCTTTGAGCATCCCTGCTTTCTGGGGAGGCTGATGCTGCTCATTTTTGTCATGCTTGCAGTAACTGGGATGGGGTCGTGCATGACACGAGATGCTGCTGCCACGAGGGAAGAAAAGGAGCACAAGCATTGCAAGAGCCAGGGAGTGGCTTCTAAGGTGGAGGCTAGGTCCTCCAGCCTATGCCATGCTGCCTCACTACCCTGGCTGTCGCTGCTGCTTTGCTGCCCTTGTGCACATGCCCTTGCAGGGCCCTGCCACATGAAGAGCTGCCAGCTGGCGCTGAGAACCTGACTTCTGCCAAAGGGCGAGCGTAGGGCTGGTAAACCAATGCCCGCTCCTTTCTGCCTGGGCCCACAGTGCGTCCACATGCTAATAAGCGTGGTGTAGAGAGCAGCAGCTTCCACTCCTCCCGTCCTGGTGGGTACATAGGACAGAGCTGGAGCAAAGGCAGCCTGCATGCAGGGAACTTGCCATTGCTTTTGGAGCAGAGGGGAGAGCAGTGGGGCTGCCCCTTTGGTGTCCTGCGGGAGCCGTACCACACTGCCAGTATCCCAGCTCTTCTCCTGGCCCTGGGTCTTGGCAGCATGATGCCTCCAGTTCACAGGCCTCCTATGTAGGCTTCACTAGAGAACCTCCCCTGGGAAGAACAGAGCCCCCGCTGCTGGGGGCTGATGCACAACTAGCAATGGGCCTGACTCAGTAGGAGTCTTGGGAGCTGCTTTCTTCTGGGGGAAGACAGCAACTTCCTCTTAACACACAAGGACTCCCGCTTGATCCTGCAGGGCAGTTCCCCAGTGGGAGGATTTATGGTCCCAGGGAGAGGGACTATGTCCAGCCTTGTCCGTGCTGGAACATGCCTCCTGCATCGTTTTCCCTCCGCGTGAAACAGGCGCTTAGCAGATGAAAAGATTGGGTGATGCTTTGAACGCACCTTCCCTCTTGCAGCTGGGTGTGCAAGGAACCAGGAGCTCTCGGTCTCTTCCTGCTGCCCTATGGCTCTGCAGGGTTAAAAGAGCTCCTTTCATTGCATCTTCTTCTGCTTGCTAGAACCGCAGACCGGCTCCGGCTTCCTCGCAGAGCCAAGGGTGGGTCTCGGTCCCCCGGGCTGCGCTGTTAGCGTTCACGGGGATGTGGCAGGCCGTCGCCCGCACCTCTTTGCCCTGCCTGAGCCCTGGGCTCTCCGCTTCATCATTAACAAACGAGAACAGCTTGGGCCCTTGAGGCAAAGCTCGAGGCTGGAGCTTCCTAATGGATACGCAGCGGTCCCCCCGCGTCCCACCAGCAATAAGCCTCGTTAGGTGTCGACGCGTGCTGCTGGTTGTCCGGCCAAGCCCTTCCCTGCTCCAGATGTGCCGCGAGGGTGGCGAGCGTAGAGTGACGCTTCTGAGGCGAGGGGCTCAAGGCCGCAGCTCGTTTCTCCGCGGCCTTCCTCAACCCCCAACCCTCCTTCGCCTTCTCTCCTCACTCCTCGTCGCGTCCTTTGTGCTGGGCCTGGCGACGGAGCGAGCTCGCCGGGGCCGTGCACCGTGCCTTCAAACGTGGACCTCTCGGCGGGGCGGGCACCGGTCCGGCTCTCTGTACCGCGGCGGGGGGCCTTTTTGGGTTTGTGTTTTTTACATGTATGCTGAGGCCTAATAATGCACATAAAACTATTTTGATGTCTGTCTGGTCTCCGTGCGTAGATCTTGGGGCCGCATGGCCCGGCAGGACCCACCCCAAGCGCGTCCTCCCGGACAACCCCCGCCCCCAAGGGAGGAGGTTGAGGGTGGAGATGGGAGGTCGCTGCAAGGCGGTGCCGCGCGGGGGCGCTGCGGCGGG
>NW_017729012.1:10182561-10186370 GCF_001723915.1 Gavialis gangeticus | reverse complement strand
TGGGGCATATGGGGCACTGAGGGCTCTGGGGTGAGGGGAGGCCGGGGGGCGCCCTGGGGTCTGAAGGGAGGCCTAGGGCCCCCTCCCCCCGGCGTGTGGGGGGGAGCCCCAAGGGAAGTGGCGGCCCCATGCCCGTTCCGAGGTCCAGGGGGGGCCCCAGCGGCGGTGCGGAGAGCTGGGCAGACCCCCCTGGCCGTGGCCTCCCTCGTCTGACCCTGCGGCGCTGTCCCGCATTCCTCCCCAGTGCCTGCTCGCTCTTCTCGTCAGTGCTTCTCAGCCACAGTCGGGTTTGCCCAACTCCAGGGTTACCCGGCAGGAGCCGGGCGGGGTTTAGTCCTGGTGTTGGTGCTCGTCCTGCATCCAGGGAGGAGAAACCGAGGGAGCCTACCTGAGCCGGGGAAGCAAGCGAGCGAGCCGTCTAGCGCTCAGGCCTCCAGCGTCCCGTCAGGGCCTTGGTTTTTAAGGGTGAAGGGGGCTGGGTAAGGCTGACGAAGACGTCTTGCCCGAACGGCCCTGTGAAAGTGCGTAGTAGACTTCTGAATTTATCTCTGCAACGAAGCTGGCGTCTGGCATTTAAAATGCTGTAGCCATTCAAGTCTGTCAGTTTCCAAAGCGTGGGAGGTGGGGGCATTGCAAATGTGTCCAGGGCACTTGATTAATTTGGCTGTGAGTATGTCTGTATTGTTTTGAATAGATTGGGCACTGGGGGTTTTTGAAAACAGTGCTGAGCAGAGCGGTAGTGTAAGCGTGGCGTTGTAGCTGTGGTGGTCTGCAAATTGTGCGAGAGGTAAGGATGTCTTCCATTTGAAAGTTTGTCTGACTCTTGCCCAACGGCATCGTTGGTCCAATACAACAGTTTGCCCTAAGACATCCTGGCCCCTCTCGTGTTGATCTGAGTGGCATTGTCTGTAGGTCAGCAGCGGAAGAGCAGGTTCCTTCACTGAAGTGTGTTCAGGGAAAGATCTTATATACACATTTGGTGTGTTTGGGTTGCTATAAAAATAGGTCAAATTTTGTCTTATTCACCTGGATCTGATCTCTTAAGAGTGTGTTGCGTGTCTAAAGAGGCCTTGGCTGCTGCTTACATCTGAGGAGAGAAGAGACCTGATATGCTGTAAGGTACCTCCTGGGGTTGGTACCGTTCAAGCGACTTTCAGGAGGGAAACTTTAAAAAATGCCGAAGGGATTAAAGAGCATGAGACTTGCTTAAAACTACACTTAAATCTGACCTAGCCTTTTGGAAACTTTCCCTTAAAGAAGTTTGTAAGAAATAAGTACTCGGTTAAGTCTTGGTAGGTTGTAGTTTGCCCTTGGTGCCTTGGTTTTGTGGCGCTTGCAAGCACATGAAACGCCACCTCTGGTCAAGAGGGCCGAGTGTTGTTGCTTAATGGCGGGGAAGCCATTTCAGTCATGAGACAATCATGGGAATGCTGCTCTATGCTCCTGGGTGCTCGTACCATCATCACTGCCATGTCAGAAGTCAGATGTGCTTCTAGCATGCAAATCCTAAAGCTCAAAACACTGCCATCATCCAGAAAGTTTTATGTGATTAGGAGAGATGGTTCCCACCCTGGCTGGACCTCTGGGCTGCTGGTCTGCTCAGTGATGATCGAGTGTACTGGACTTGTGTGTACATTGAGAGATTTTTGTTTCCTTTGTAATTGATCTTAACCTGATTCTTATTTTGGATTATGTCGTCTTTTACTCTAGTTTCCTCCTGTTTAGGTTATGCGCCTAAAACTTGTAAAAGCTAAACCCAAGTGTGTTGGGCAAGGCAGTGACCTGTTTGTACATTTACTGCTTCTTACCATTGTTTTTCCAGATCTCAGGAAACAGGCCAGGCAGCTAGAAAATGAGCTCGACCTGAAGCTGGTCTCCTTCAGCAAACTATGCACAAGCTATAGCCACAGCAGCGCCCGAGAGGGAAGACGCGACAGGTATAGGTACTACCAGACTTCTTACTGTTTATTTGCTAAAGAAGGCTGCTTCCAGTACTCTTGGCTGATCTGGGGCTTCGTTTAATCCCTTTCAGACTTCCTTTGTGGTTTCATGCTCAGTTTCCCAAACTGCTCAGTAGAATAGTTCTTGCTTTGCACTACCAGCCATGTTCGATCCTGGTGTGATGTTGAATGGGCACGCTGTGTGGGGATGGGGAGCAGTGTGTGGTCAATGTTGGAGCATCTCCGGTGCTGTCGTTAGGGGGAACAGCAGTTAAGCTTCTGTTTGTGGTGATGTCGGCAGTATGTGGATGGGTGTGAGACATAGCCTGCTTGGTGCAGCTTGCGTTGCGCAGTCCATTGCAAGGTGCATATGCACCAGTTAATACATTGCAACTCTTTATGGCCTTCAGTCTGAAGACCTGAAAGCGCTTGCCAGGCACTTCACAGCCCTCTGCATGGGCAGGGTCACTACACACTGCCCATTTCAGACATGAGGAAACTGTGGCCCCAAGCTGCTAGGACTCTCCAAGGGTGCACAGAGAGTGAGTGGAACAGCAGGGCATAGAACTGGAGAGGTTCCTCCAACCCCCTGCCCTGACTGCAGCAGTTGGAGCTGTTTTGAGTTTTCCTCCAGGATTAACACTGAGGACCAAATTGTTTTTAAAAAAGGAAAAGCTTTTAACCTGCTAATGGCAGGTTAAAAGAGATTACATTTACAAGTCCTCCCCACCTTGTGGGCCAGGTAATTTTCCTTCTTTGGTTCCAGAATGTTAACCGTACAAATGATGCAGCCTTCCCCTCGTCAGTCAGTGCATGTTCAGTACAAGCCTCTTGCAGCGGGGTTGTTCTGCAACTCACTGCAGCCTGAATTATAAGAGATCCTCACCTGCCGGCACCTTCTTTCTAGCCTGCTGGCAAAATACCAGCATCATCTGATGCTTAGTGTGAGTGTCCTGCTGTCACCCTGTCCCCCGTGCTTCTCTGATAGCCTTGTGCCCACGAGTGGCTTGTCACAGGCTGAGCCTGTGAGCTGTCTGTGGCAGGTAGTTATGACATATGCATATATGTAGCACCAAATACAGTTGGACTCTGATTCCTGGGTGGCATTTGTCACTGTTTCTGAAATATAAATATTAGAGCTAAGACGCATAAGAACAGGCGTGGGCCATGCTGCTATGCAGGACTGCCAAGGCTTTTTTAATTTTGGTCCCCTTTTTCCCTGCAGAGAAGAGATGCAACAGTACTGTTGATTTCATCTAGTCTGTTTCATTTCCCTTTCCCAGTGCATGGTATTTGTTTTAGCAGACTGAGATTCCACCCCTGGAAACACACCCTACTCATATCTTACTGGAGCAGTTCTTTCACTCTGCTCCAGACAGAGTATGCCAGAGTACCTTACACATTGCACTGATCTCTGCCTCCAGGAGACAGCAAGAGAACCAGTTTTCCTTCCTCCTCTTATACCAATAACTGGAGTGAAGAGTATTGCTAAAAAGATGGATGCTGTTACTCTTCTGTATCTGGGTGTTGCGTGTTCACTTCTGTCCTCTAACTTTATGTGTCGTTTGCGTTGTGGTCTTAACTTTTTGACAAGGAGAGGGGAGGTGGACGGTGTAGAGAAATCCCTCTCATGTACTCCTGTTTTTCTTGTGCAGCATGTTAACTTTGCATAAGATCTATCAGCAAGGGGAACCTAACATTTCTGTTACTAATGTATCTTCACCTAATTATTGTAACATTTCCTTGCAAACCTGGAATTGAGCAAAAAAAAAAAAAAGGTGGAGAGGGAAAACATTAAGTGTGAAGTCAGAATGATTTCTGACCTGATCTACAGTATGTTTCTGTGCCAGGCATTAGCTTCCAGAAGGG
>NW_017729012.1:10171693-10177561 GCF_001723915.1 Gavialis gangeticus | reverse complement strand
AAAAGGGGGAGAGGGAAAACATTAAGTGTGAAGTCAGAATGATTTCTGACCTGATCTACAGTATGTTTCTGTGCCAGGCATTAGCTTCCAGAAGGGGGTAGGCTTCTTCTTGAGGGGTTTCTGTTCCAAGGTCCTGCATACTCTTGACTGCAGTAATGGACTAATGACACAGTTCATATGAGAAAAAATATATTATCTTTTTCTAAATTTAATTTCTCATTTGAAGAAGCCTAGTTTGAAAATATAGTCGCCCTTGTACCTATGCCCAGTATTGGCACTTGGAGCATTCACAAAAAGATGGGCCTTCCAGTAATTGCTGCTGTTTTCTTTCCCCTTAGTTCTGACACAACTCCTCTCTTAAACGGATCGAGCCAAGACCGAATGTTTGAAACCATGGCTGTGGAGATCGAGCAGCTCCTGGGAAGGGTAATGGAGAGATTTTTTTCCTTTTTTGAATACCTAAGAGGGATTTGAAGGCCTTGATGTTAATAGATGTAACAGTCATACGTTCCTGTGTAGGATGTAGAAAGTGCATTTGATGAAATGAGATTGCAGTGCACACCCACTGAACAAAAGCCGTTTCATTAACACTAGAAACTGCAGAAAGTAGATACTTCTCGGTGAAGGCATGTTAATGATTGTTATTATTCACTCTTCCAACGTAGCCTGTCATAAAGCTCCTTCAGGGAAGGTTTATTCCTTCTTTTTTCTTTTCTTTTATATAGCTTACAGGAATAAATGACAAAATGGCCGAGTACGCTAATAGCGCAGGGGTCCCGTCCTTGAATGCGGCACTGATGCATACGTTACAGCGTCACAGAGACATATTGCAGGTAACAGCTGCATGCAGTACCATGGCTTCTTGGTTGAATGCTGTGGCTTCAGTGTAATAATCTTTGTGGCACTTCTTCCTGCTGTCCTCTGCTTGTATGTCTTTGCATGTATAATCTAGAATGTTGATATTAGTCACAGCGAAGCAAATGTCCTTGGCTGGATGTGACCAAACATCCTAGGTTGAAAGGTCTGATTGAAAAGGATCCAAGAAGATTCTAGAAAATAGGATTTTAGTAACTAGCAGGAAATGGTTAATCTCATCTGCAAATGTTTTTTCTATTTCTAAGAGCTCGTGGGTAGAACTGTATATACAGTTCTGTTTTCACAAATGTGTGTCATCTTTCTAACATTGACCACTTGGGCTTTCTGCTTAAGTTGCAATGATGCTACGAAGCTACTGTTACGCTGAAGTTTTCTTGGGTAGGGTCTAGTCTGCTGTTTTGTTACCATCTAGTATTTATGCCACCTTAATTGCTGTTGGGATTTACACATGAAGGGAAAACTACACTAAGGAAGCTAGTCAAAAGACAATTGAAAGCATTGAGTGCAAAAGTGAAACTCCTGTGGAGCAAAAGGATGAATGCTCCAGCTGTCCCAAGAGATCTATGCAGTCTTTCGGGTTTTGTTCCCACCTGGTTTCAGTGTGAAATTATATGCAATGCTTCTTAGTTATTAGGTACATTTTTCGTAGTTAACATCCCAAATACATTGTGCAGGTGCTACAAACTGATATCCAGTGCCCAGTCAGGGATGCCATTCTAAAAAGGCATTGGCTGCAATACTGATGTCTTTGACCTTTTCCCTGTAGTAGTCAACATTTCCTCTGCTGTGAGGGAGAATGACAACTGTTAAAAATAGCTGATGTATACTCAGCCAGAAAACACCTGGTACCATTGTCATAAAAAAGAACAGCTCTAACACCCCTCAGACAGAAAGTATTTTGGGTAGTGCAATATAGTGTAATAATCTAAGAAGGCTTATAATTGAATATGCATCTTGCTATGAGGTATGAATGGTATCCACCTTAACAAACTGAACCTGTGTCCAGATTCCTGACCTGGGAATTTCCAGGTTCCACAAGTAGCACTTGCAGGTCAGCTCATTAAATGGCCAAAGCTCGCATGCTTTTTTGTATGAGAGAGACTATTTTTGGGGGGCAGAGTCCATTTAAAAATACTCTTCTTAGAATATATTTTACAAATTTATTTCTTTATTTCACATAGGGAAATGTGATTGTAAGAGCTGCACGAATTGATCGGGGCATGTGGAGGGAGGTGTAATATCTGAAACGATTCAGTTTATTGTTCATAACTAGCTGTATTTCAAGTATATGATATCCTTTGAAAGTATGATTAGTTAGATCTTAAATTACCCATTTTTGTAGCTCAGTCATAAGGGAGCTGGTTCTGTGTCTCCATTGCCCGTTTTGCTGTTTGCTGGAGACAGAACAGTTTCTTCCACACCATCTTCCTGTTTCACAGACCAAAATAGTTGCTGGCATTAGTCAGAGGCTGCTCCAAAACATGGACATTTTAATGCTCCTAGGAAAGAGTTTTCATGCACTGAGTAGAATTGCAAACTTAACACACGCACATTTTAAGTTGACTTCCTTTTAAAAGTAGGCATTAAGTTCTTATGACAGCATCTTCACCTCTTGTCAGGTTTAGCTACATAGGAGAGCACATACGGGGTTATAAATTTTGTGCATTAAAGCTTTACCAAAGTAGCATTGTAACGTCAGCTGAAAGGTAATGAAAATGTATAGCATGCAGGTCAAGTGAGTATAAAATGCTTATAGTTTGTTTCTTGTGTGGTGCTGTAGGTTTTCAGAGTCAGTTAAACTGGATCTGAGCAAGTACTAGTTACCTGAAAACATTCACATTTACGTGTTTAACTTAGAGTGTATTTAAATGAAATCATTTTTTTAATTGTGCTAAAAGTGGTTTGTTTTTCATGTTGCTGGACTTCAACATATACTTTTTCAGAAAGCTGAGGAAACATGGGGAGGGGCTATAATGAGAATCCCAGCATAACCTTGACCATAGTCAGCCAGTGTAATGCAGTTAAAAGTAGTAAATTTTTCATTAAAAATACTTTGCTTTCCACTTTCCAGTTAATAGCTTTTGCACGTTTGGTAATTCTTAACTATAACTATACTTAAATGTCAATCAAAGCTTGCTTGGCAGCATTGCTATTGTCAAATTGGATTTCAAGACATAATTGAATGGAATATTATTTTGTTACAGGATTACACTCATGAATTCCATAAGACCAAAGCAAACTTTCTGGCAATACGGGAAAGGGAGAATCTTTTGGGATCAGTACGGAAGGATATTGAGTAAGTCGCACTGTGTATGATAACAGTAGCGTGGATCATTGCTCCGGACTTGATTGGTTACACTGCTGTCTGAAATATTTTGTGAGATTATTGGGGTGTTCTTTTCTTTTTCAGAGGTGCCTCATTTCACAGTACATCACATATATTATGAGACTATATGTTGAAACTCAGTCTGCAACAATTTTCAGGTTTGGTAATGAGCTGTTTAACACAGATCTAGCCTTTATATTAAAATCCAGTTTTATTATGAGCTTTTGTGACTGTAGTTAATGACTTTTAAAAGATGCAGATTGATTTGAGAACGGAGCAATTTTACATACTAGAGACGATTAATATCTGCAAATGTTGTTTACAATTCAACAAATCATACTGGAATACGAAGACTAACTTTTACACACAAGGTAATCTGAAAACTCTGCCTACACCTACTCTCTGTGTGTGCGTTAAGATTAAGAGACTGATGCAAATAGAAGCACCCTCAGACAGCCCCTATCCTGCTTCTTTTGAAGTCAGTGGTAAAACTCTTTGATTTCAACAGGAGCAGGATAGGATCTTGAATGGTTTTTCAAACCCCGTGTGTTTTCAGTATGATAAATCTTGGATTGCTAGACATGGAATACTGTCACATTATCAACAAAGGTTTAATTTGGAGGTTTACTTTTCCTTCAACCTCTGCTGAGCCTCTCTGAAACAGCAGGAGAAAGATGCACCTTTCCACTGTCTAGTGAGTATACATTTGAAAATAGTGTCCTCAGAAAAAGAAATGATAATCTTTTCTCGAAATAGAAAAATATTTTGGGCTTTTTATTTGTGAGCTGTTATTTGGTTACTCATTCAAAATAAGAATCTGTATGTTCTGATTTATTATCATGCGTCTCTGGTTAACAGTGGCTTCCATTATTTTCTTTGGAAACTGACTCTTAGATGCAGGAATGAGGAGAAGGAAGTGAAGCTAAATCATGTAAAATAATTTTAAAAGCCCCACTTTTAAAAAAAAAAAAATCTTAATGATGAGACTGTTTATTTGTCTGTTTAGGAATAACTGAGCATAAAGTACAAGTATAGGAAATAGTACTTTGTGACAGGGCCTTCTAGAAAAGTTATTTTCCACTTCTGTTTTTATCTCTTAGATCATATAAAAGTGCATCTGGTGTGAACAACAGAAGAACAGAGCTGTTTCTGAAAGAACATGAGCACCTTCGAAAGTAGGTTTTATTGATTACCTGCACGTATCATGCATGTTTGTGTCCTCTAAATAAGTGCTACAGGTGCTGGTGGGCTGAGGATTACAGGAGTTGTCACTCTTCAGGCAATATAAAAATGCAGCACCGGTGGAGTCAGACTACTGCCTCCTCACTGCAACCTACTGTGGGAAATGCTATTATTGGGGTTTAGCACCTTCCTCTGAAGCATCCTGTATAAGGTGCTGTGCTCAGAGGATAGGGCTAAAGGTAGTCTCTTCCGTTATGATGGATCCCTTCCTTATCTCTTGAGAGTTCAGATGTCTTGTGGCTGAAACTAATTATTTAAGGGCAGGAAATGAAGAATTTTGATTACTATCACTTTCATCTCTCGTCCATGAGATCAGTTTAGTTTTCAGTAATTACATTTTGGGCTCAGCTGTGCTGTTGTCAGAGGACATTTTTGCCAGTTTTTATTTGTACCCTAACTGAAATGTGTTTAATGTGTTAGTTGTTTGTTTTTCCTTTCTGTTCGGTTTGATAACAGCTGGAAGCCTGACCGTTTTTGTTTACGCAGTAGTAGTTGTGGGTTTCTCATTCTGTTTGTTTGCTGACAAAACATAGGACAGAATACTTTTAAACAAAACAAGAAGGACAAACCAAACTGAAATACATTGGTGACTAGCTTGTAGTGAATGAAGGACACTCCTTAAAAGAGGCAGTTACTAGGATCCTGCTGGTTCAGTGAAGGATAGTGAGCCTTTATTAGGTCAATTGACCCTCCTCAGCTGCCTGAATAGTAAAGCAACAGCTGTTGCACTGTGCAGCAGGAATCAAACAGGGCATTTTTATCCTGGACCGAAAAACAGCTTTCCTGCTTAATACGCACCCGCGAAATCTGGGAGGGGAGTGTTGAATGCCAGAAAATATGGTCATTTGTTCAATGGTCCACGCTCAGCGTGAATGTTTAGGTGTCTCTAACTTCTTTGTTGATGGTTCATCTGTGGCAGGAAGCCACCTTCGTTTCTCCCCAAAATCTCTGCTCTGTGACAATTTGATTAGGATGGGCCCAGCAGAGGAGAAGCACCTTTACCTTATCTCTTTAAGTAACCTGAGCTGGCTGCATTCCTGAGGGAGTGGGGAAACCTGCCCCCTCTGCCTATGTGACTGGTATCAGCTACCTGGGTAAGGGGCTTCTACCTGGTGGGTTAGAGTCTGCCCGGCAACTAGTGATGTATTTCAAATTGGTTGGCTGACAGCCAACAGGTGCTGGCCTCCATTGGACCAGGTGAATGTGGTCACAGGGGCTCTATAAGTTAAGACTGCCCAGGAGGAGGGAGCAGCAGCTATGCTGGGGACTCAGACTTAGAGAGGAGCTTGACCATCTGAAACTGGCTCTCTTCCCTCATAACTCATGAGCTAGGAATGGCCTGCCTCCAGAGGGAATCTCCAACAGCCTCAGGATGATGCTTGTGAGTAAGCTACTCGAGATCTGGTTAGATATCTAGCTGGCAG
>NW_017729012.1:10163418-10171494 GCF_001723915.1 Gavialis gangeticus | reverse complement strand
CCCCCAGGCTAGCGAGCGTGCTCCAGGAAGGGGGTCAGCCAGACGTGAGGCACCCCCAGGGAGGCAGTCGCAGCCTGGAAGGTGGTCGGCTGCAGGGAGGTGGGTGGCTCAATGCAGGACTGCCCCCTACTGGCCCACCACATCATCTACCTACAAGCTCAAATGTACAGGAGCAGTGTCCCAGCTATATAAAGCAATATACTGTTCAGCTTATTCTTCTCACTCCTGCTTGTTCTTTGCATAATATCTTCCAGGTAATCACTGTATTTGCGAATATTGCTCAGCTTTTGTTCTTTTTTTTCTGTTCTGCGTGTGTTCCTTTTTCTAAGCCTCTCAGTGTTAGGCACAGAGCACCCACCTGCTTTTCATTTGTCCATTCTAATTATGTGGTAAAGAGACTAAAACCACATGCCAAAATAAGTAACACTTCAAATTGATATTTTTAATATTTTGAACCAAAACAAAAAAGGCAGCCTGTCCCAAAACTACTTGGCTGCTCTTCTCTCTGCAGAGGATTTCAGTCTTTGAAATAGCTGATATCTGTCTGTCTTTATCCAGGGGGACTTGTGGCTTGGAATTGTTTTTTATCTTTATTAATGAACTTTTCAGATAACATTTAAAGATGCATCCAGTCCTCTAAAATATACATAAAGACACAAACAGTTATCTTCCATCAGCGGTGCTCTCTCAACTCAAGTCAGTGTCCACAGGAGTCTTGTGTTCTCTTCTTCTTTTGCGGTCAGGGAATTTTGCTTGAGATGGCAAGTTTTTGTGGTCTCCAGTTGTCAGTTGTGTGTAGAGGGTGTTTTGAAACAAGCTTATTGAGCCTATCTTGTTCAAATGAGATTTAATTCATCACCATGGTTATTGGAATTAATTCCAAATTTATGTTCAATGCTTTTTGTATAACTGAGGTTATGCTGCTATTTGTTAAATGCAGTAATATGCATAGAAGCATGAAAAGGAACAGTGTCCCCCTAGAATAGTGACAAAACGATGGCCATTTAGGCCATTTCTTCTGTTCACCATGTGTGGTAAAGGGGCAGGGAACAAAATAGCATTTACTTTCCTGACTTGAAGAAGAGGGCAGGGCAGTGTTAGATGCCTCCTGCTTTTCCTGATGTCTTATGCTTCTGTAGTAGAGCCCTGGCACGCTTAAGAGACTGACACAAGAGGGCAGTCTGTCATTAAGAAACATGCATATTTTTGTTAGCTTACCTTCCAAAAGAAAGCTGTGCGTTGTAGCACAAATCAAGTGAAAAGCTTTTTACTGGAAATTAAATATTCTGCTTTAAGTTAGTGCTAGAGTATGGGAAGCTCAGAATTTCCACGGGGATCCCTGGTGCCATTCGGAGAGTCGCAGGTCAGAGCATTAGTTGATGATTTTTGTCTCCTCATTATCAAAGAGTGTTGTTACATTTCCACAGAAACAAAGCAGTGGGGTTTTTTTTCTTGAAGGTGAGCGTTATTTGAAATTTAGTGCATTGAAGAAATGGAAGCACCTGTTAGTTAGAATAAGTTTTGCTTGCTCTTAAGTGATAATGAAAATTGTACATGAGAAGAAAGTATGTGGTAGTTGTATAAATTTGGCATAAATACTGCACATGCGTTCCTTATGGGGTTCCTTTGGAACATGTTGTTAATGTTCATAGAAAGGAAATAGTCAACAAATGTTTTAAAAGGGCCTAAAACAATGATTTGGAAGGCAGCTGTCAAAGTCCTGTATGGTTCATTTGAAAGATGTTTTAATAAAAATGAGATCTAGCGTGACATCCTTCCATTTCTGAAGATTTTTCAAAGATTACATGAATCACTAGACATACTTATCTAGACATGAAGAATGAAAATGACCCCTACTTCTACATGTGGTTAAAATGATTGGGAATTGGTGAGCTCTAGTCATGCATCCTCCATGTGTCAGTTTTTTCTTTTTACCTTAATTTAAGTTAATACTGTAACTGCTTTGAAGGTAAGAGAGCTAGTAAATAGTCCTTCCAAACATTTTCAAACATACAAACCATCCAGTCTTCCAGGTAAAAGGAAAACATCTGGATGTAATGACAGAGCATCTTGTAGATGCTGATTGCAAATATGTTATCAATCAAACTATTAAAAAGTATTGAAGTGTAAATAGGCTGCCAAGGTATTTTAACTGTTGGGAACCTGCAGGAAATAGTGTCCTCCTGACAGAATACGGGAGAATACTCTGCAAAGTAGAGAACCCTGAGGTATGTGTGGACTTCAGCAAGAAATCACAGGCTTGCGCGGTTCTCGCAACTGAAAAATAGGTATTGATAGAAAAAATACTAAAGGATTTCAACATGATACATCTTCAGAGGAAGTAGTTTGTGAGAGTTCACTGCCAAGAAGCTGGAAAACGTCCATTGAGACCGCCCAGCTTTCAAGATGTACTGAACATATCTCTAGGATAAGCTGGCGAAGTTTGTGTGACTTGAGATGCTCAGGGCTCACTGTAACGAACCACTATGCCAGGCCATTGGGTAGCACTATCCAAAGCAGATCAGTTGACCACAAAAGGTGGCAGTGACAGTGCAAATATTTAAACAAGATCAGATTGAATAGCGTGTGACTGAGCTCCAAGAGAAGAGAGGAGACATGCACCCAATCCTTTACATTTGTGACTAAAATGTTGGTCTTGACATCGGTCTTGCGGTGTTCCCAGCAATAAAAGATGGGGCTGTTTATGTCATTTTGACCCTGACGGAGGTGCATCAGATACTTCAACCTTGAACATGTTTATTCCCAGAGCTGGCAATGGCTGGTTGCAGTTAAATGCAGTGGCCGTTTCCTCCTGTCTTCTTTTCTGAGGCAGAATCAGGATGACTGCTGGTGCTCCGGGAGATGCTGTGAACCAAACTTGGAGTGCTGGATGTTTCTCCCCAACCATTTACTGTTGTCAGGTGCATGACCAATAGTCCCAACCGCAAATTCATAGTATCATAGTGCTTAGGGTCGGAAGGGACCTAAACAGATTGTGAGGTTCGACCCCCTGCCCTGGGCAGGAACGGGTGCTGGGGTCATGTCACCCCAGCCAAACATCTGTTCAGCCTCCTCTTGAAGACCCCCAAGGTAATTCTTGGGCTTCTCCTTGTCTCTTCTCCCCTACACCCTGTAGCAGGAGCAGGGACTAAAAGGAGACTTTACAGATACTTCTGGTCAGTATTTCTTGTCTTCAAAATGTGCTGCAGGAATCACACTGGGACATCTTGCTTGGAGCAGAGGGAGGAAGAAAGCACGCAGGAGCTTCAGCAGTTCTCTCCACTACGGAGTTTGTATATGCTGACGGAGAGACTTTGTGGAGGGGAAATTGTTTTGTGTTTGTTTGCATCTGTAGGTTGACAGTGGTTTTGACCACTTTTCACACAGTGAAAATAATTGCTGTAGTTTTCTGCCAGGGAGTCGGCTGCTTCAGCTTAGTTGTTTTTTTCCCTGCATAAATGCAGCAAGCACCTGCTTGAAACTACCGGGTGCCTGGAAAATCTGGGGCAGTGGATCATTTTAAAAATCTCAGTATCTGTTTAAGGGGATGAAAGGCCAGAAATTAAGTGTTCCCAGCTTATGTAAGGGTCCTGAAAAAATATCCCCAACACTAGAAGGGAAATATGCAGGTGTGCCTTCTGAATGCTTCCTTGTTTCAGGTCCTTGCTGCCGAGTAGTCGTGATTGTTTTGCTGCTGTGGCAAATGCATGTTTTGCCCAGGGAAGTGAATAATTTATCTTTTTCTTGTAGTACTGTTTTCCAGCTGGAAGAAGCAGGGACCTTGATGGATAGATGGGATTTAGCTGTTCAGAAACTACCCTGGAAAGTGCTATCCTAAGAGTACATGTCCTGTCAGCTCAGCATTTCCCTTGAGAACACTGCACTGAGCTCTGTCGTTATTGATCGGGGCCATATCCAAAATCAGCAGACAAGAATTCATGTGTTTGGTTAAACTTGCAGCATAGTGCGTGCGACTTTTTCTCACACACCCACTGTGGATGCAGATTATATTAATCCTTTTTGCTGATGTTTGTGCTGTTGGTAATAATAAGTTTGGGTGGATTTAACTACGCACATGGCACTCATTGAAAAGCTAAGGGTCACACTCTACAGCCACATTAAGCGCGACAAATCAACTCCGACTAACATATCCGCTTTGTCCCTTTGTGGGTTACTGTAGCACTGACTCTCCCGTGGCCCTGCAACAACTCCTATTTGCAAAAATAGAGCCTCTCTTATTCCGGGGCACATGTGTGCCTACCTATGCAGAGGTGCACATGCTTTTCTAGGTTTTCCTCTTGTGCTTTGTGTTGGCCTTATGTAGTGTTTAATTTGATACTTCAATTCTCCCAAGTCTAAATATGAGTCTCTATTAGTGTGTAGACTGCATAATAGTCATCGCTAGGAATACAGGATAAATATAGGTAACTTAGCAGGTGCTCAAAAATCTCTGAGGAGTTGGAGTGACCCAGGGCTAATTGTAATCTGTAGCTCTGGTGGGAGCAGGCAGGAGTGAGGTACAAGGGTAGGCGAGCAAGTGAGAAGCCCTAAACCGAAGGAGGAGGAAAGCAGAGAGAAGAGGAACGTGCTGTCGGTGAAAGAGAGTAGAAGGGAATGAGACACGAGCAGAAGAAATGTAGGAATCTGCTGCAGCTGCAGAATGGTGCTACTGTATTAATAAATAACGCATGTTGAATTCACAGGCGTGGTTAGGGAAAATTAGTTAATGTCTGTACAGTGCTATAAGCAAATAAAGTACCGTGTAAGTGCTAAGTATTATTACTGCTTTCTCAAGGCCCAAAGAGCTCGTCCCTGCTTATCTGTTGTTGCTCAGGCTGAAATGGTCACATGGTGCAGAGAATGATCCACTGAAATCTACACGGTCTCAAACGTGCTGTGGTCCAGATGTTGGTAGGGTGGTTGCATGGTGGACCCTTTTCTATCTTAGACAAAATCAGTTATGCTTGCAAAACATCCTTATTGCAAACCCAGTCATTTTATAAGGAAAAGTATCAGGGGACTGCTAGTGTAATTTTAATTGTCTTTGATGTGATTGGTCTGTTCCTTGTGTTCATTTACTTTTCTTATCGCTTGTTTCTTGTTTCTTTCCCCCTGGCTCTCAACGTATATTTTCTGTTGCCTGATTCTCCTCTTCTCTGCATCTGCTGCCCAGCTTCTGCACCAGTCTTGCAGAGCAGCTATTGTTCATTCAGCTCCATTGCTCATTGTTTGTCCACCTCTCTTGGGTAGTAAGGCATCTCTTCCTTGTTCCCAGGCTGGATGTCTTTTGAAACAACTGGAATGGAAGCATGTGCAAAGCTAGGTGACGTGGAAGCTGTCTGGGCCACAATTTGAGAATTGCTGAATAGGCCCTTCTCAGTTTCTTAAAACTGCTGCTGTGTAACATTCTTTTAAAATGGTTTAATTTGGAGGTAATACAATGTTCTTTGTTCAGTTACCCTACTAGGAGGAGGTCACTTTGTCTTTGTCACCCTATTCTCCTAACTTTAATATAGCTTTGTGACTAAAGTCACTCCTGATGCTGACTACATTTTTTTCCTTGTAGCTAGTTGTAAAGAAAACAGTGAAGACGGAATCTAAGACATGCAAAACCCCCTCTAGTAATCTAGTCAATTTAGAGTGTTTTCCAGATAAGTTTTCCTGTGATGCAATTCAGCTGTCATCCCTATACTGTGTACCTATAACCTAAGGTCAGTGCCTTTATATTGATTGTATCCATATGCTGAACTGGAGCAGGTTGTATGAAGAGCTTGAAGACTGTTGGTTAAAATGTCTCTCTCCTGGGCATTAGCTATAGTATCAGGTAACTTTTTTTTTCTACACAGAGAGCTAAATACTGTCAGTTTTGTCTTTCTTTTCCCCTGTGCAAGCTGACATTCATTTGAAGCAGGGAGCTTGAGTAAAGAATACAGACTTGTGCCCCAACTCTCTTCAAGGAGCTGGAGTAACCCTGTGCTAATGATAACCTGTAGCTCTGGTGTGAGCAGGCAGGAGTAAAAGACAAGGGCTGAGGTTTTTGGTTGTAGCCGTGTTGGTCCAAGGACATAGGCAGGCAAGGTTCACAGATTCCTAGATGCCAGTGTCGGAAGGGACCTCAGTGCATCATCGAGTGCAACCCCCTGCCAGTGGCAGGAGAAAGTGCTGGGGTCACGTGACCCCAGCCAGGTGCTTGTCCAGTCTCCTTCTGAAGACCCCCAAGGTAGGGGAGAGCACCACTTCCCGTGGAAGCCCATTCCAGATTTTGGCAACCCTTACTGTGAAGAAATTCCTTCTGATGTTCAACCTAAATCTGCTCTCTATCATCTTGTGGCCATTGTTTCTGGTTATTTCAAGGAGTGCTGTGGTAAACAGAGCATCTCCTATTTCCTGCTGTCCCCCCCTCCCCAGTGAATTTGTATACTGCCACAAGATCCCCCTCCCTCAGCCTTCTCTTGCGGAGGCTGAAAAGATCCAGGTCCCTCAGCTTTTCCTCATAAGGCCTTCCCAGCAGGCTTCTAACCATAGGAGTAGCCCTCCTCTGGACCCTTTCAAAGTTGTCCACATTGTTCTTGAAGTGCGGCGCCCAGAACTGGACGCAGTACTCCAGCTGCGGCCTGACCAGTGCCGCATAGAGGGGAAGCATCACCTCCCTGAACCTGTTTGTGATGCACCTACTAATGCGTGACAAAGCGTGCTCAGCTCTGCTAATTTCTTCATCACACTGATGACTCATGTTCATCTTGGAGTGGACAACGACTCTGAGATCTCTTTCTGCCACTGTTCTGAGAAGGTCATACCCCAGCCTATAGGAGTGCTGGTGATTCCCTCTCCCTAGGTGCAGCACCTTGCATTTGTCTGCGAACAGAGAACAACAGGATGCAGTTCAACACTTCTCTAACCTGTCCAGGTCTGCCTGGATTCGGTTTCTTCCCATCAGTGTGTTTGCTTTGCCCCATAGTTTGGTGTCATCTGCGAATTTGGACAGAGTGCTTTCCATGCCCTTATCCAGGTCTCTGATGAAGACTTCCTATGCCTGAAGAAGGGTGCTTGTGCCTGAAAGCTTGCAAAGAACATTTTTCCAACTACTCAGTTGGTCTAATAAAAGAGACCACATCTACCCAAAGAACCTTGCTCTACAAGGGCTGAAGCATTTATTTTGGCTCCCTTGGTTTCTAAATGGCTTCTGTAAATGGAAAGATGTTAGGAGCACCACCTTTTAGGGAGGACCTTGCATACACGGTAATCAGCAACTGTCTGCTTGCATCCTTTAGGCAGTGTTTTTCTGCGTGGTGAATTTAGACTCTTTAGTCACAATTTCCTTAGACTTTCAATTTAGGCATCTGGCAGGTATCCCAACTGATTCTCATTTTCTGAGTGCTCACAGATGGCAGGCAGTACAGGCAAAAGCAGCTATAGATCTGATGCTGCTAGGCTGAAGAACTTAGCCAACATGCTAGAAGGCAAGGGTGGGAGGAGGCAAGTAGGTATTCTCGGAGTCTTCCTGAAACTTTCTGTCTTTAATCTTAGAATTAAAAAACAGTTTCTTCCATTGTTGTACAATGTAATAAGAAGTCCTGGTGTGCTTGGAGTGCATTTAGTTTTTCATCTACATCTTGTTTGTTTTGACAGTTTTTCCAGAGTATTTCTATTGGGAACTTCCCCCAGATTTTCAGATTGCACTCACCTGTTACTTGTCCTCCTTTTAGCAGGGTTGTGTGTGCTCCTGGACAGGCTTCCCTGAACAACTGATCTGTGGTGCTCCTCCACCACTTGAAAGGGCTATGTCATTATGAAACAAGGCATTTTTTTTTCTATTTAAGCTGCTGAATGTGATGTATGTAGGATTCATAGGCCCAGGTATTGAATCCAGGTGTGTTGCATCATAGGAAATGATGCACAAAACTACTGAGTGATCACAGCTTGCCTGTCTCCAGATTGTAATAGTAAATATTACCTTAGGATTCAGTTTGTGGCTTTAGTAAAAAAAAAAAAAAAAAAAAAAAATTTTTTTTTTTTTCTCCATTTTTAATAATAAAAAAAAGAAAAAGGGTCCACGTGCTTTTGTGAAAATTATCT
>NW_017729012.1:10141566-10158418 GCF_001723915.1 Gavialis gangeticus | reverse complement strand
CATTGTTCATACATGAGTATTTATATAACAACATGATCAAGTCATTAAAATACTTTTTAATGAGAGTTTTGGGGAGGCTCAAAGCTTGCAGGCACTGGAAGAAATGCTCCAATGGGATTTGTTATTTATAACGAACTTAACAAATGCATATGAACATCAGCCAGTCACTTCAGCATTTAAAATCCATTTTTCACATTGAGTTTGAACCTCATTAGAATAAGAACAGCACCCGTCTTTTATCTCCATGTACAAAATTGAAGTTCCTTCAAAAACAGGAGGATCCAACAAAACACTTTTTAAAGAGGGGTTTTCTAGTAGAAGATGCAGTTAGTGCTTGATATTGATCCAGTGTGACACAAGGTCATTGAGATTTGGGAGGTTAATGTTGCAATGATTGTAGAATAAATTAGTTTTGGGTATCTAAAAGCACTATCGTTCTAAAACCAACTTCATAGTTGCCTTTCAGCTGCCTTGTTAACATACAGCCTACTTAGTTAATGAGCATGATTCTGCCATCTCATTGAGGCTGTATGAGAATTTTCCTCTGTAAGTGCTTTCATGAGATGTGACTTCATTGTAATCTGAAACTATTGATATTAAAAAAAAAAAAAAAAAGAAAAGAAAAAAGAAAAAGAGCCTTAGGCTTATTATTTCTTCTTTGAGTTGTAGTCACTTTTTTGTGATTTCAGATGAACAACTGCCAAGTTGCTAACCTTTGAAAGGTGGTAACTTCGCATATGCAAGAATACTCTTCATGTAGTCATGTCATGTATTTCACTGTAGAGTTTAAAAACACTGGGAATGGTGACTAATTAGTATTATGCTAGAATGGTGACTGGGAAGGATTATGCTAGTCCATCTTCGTCCTGAATATTTTCCTTCAACAGAGTTAAGTTCAATATCTAATAATGTGGAATAAGAAGCAGGAGTAAGAAGGGTATATCAACTTTAGTTTTGACTTTGTCTCTCTGTTAAAGAGCTGATTGTTTAAAATGCATCTTGTCGGTATTGTCCGTTGGCTGCTATGGAAGTTTCTGTACCCTGATGGCATGATCCGAGCAATCTCCTTGACTTGGGATTTCGACTTATTTTCCTTTGAATAAATTACATAACACATGTTATAAAAATTGAACCTTGAAACATCCATAAAGGAGGCTGAAGATTAATAGTTGCCAGGCTGTCATTCAGTTAACTGTAACAGCCGATCAGCTCAACAGTCGAATATTTTCCTGGATGTGCATATGCAGACATGGTAGTCAGCGTGTGTATAGTGAAGCATTGCAGGTTTCAATTGTTTTGTCCCGCTGTATTCATTCACTTCATGTTCCTTACCTTTTGCTTGAAGCAGTGACTCTCAACCTTTTGGCTCCACAGGCCAGATAAGGGGCATGGGGCCAGTCTATAGGAATGAGCAGGCTCCAGGGGCCCTGTACTGCCCACACAACCTAGGATTAGGCCTATCCCACCCTGCGCACCCA
The DNA here is from genome assembly GCF_001723915.1 of Gavialis gangeticus. NCBI lineage: Eukaryota > Metazoa > Chordata > Crocodylia > Gavialidae > Gavialis > Gavialis gangeticus. The sequence goes on along the minus strand of NW_017729012.1, from coordinate 10,156,940 downwards.
TCCCAGCACACAGGGCCACAGCCTACCGAGTTCTCTATGGATCTGCAGGGAGCCCCACGGGCTTGCTGCCGTAGCGCAGGGGGCTGGAACGGGGCCACAGGCCAGGGGTTGATCACCCCTGATTTAAAGTATTAAATAAACCTTTACTTGAATGCTTTTCTAGCAGCTGGATTGCTTTTTCAGATACACTTGTCTTAAATACAGTGGAGTATTCTGCTCTTTTTATATTGGTATATAAAACTCAGTAACTTGCATTTTTTTAAAAACAGAATATGGTGGCTGATAACATTGCCCGTAGTTAAGGTTGGAATTATACAGACTTCCTCTTGCAGTCCAGCCAGTGCGTCTAGACATGGCGTCTTCCCTGCTAACTCTAGTTTTGTCCTTCTCACCTCAGGTCTGTTAATAATATACCGTCTTCTTGACCAGCATTTATCCCTCATTGCTGTACTCACACCTCTGCTTTGTCACTTCTCTTGATCTTTGGCCTAGGTATCACTTTTTATTCCAGTACAAAGGCTTTCAAATGGAGACTTCGGTTCTGAATTATCTATTTGATTTACGATGTGCTTAAAAGATGGTTAGGCTTAACCCATTTTTGTTTTTTGATCTAAAGAGTATGTAAAGGCTTAATGAATCCCAAACTGGCCAAACATTGAGGAAACAAAACCACAGCACCATGCAAATCTAGGTATGGCAGCAAACCACTAGTAAGTAATTCTTGTCCTATAGAAAGGCTCCTAAGCACCCAGAAGTGGGGTGACTTGTCACTGGCCTGTCCCCACCGGGCTGGGAATAGAGCCTAGTTCTCAGTCTGCCCTGTGCCTTAACCTAGAAACAATCCTGTGCCCTGAGGGGCAGGGTGGGGGTGGAATTAAAAGCACACTTCATGTTAAAAAGCTGCCTGCGTGTTAGTGAATCGAGTTGCTTGTTTCTGAAATAAACAAGTTAATGATGCATGTTGTATTTGCTGCTGGCATTCCTTTAAACTCCCAGCCTTAACTAGGACAGCCTTTTCCCCCAAGGTCTTTATTGAAATTAGAATCCTAACAATTAATGAAACCCATTTTTCATGGATTAGCTCTAATAAAGTAGATGCATCTTTTAAGCAAAGTCAGTGACTGTTTTAGTTCTGTTGCTTGCCATTTTATTTGTTAAAGGAGCCATCGCCACCAACTTGTGATTATCTGAAATAGTTACTTTAGAAAATTTGCCTGCCTTTATAGTTTTTTCAGCTTTCCGGCATCCTACTGGAAAGTACCCATTAGCTGGCAGAGGCAATTTAAAGGCTCATTTTGAATCATATCAAGATATATTACTTATCCCAACCACCATATAGCATGTTAATGAGATTAATAGTTAAGATGCTGTCAACTGTGTATGCAAGGAGTTTGACATGAAAGAGCCTGTGGCATTACCACTTACCAGCCTCTGTTTCTTCATACCTAGGTCAGCTCTTGAAATTCATGCCTTCTCTAATCACTTGTGTGTTCTTTAGGTAATTGCCATCTCTTTTCTGCTTTTTTTCACACAAGGCAATAGCAGTTGTAGTTGTCGCTATGCTGTGTATGCATAATGAATATGAATAATATTAATTGACAGGAAAGAACCTTTATACATTTAATATATTTGTGTCTTGTGGATTAAAAAACTCTTCAGTGTAAAGCAATAAGCCAAGCGCTTATACTGCTGTTACCAGACATCCAGACCTATTTAGCTTCAGCTTTTATGAAATAAAGGCTAATTTTTGTTTTGGAGACAAGTCGGTGTCAGGACAAGACCCTCCGTGTTTTTTTCATGATTGCAGTTTTCATCGCTAGAGGATAACACTGTTTTTTAAAGCCTGTCACAGCTCTGACCATTTATAGCAGAGGAGGGGTGCACTTGAAGACAGTGTTGCTACAGGCACTGTTTAATTTATTCCTTTATTCACTGTATAGGTGAAGGAATTAAGATATTTTTGTAGAGTAATCCTGACTTCCCTGCATACAGACACGCTTTGAAGAATGTTCCTGTGTCTGTAAGTACTTAGAAGTCTTGGAGATACCTCTTGTACATCTAGGAAGAAAACCTATTCATTAAAAGTGGATGTAATAAGTGTTTATCCAGGCACCCTATGCTCCATCTACCTTGTCTAAGAAATGTATAGACTGTCAACCATAAAGGTTTCAAAGTTCAGACAATATGAGAGTGTTGGATTTTTCTTACCTCTGTGGCAAGTGTGTTGTTACGTCACTGTGCATCAGACAGTGCATGAGTTGTGACTTTTGCACATCAGCCTCCCTATGCAGACACAGCGGTAACAAACACAGTGAGCACATCTACACGTGCGCTTTATTGCACAGTAGACTGATTTACTACACAGTAAAGCATCACCGTCTACATGTGTGCTGCAATTAGGATGCGGTAGATTAATTTACTCTGGCATATAATAGTCACATCATACACAGGTGCTATCTGACAGTGGAGTAAATTACTGCGCTTAAGCACACGTGTAGATGGTGATATTGGGATTAGTTTACTTTGGCTCAAATTGCTCTCAGGTTTATTCAGTCTCATTAATTGCACGTGTAGATGCGTGCAATGTAAATAGTTTTCTAGCTTGAGCATAGTTGGTGGTTGAATGCACTGTCAAAGTCAAGTCGGTGATGTTACTTCGGTTCTCCCGGAGTCACAGTGAAAGAGCCTGTGGAAGACTAACGGTTAAGGAGATTTTGTTGGTTGGTGGCACTTGATTTTTCAAGTTGGAGGCTTTCTTGTGGTGGAGGCCTTGTTTTGTCCTTATAACTCCAGGGCTTTGATCTGCCTCCCTGTAAATGCTTCTGTCAGGAGGTACAAAGCATTGGTTTAGGCATATTAGAATACTCATTAAATGTACTCCCACAAGCTGCTGCTATCAAATATACAGTTTGCCCCTATGAGGCCACAAATGAAGCCCTGTGTTCTTCTAAGAGCTGCTGTGATGCCCTTCCCCTGGCCCATATGTTGCTCTGCTTTCTGCTCCCTGCCCTGTGCCCCTTGCCTGTTCTATTTACTGCTTCCTGCACTATCTGCCACTGCCTGCCCCTTCCCTGATCTGCCACATCTGTATATTAAGTTCATGGGCCACACACACTTTGCCACTTGAAACATGTGAGCTGCGGATTGGCCACCCCTGGTTTACACTTTGCCATCTGCTGTGTATAAATTAGCCATCTTCCAAACAGAATCTGAGTGTGCAGGTCTTGTTTCAGTGTAAATAGGTCATTTTTTACTGGCATAACTATCAGCTTAGTTTTCAGATTTTAAGGTCAGAAAAGATTATTTATAATTCCTTAGTCAGATCTCCAGCACAACACTGGCTGTCAGATTAATCCAGGAGAATGTGGATAGGGATTTTCAGTAGGATTATTTCTTTGTTTTTTACGCACTACATATCTGGAAAGGTATGTGTCATGTTCTTTAAAAGTAACGAAATATTTCAATTCCCTAATCTCAACCTCTGGGCAAGTACATCCGAACTAGGCAGCTCTGGCTTCCAACTTCTGGATATTCAGGAAACTTCTAACAGACGTCATGATGCCCCAACATCTGCGTTTCGGCGTAGAGTAGTAGCTTTCCCTTTCTAATGGTGATCTCCTTGAAATCCTTGACAGCAACAAGAATTAGCTCCAGGCTCCCAGTATCAGATGCCCATTTTAGCTGGCTAACAGGGTTTTGTTTTAGAACCTTTTGTTCCGTTTAGCTTTGCTGTCAGGTGAAAGAAGCAGGATGCTCTCCTACTTGTGAGATGTATTTGTACTGAGTATCATTTCACCTTTGGATAAGTTCCACTTGTTCTGTGGCAGATAAAAAGACAAGCTTGAGAGTACTGAGGATTTTACAAGAAATCAGGTTGGCAAAACGTCATTGCAGGTCCTTATTCATTAAAGAATTACATCTCAGATTCGAGTTACAGATAGCTTAAATGTAGAGTGCACTTTAAAATCCATAGGCAGTCAGTGTTTTGCTTATTTACCTCTGCAATTATAGGAATCACTTTTTGGAACGACAAATAGGCAGATGGTTTCTCTCACTAGTTTGGCCAAATCCTAGCTGGAAGCCCCATGCCTTACTGCATCTCTCGGAAAAAAGACAGCAGGTGCAGATGAGCAGAGTTGGGAAACAGGACACACAAGCTTTCCACAGAATAGTTTTTTTTTAATAGAGTTGTGGACAGAGTAGCATTTAAATAAAAATCATCTCATATTGTCTATCTCAAAAATAATATAGGCTTTCTTCTTTGTTAATTTTGCTGAAATCATCTGTATGAATGCCCTAAGCAACACTTAAAGCTGTTTGGGTGACAGTGATCCTTTAGAAGATGTTAACCCCTGCAGTCTTCTCTTCCTTCCAGCCCACCTGTAAGGCTGGTAAGCCTTACAGCTGGTGAAATGACTTGGGCAAGCTTACACAGTAAGTCCGTGGCTGAACTGACAATGCACCGTGATGATCAGCGGTCTGCCTCATTACAATTAGTAGACAGTACCAGCTCTGTGATGTATTTGTGCTGCCCCTCCTTTACCCCACTACTCATGCGAGTCCATGTATAGGGTGGTGAAGCACTGGAATGGGTTACCTAGGGTGCTGGTGGGATCTCCATCCTTGGAGGTTTTGAAGGCCCAGCTAGACAAAGCCCTGGCTGGGGTGATGTAGTTAGGGCTGGTCCTGTTTGGAGCAGGGGGTTGGACCTCCTGGGGTCCCTTCCAGCCCTTGTTGTCTATGATTGCATCCATTCTCTCTTGGTCAGATTAGTGTTCAGCTTATGTGAAACTTTTCCTTGAAGTGCTTACATATGATTACATATTACTTGGTGGTCGTCCAAAGATATAATTGAAATAGCTCCTTTGGGTTATAATAAGTAATGAAAGCAACATTCCTTTCTAACACTGTTGCATACAGTGTGTAAAACTTGAAGAAAAAACAATATAGTCCATTAGTCAGAGCAGTTCCGATAAATTACGGCTGTGGTTACTGATAATGACTTACAGTAAAGCCTGCCCTGTTTGAGTTCATTTAGCACTGGTCCTATGGGTAATACGTACAATTTTAGGGGGGGGGGGGGTCAGTCTCTCCAGGAACCTGCACTGTCATGACTAGGGAGAGAGTTGCTTATGGGCATCTCTGTGCCACCCAACCAGTTGGTTTTGTGGCCCACTTAATTTACTTCTGATGTAGAGGTGATTAGTGAGAATCTGAGCAGATTGGGGAGAATGGTGGGGGCTTGACCACATTCCTTGTATTAAGTGTGTATTGCAAAGTAAGAGGAGATAGCTGGATTCATGGTGGATAGGTTCACTTCTTTAAAGAGCAACATTTCTGAGGAGTCCTTTGAAGAGAGAGGCAGATAAGCAAATAATGTTCATCTTGAGCCATAGAAAAATGCCATTCCCCCCAGTTTGGTCACAGAATATTTTGCAGATGTTGTCATGTGCTGTTTGTGAGTGCGCTGTGTGGCTTCTTTCTGTGAGTCTCTCTGGTCTTAGTAAGTAAGTCTTCCAAAATGAGGATGGCAGATTGGCTGGGCCCCTACCCTTTGCAGCATTTCCAAATAGTGTTCAGTGGCTGCTGGCTTTGTGTTTCTTTGCTTTACCATATTTCTGTAACGCTCTGGCTTCATGTGGAACACCTAGAAAGACGCTGAACTCTGTATAACTTTGTATGCCCGCTGGCCAGTGTGATGATTTGTAGTTCAGTTCTTCTGAAATGTAAGCAATCTGCTGCATCTACTGATGGCAGTTCAATTAAAGGCTATTTTCTTTATTGCCACCATCACTTCGCTGTTTCCTTACCAGTTGGGTATCTTCCCAGTCTTCCTGAAAGGTCTCCCAAATGTCAAACTCATTACACCGGGGTCTGCAGAATCCAGCCCACTGTCTCTAAATACATTAAGATTTGTGTCTGCCTCTCTGCTTTTGGATTTGTGCATCTGTGCAGCGCCTAAAAGTATAATGATCCCCCAGTGTATTTATACAGATCTTTACACTTTGAGAGTTGCAGCCATCCTGCACTTTGTTTCATTATCCCTGCTGGAAGGTAAAGTCTGTAAACTATTACACTCAGTCTCTTTATCTTCCAGATTTTATTTCAATTAACATATGAAGCAAAACCTGCAAAAGCTTGCAGTTTCACAGCTATTTGTACCTCTATCCATCTGCTCTCAAAATGGTTTTAGTCCGAGGAAGCCATTCATCCCTGAAAACATCCATTTCATCTCAAGTCATTACTTTTTTTGAGTGATTACACCTTTTCAGATCTGGTGATTTATGTTGGTGATCTGAGATCTGTGCTTTGTTTTTCAATCTATCCCCCTATCGCTCCTTTATGTCACATGCTGTTTGCGAACCTCAACCTGCTATTACTTTGCCAGAGGCGTAGCACGGACTTTTGTGTTATCAGCATAGGGCTCTTTTTCATTTTTAGGGACAGGCATCACAAAGCTGGAAGCTGCTTGCAGTGATTTGAGATTTTTTTTCTATGGAAAGGTGGAAATTCTAGTTTAATATTATGAATTGTTGTTATGAAAATCGCTGCATTTTGAAAGGCCTCTGAGAATGGGCACTTGAACAAGTTACCCAGAGATGAGTTAGGAAGTGAATTCAGGTTTCCTACAGTAGCTGCTTGCATGTATGTTCTTAACCTACTGTAAGTGAGAAGTAGGCTCGGCTCATTCATGTGTTTTTTATTTTCTACTTATATTCTTACAACATTGAGTAATCCAAATTTTAAGGTTATATTGTTCTTACTGCCCAAAGACGCATGTTTTGGGTTTTTTTGCATTTTGCTCTTTTTTTCCCCCTTTAGACTCTCCACTTGTATTTTATATAGGTGGGGCTGGTCCTGTTTTGAGCAGAGGGTTGGACTAGATGACCTTCTGAGGTCGCTTCCAACACTAATTTTCTGTGATTCTGTGCTTTTAAGAATGATTTGTACGGTGTAGTGGGGTACACTCTGCAAGACAAATATCAGTGTGACTGCAGCGTTGCCATTCCTTAAAGCTTTGTGTTTCCTGGCCCAGTAATATGGGCTGTGAATATAGAAATTAGCTAATGCAGGCATTTTGGCAGAATTCAGGTGGGCTGTCAATCTTTCAGCCGAAGGGAGAACTGTGTCAAATTGTCAGCTTTATAAATGAGCTCGGCGGACAAAAGGGAAAACAGAGTTAGCAGGATATTCTGTAACTTTTCTTATTTCTATCTACATTATTTTGTCTGTTATGATAAAGGGTCCTGACCTTTATGCTTAAAGCATCTAATTGTATCTCCAGGTTTAACGGGCCACTCCATCCTTAAGGGGTTTGGTGTGCATGCAGATCAACTGTGCTGCTGACACAAACTTAACTGGACAGGTAAAACCACCAGGTCAGATCCAGGCCATGCAGATGTCAGTGGCAAAGCTTACTGTCTTCACTGAGGTCAGGATTTTCCCCACTCTTCTTTTATAAACAGTCCAAATCATTGATTCAGTCTATTGCTCTGCAGCTTGTTTCGCAGCTCTTTGAGCACTCTGGCTGTGGGGAACATTTGGTGGTAAAAAAAAAAAAAAACCCCTCTTCTCTCCCTTGTGCCTATTTTGCTTGATTTGCTGTTTGAATTAATTTACCTGTCCATATATTTAGATGACAAAGAGGAAGAGTAACGTAACTGCAGGAAAGGTTTGATTGTTTCACATGCGCGATTGCTGCTGTTGGATTCATGCCATTTGCCATGGTATTTGATGGTTTCAGCATCTTTCCCTCACTTCTTTCGTATTGTGTACTTTTAAGTGACTTTGTCAAAATGCCGTCTGTCTCGACAGGTGAAAATACATGAGACGTTGAAACAAATGGTGAATCAGATTAATTTTGCCCTGAACTCTTGTTTGCTTGCTTAGGTGTTCACAGGGTAATATCCAGCAGATTATTAGTTCTCAGCTGGAACAGCAAAGTCATGAAATTTTATAGGGAAACCGTTTTTCTATGCTTCAGATTAGGTAATGAAATGACCTCTTTCCTCTTTTGATACTTTTAATTTTGTTAAAACATTGATAATTAATCTAATTTATTTTTCTTGCCTTTAACTGCTGATTGATAGGATTCAGGATTTTGAGGTAGAGGTGACAAGGTGCACGATTTTGTTCTGCCATATTTGATCTAGTTCAAGTTACTACTTACTTGGAAGCAAAAGTCTGAAGAACTCTTGCAGAAATCAGCAATGTCTCATAGACTTGGTGTCACAGGTGTGGGTTTTGTGTCTCTCTACTCCATTCTGTGTTTCTGAACAGGACAAAGCTCAGGTGATTTATAGTGGACTTTTTAACATACTGATCTTTCATTGAAGTGTTGGCATCAGTGTTACTCTGCTGAGATGTAACGAATGAGGGATCCCTCCAAGTTTATTCACTTAGTATTGGTCACCCAAGTGGCTTTATAGTAGATATGCTCCTCTATGACAGCATTGGATCATTCTGGCAGAAAGAGGTTAATAAGAAAAGTGATTCTTCACCCGGGTAGTTGGCTGCAATAAGAATGGAAATAGGCACACGTACAACTTCTTGTTTCGAATATGCATGCCTTAAAAATAAATGCTGTTTATCGCTGAAGAAATATCTTTTTTCCTCCCAAACAGCCATCTGTTAAAATTCCTATGCATTCATTTTGAATAGGCTGTGTTTTGACCAAAGAACCATTAAAACCACTTGTTACAGTGGGTGAATTGTTTGGTCTGTGTGATAGAGCTGGTTGTAAATCTGCTGTATGGATTGGAGGATAGAGGCTTTTAAACATGATACCTTTCTAATCATCTGTTTAAGTAATAAAATGGAATAAATAGGACTTGCTCTAAGATAGAGCGGGTAGTGCTTCTGCTGGAAAATGGCGAGCCATCACTTGAATATGTCTTGTTGTTGTCAGAGGAGGAAAGCCACATGTTTACAGAACTTTCTTTCAGTTTTTGCTGTTTCAAGATTTTTAGTGTCAGCAGCTCTAGTTATTGGTGTGGCAAAATACTGGTTAATTACTGCTGATATCGTTCCTGGCAGGGGTCTTGGGACAGGCTGTGGCAGAGTCTCTGGGAAGCCTACCCACATGTGCAAGTAAGCACTTGGCATCATCTGTTATCCATACCACTGCCGGGATGGTTTTGCCCCAAGCATTTTCAGAAATGCATGCTCCTTCTAATTAACAGGTCTTTCTCCAGGCCTCTCAGATTTTTATCCTGCAATATCTTTTCATTGTTAATATGCAAGAGCTGTACACATTTGCGCTTCCCATCTGTTGTTCTCCGGTCTCCATTCTCTGCTGTTCCTTGTGGATTAGCCTCATTATGCATCCCCCGCGCAATGCACCTGTTGAGCTAGACGAGGTACCTGCTTTAATGTCTTCTCAAATAGGTTGGGTGTCACTAGAAAGGAAGATTCCAGAAATCTCGAACAGGGATTTCTGTCCTCCTCGACTCTTGCAACAAATCAGCTGATGCCTTGAAACCTGAAATGTGATTACTTTTATTTACTATGCATAAGGACAGCACTTGGCCTCTGCATCCCTTTGCTAGGGAGCTCCACAGGCTGTCTACAGAATGCAAGAAGAAGCAGTTTTATTAGATTATTTTAATTTATTTGCAGCATAGCTGACTTCTTGACTGGTGGCTTGGTTTTTAGGATCAAGAGAACCATTCCCGCCCCCTCCACCACTCCTCCCAATTTTGAGCATCTCAATTTAATCCCCTTTGCTCCTTCTCAGGCTAAATATTTCGGGTTTTTGGTAGTCTGTCTCCGTATGCTTCAGTAATCTGGACGATGCTGAAAATAGCAGCTTGTTTGTTTTCACTCTTCCTAACACAGGCAAATAGGGACATCTGCTCCTTGGAGAGGGAGTATGTATAAATACTCCACAATTTGCTACTTTAGTGTGAACCTGGCGGTGTGATGTGTGGGCAATCGCCATTCTGCGTGTGGGTTTTTGGAAAACTTTCAACTTGGGTAGACTCTTGCAAAGAAGCAGCAGAGCTCCCCCTGCTCCAGTGGCTCCTTTGAGCTAACTGCTGGTGGGGAGTAGGGTCATACTCTTTAATACCTCCAGATCCCTTTACTGTGGTGATAATAAATTCTGCTTTAACACATGCTGCTTCCGATACAGGCTGGTTCTGTCAGACTGATTTCCTTGCCAGGTTCATCTAGCAAACACGCTGCATTTTCTCAGGGTTTCTTCTGGAGTCCTGAAAGCTAAGCATGCAGGCAGGTAGACAGACTGTTGATCAGCAAGGCAGAGAGTCCCAAGATGCACATACTGATATACAGACTTGACTTAAAAAGAGCTGAGCTTTTTGTTTTGTTGGTGCTGATTGAGCTGGTCAGGGAGGGGGTCTTTCGGCTTTTATGTTCCTGGCCAGATCTGGAGCATTCCTTGACCTCTGCGCCTTTTAGATTGGGTATTTGAGTTTCTTAAATTTAAAGATGGGTGATGATACTGCAGGATGATGAGGATGCATGGACCAGGTACCTAGCATTGCACTGAAGTTTTTGCCACCTTTATCAATAGACACTTATCTTTCAGATTTTATTTCCTGCGGGTATTCCTTTAGCAGGAGCTTGGTGTTCATATTAATTCAGTTACAGAGTACAGTAAGCTTGTCTACACATGCACTTTAATGCGCAGTAGCCTATTTTATTGAACATTGAAGCGTCACATAAAAAGCCATGCTATTATGCTAATACACAGTAAAATAGGCTGCTGCGTATTAAGCATTACTTAAGAACTGTGCGTTCGTTACTATGCATTAAGGCAGCCTAATGCACATTTGTTTAATACCTCATATTGGAGGTACTAAATTTAATGTGTATTAGGGAAGAGCACCTAAATGCACAGTAGATGTACCCAGAAAGTCTTTTGTGTGCACTCTGTCCTTTTTTCTCGTTGCACTAAAGGGTCTTTTTCATTGAACCCCACCACAGGCTTCATAATTCTGGTGATGCAGCCATGGGACTGCTTTGCTAACGGTTGTCAATTAGTGGTGCACATGTAGTTCTCAAGACCATACATGGATGGGTGAAGGGGGAAAGTATTTCAGCGTCTCCAACCATCACTTAACTTCAGTTAACCAGTGGGAGCAGTCAAGTAGGGAATTATCTGTCCTGTGCTTCCATTATGCAAAGCATCACAGTGTTTTCTGGGCAGCTCTCAAACAGCTTCTCTAGATGTGGTCCAAGTGAATTCAGTTTCAACTTTCAGTTTGGACCATTTTGAATTATTTTGCTGTTAGACTATACGCCTGGTCCAAGATTGGGAAAAAATAAGGTTATCCTCTCACCAAAAATCTATGCCCGTTGTGTTTCTTCTGCTGAGACTTCCATTATGCAGGCCAAGTTCTCATTTTGATGTGAAGTGACCTTGCACCCCAAGTAATTCAGCACAAGGGCACACTGGTAAAGGGTTATGTTTTGGAAAACATTAATGTATTGATGTAAAATATTTAGTGCTTGTTCCTTTTTTTAACTGCAGTTTTTGTTTTCTCCTTCAGCTCGGATCGGCTGATAGAAGAAACAATAAGGTAGGAATAGACTTACTAATTTTTATCATCTTTTGGACAATCAATATTGACTTTGGATGCAGTTCAAAGTTATCAGTCAGTCTGTGTATAGAATATCCATACTGTCCATAACTCAGATATCGTTTTAGAAATAAAATAAGGACATTCAATTCTTTTCCACTTATTCGAGAGCAGTATAATGCTGTCATTGAAAGATTTACCTGTTTCAAGCAACAATTTAGACTGATATGCAGAGATATAGAGAAATTATAAAAATAAGACATGTGACTTATTGTAGCTGCAGTCGTTCAGGTTGAAGTATTAAGAATTCTTCTGAAAGTCTTGAACAACTTTCTCATTAAAGGACTAGCACTGCCTGTTTTCTTGCACTCCTTAGTCATATTCACTCCTTAGTTTTGCTGTCCATATATGCCAGATAGATTTTACTAGTAACGGTTGGGGGTCTTTATTGCAATTATATAATCACTTACCTCCTATTTTGGCATATTTCAAGTACTGGAATGCTGCCGTCTCTCACTGGACCAGAAATGTCAGAGTGGAATCACATTCTGTCACAGAATGGTTTTCGATGACGTGCCCATCTCAGCTCTCTAGCCGTGGGGTTTAGTGAACCAATAATTAAGAGTGCCTGAAATAATAGCTTTAAGTTTTAGATTGCTTACAAGAAAAAGTCTGAAAGGAAGATTTGATTTCAGATAATGCATTTAATGGCATAAGTGATCAGTAAGAGTAATTAGAGATGCAGCAAGGCTTGAATGGTATCCATTAAGGGCTGGCTAGCTAACATGCAGTTAGCTCAGTACACTTAGTGTAGTAGGGGAATGTGTTAAAGGCCGGTAATGCACTATGAGGCACACTGGGATAAAAGAAGCCATTAGCGGTCAGCTCTGTTATCTGCAAAGATGGATGCTTGTTTACCTGAGCGCCTCTCACTCCATTCAAGTGCCTCTGAAGACACCTGCAATGTGGCACCACTTCTGTTTTACTCTGCTGTCTCAGTCCAGAGAGCCCTCCCTCCCCAGACGCACGCTTCATCACCATATTTACAACGACGTTTTCTAAAGGGCCCTCTTTTGCTGACTGTCTCGCTCCTGTGAAAACTAAGAGGTGACTCCACTTTTATTGTAGTGTCCAGCCCTCTAGGTAGAGGAATAAAAGGCCAGAGATGAGCCTCGAAATGCAAAGTCTCCTAATGTTTTCTTGCTTGAGTCACACACCCTCCCTCTGTATTGATTCTGGTGGAGATCTAGAAGATTTCTACGTGGTGCAATTACAGCTCATGCAGATACCACTACAGGAACCGGCAGTAAAAGCTGCTGTAGCACTCGGGGTAACCACCCAATATTTACCCAGGTTCCCTGGTGAGTTTGGCAGCCTGCCCTGAACTGGGAACTACTGCACTAAGGTGTTACTGGTATCCAGCTGCCTGCAGTCATACCTGGAGACCAGCTTTTCTGTGATTGCTGCCTGTCATGTACTTACTGAATGGTTACAGTTCTGAGCTCTTTGCCATTCAGTGGGGATGTGTGTGTGGTGTTAATAGATTAACTTTGGGAGTGTGCATGGTTTATTAATGGTGTTGAGGTAGCTCTGTATCACTTATGCCAAAAACCATCTCCATTGTACTTTCTAGAAATGTTGTTGGTTTGGTAACCACAAGCACATTAGCGGGATATATAACTTAATTTGCAATGTTTGGTTTCAGGTGCACGTGTTAACGGTTCAGGCTCTGCTTGAAGACTGAATGAATTTTCCCTTTGCTCCTTTTTCCTGTCCTCCTCCAGTAATTACAAACGTTTGGGCATGATATTAATTGGCAGTAACACCCGCTGCTTCTTAAGTGAATAAACCAGTCAGAAGTCATCCAGCTCTTAATTAGAGCCTTGTCTATTGTTAACCAATTAAAACATGTGGAATTTGCAGCAAAGCTGTTAGAATGCTGATTCCTTTGTTGAATGAAATGTCATTAGCTTATCTGGCTACTATTGCCTGCTTGCCTTCATGGGTTGCATCTGGTGTTTCATTATTTGGGTGTAATTCAAAAAGCTGTGAAATCATTAATAGATTTTTTAAAGGATTATTACTGAACAGCCAACATGGAACCATTGGAAAGTACCTTTTGTGTTTGTCCAGCTTGAAGCCCAGGTACCCCAGGCGGGGAGGTGGCCATGCTAGCAACACCGCCACGAAGGACTAGCCAAGCCTCTTGTTGGCATTCGCAGCAGAGAAGGTACCGACTGACTAAGTGCAGACGCTGAGTTGGCCTCTCTGATATGTGTATGATTCCTCCATGGCAATGGATGGATGTGTGCGAATCTTTGCTCTGCTGGTGTCTATGCCGGAGCTGTTCCTTGATTGTACAAAGGCATATTTTCCCTAGGCTTATAATTTGAATGTTTCATAAACACTAAATTCATTTTTCTTAAGAACTGTTAAACACCCTTCCTTATGCCAAACATTTTCCCAAAGCAATGTATTTCTGCCCAGAGAGTGTGTGGGATGCAGTACCTTCAACTGCATTCTTCTGGAGCAGCCTTTGCTTCTCTTGGGCAGACTACGCATAAATGTCTGTCCACATCTAAATATATGTATTTACTGTTCTCAGATTTGCTGTTGCACTTTCAAACTTTGTCACTCTCTCAAAATAACAAACGATTGTTATTGCTATCTAGCTACCATATCTTTTTTCTCATTTAGCATGCTTTTTGAAGCATTCTTTTGTAGGGTTCTTCTAGTTTGAAGCATCAGGCAGCTAGCTGCAACCTGTTGCTGGTAACTAATTTCAGAAATAAAAAATATATCTATCTACTGATAGGATATGGCAAAAAGTCACAGGGATGATTGTCAATACAAGTTGTTCCTTTGGGGAAAAATTGCCAGCTATCTCCAAAAATTCAAGTAACATATATAGTGGGACAGGTAAGAGAAAAATATTCCTCCATTCCTTGGCTCTAAATGTGCTCTAAGGCTCAGCTTGTGAGTATATGCCATCTACCCTTTTTTCCATGATTTGTGTTCTAGTTTGCTAAACAAGCTACAACATTTCTGTTTAGTTGGTCAGTAGTGCCACAGATGTTGTCTGGCTTCATCCTCTTCTTGGAATTTCACAAGTAAAAAATAAAGAAACCAAGGTTTTCCTTGTCTCATTGTTTTTGAAGCCAGCTAAAGTATAAACATAGTCAGAATTGCTTCATTCAGGACTAACGAGTGTCCCGAGTGCAGAACCATCTCTGTCCCCATCAGTTTTCCAAAAATAGAGAATTTTGTAAATCTTGGCACGTGAATAAGGCGCACAATAGTGGAGAAAAGTTTCTGCCTCAAGTAGATTACCATGTACTCTTTGTTGGACTCTTGTGATTTTTTGTCATGCATGGTATGCTTTTGATGCCTCCTGTAGGCACTGATGGCATGGAAACCTCTGCTTTGCACTGTTTCAGCTTTCAACCTAAAAAGAAGGGTGGAAAGCCTCCCTCTCAGCATAGTTCCCTGTAATCTAGAGGTGTGCTACTCCACATCAGGGACCTTGGTCATTTTATTGAGCCACAAGAAAGCTTGGTCATACGTTTTACAGGTAAAATAACAGCGTTTGCTGAGATCACTTCAGACAAAGTCATCACTCCACCATGTTGGCCAGCAGTCTTTTAGAAGGAGCATGGGGAAATTAAGTATTTCTCTGATCTACATCAATTTGATGTGGCTCTGTATCATCCCCTACCAGCTTGACTGGTGATAAAGATTGACTTCTTTCTTTTATGTACAAGTTTTCAACTTGTCTTGTCCAGATAGCCCACATCCATCATAAGGAGAGTCTCATGTAACAGAGTCTCTTGT
>NW_017729012.1:10117480-10136566 GCF_001723915.1 Gavialis gangeticus | reverse complement strand
TCCCCACTTCAGTCTCAGTAATGATCTAAAGAGAGGCAGCGTTTATGTGATATCTGCAGCTGCTAGACTGCGGTCTGCTGGAGCAAGAGAGAAATTCGGCCTTCTACCACACACGAGCTTCAAAAATTAGAGAACAGATTTAAAAGGTGGTTCAAGCCTTTGAAAGGTGGTTCGGAGGTGGTCCAAGCACCTACATTGAACACCTTCAAGAGCAAATTGGATGCTTATCTTGCTGGGATCCTGTGACCCCAGCTGACTTCCTGCCCTTTGGGCGGGGGGCTGGACTCGATGATCTTCCGAGGTCGCTTCCAGCCCTAATGTCTATGAAATCTATGAAAATTCCCACCAACTTGGGTTCAATGCAATTTAACCTGTTAATAAAAAATCTCATTCTTTTTGGACTGCCTAAAGATGCTTTTGGGATCTGACACATTTCTCGACTGTTTGAGCAGTATTGTGCCTACATTAAATTTCACCTTCGTTGCAGTCTAGCAGAATAGGATGGATGGGTGGCAAGGAAAAAATACCGTAGTTGAGTGGTTTCTGTGGAAATGACGAGATGGTGGTGGTGAAGTCATGTACCTCTTTTGAAAGGTTTTCCCTTATCTCTTGCCCTTGTTGGCTCTGCTCTGAGGTTCCATCTTTAAAATCTGAGCATAATTGAGAACAGCGCAGGAAGGAAAGCTTGGCCTGCGCAGAATTGTCACAACAGTTTCAGGTCAGAGTTTAAATGTGTTCTCCGCTTTCATCACACACCAGCCTGTTGTCATGAAGTTCGGTGGAAACGCAGGAGAGGCTATGGTTCCCGCGATGCATCGTGAAGCAGTAGTCCCAGGAGTATGTCAGTTATTTAGCTTTAAAAGCATAGCTTCCTACTTCGGAGCTTTATTTTAACTTTACATTGATGTAGATTTGACTGAGCAGCCCCACTAACAGAGCACGTAGTATGCATCAGGGCATGTCTTCAGGCAGTGGGATACCCTACGTGTCAGTAGGCTCCAAAACAAATGCTTAAAAATTTCAGTTAAAAAATGAGTGCTGGTGTGGAACTCCTGCTAGGTCGTAGCTGTGCATGTAATGGCTGGAAATGAATATTTGCTTAGTTTCATACTGGCACAGGGGATCAGGGTTGAAACCTGGCACTGTGTAGCTGTTAGCAGCTGTACTTGAGCTGTTTGAACATACAACAGAAAAACAGAAATGTGCAAGGAACGTTTCAGTCGCATCCAAATTCCACGCGTTATGTGAACGTTTGTTTCAAGTGCATGGATAAACTGACAGGCCTTTCTGCCAGGTGCTTTTTAGTAATGAGTGCGTTATGCCAGAATTAGCAATGTATGCATTTTAAAGCTAAACTGAATCAGCAGGGAGACCAAATAATGAGAGATCGAACAAACGGTTATGTAATGTAAACGAGGAAAAATTCCTTAGCATTGGACTTAACTCCAACACCTTCCTCTTAACTTCTGAAATCCTGTGCGGAGATTTACAGCCGACATTCTGGCATGAGCGCAGGGTGTAATGCTGCTTTAAATAGGGTAGGACTCAAAGAGTTGTATGGTGGGTTAACGAACAGAGAAGAATCGCTGCTGGGTAACTGCTAATCGAGCAATGAAGAATCGGACCTTTCCTCTGCCTGAGTAGTTGGAAGAATTGATGAGTCGAGCCCAGGTACCTGTTAATCCTCAAAAAAGCATGTTGAGATAACATCGTTATTTTTGTGGGAAAAACTCCACGTTTCCTTAAGCACTGTTTTGTGCATTGCTTGTGGTAGGCGTGCTGTTGGAGAGGCCTGTAGATGATGTCCCCTACCTTTTTCAGAGAAGCACTTGATTATTCCTTGCAGTTAAAGGTGCTGTGCATGGCACCTTACAACCAGCAGGAGGGAGACGAGGCTTTTGACCCGAGGGAGCTGCTGTTCTAAATGAGGTTGATTATGCAAAACTGTCTGACGTAGCAAGGGGAAGGAGCGGGATGACAGGTTGTAACTAGGGCTTTATAGGCACATTCAGGTAATCTTGGGCAGGTCTCCCAGTTAGAGAATTTGTTCTCCTTACCCAGAGCTGTGTGTACAGACACCCGATTGCTGGGGCCCTCCAGAGTGGAGAGCTTACATTGCTGACCCTGTGCACCGAGGGGCGGCGGGAGCCCGTGCACACGTCTCTGCTTTTGTGACCCTTTGTGCCTGTGGGTTCTTTTCTTCTCCTTTGTCCCCCCTCCCTTTCTATTTTTGCATTCAAATCACTCTTCATATTATACGCTGATCTGTGCATAGCCTTTCACGACACCTTATGAAGTGAGCTTCAGCTCAGGAAAACTTGTGCTGTATAGCTCTCTAATTTAGTCAGTCTGCAAGGTGCAAATCTAGCCTGCTTTCTGGTAGGCTTTAGGCTAACATGGCTAACTACGTCTCCATTTTTTAAAGTAGCCGAAGCGCGATGAGTAGGGTAAGACCTGACAAAGAATGCCTTGCATCCAAAAGCTTCTCTAACTCTCTCCCAAATACATAGTCAGTCCACTAAAAGATATCACCCTAACACACTTAAAGGCACTTAGATCATTTGATTTGAGTGACTGGAATTGGCCATTCCCAACAGAAAATGTGTGGACGTGACTTCGGATGGCATTCATGGAGAGGAGAGGCAAGAGCCGTGTGGCTTTCTGTGCAAGCACACGCCTTGGCTCTTGCACGCTGAGTACGGAGTATCCCTCCAGTGAACCTACGGTTCTGCCTCTTCTCAAGCTGCTTCCGAGGTTGGTTCTGGAAATCCCCCTCTCTGGTAATATAGTTGTGTTGGGCTGTGTAGCCAAAGGGAAAAATTTAAGTGGCTGTTGGAAAAATCTTTTCAAACATCAATTCTAAGAGCACTTGGAGCATGTGTGACTGAGCATAAGGTGCGTGACTGCATTTTGTTAAAATAGGATAGCGTTTGTGGGCTTTTGAGAAGTGAATTTTAAATGTATTTAACATTAGCGCTTGGCTGTAAGCCCTGCGTTTGACAATCCTGATTATGATGCGGGGGAGAAGAGGGGAGATTTCTGAACCATCTTTAGGAAATATTGTGTGTTCGATCTTGTTACTTAGCCTCAGCCGGTTAACTGCTCACAGAGACCCTTGCTGGGGTGGGGAAGAGGCGGCCAAAGGGCCGATGCATATGTCCTTTGGCCATGTCAGCTTTGGATGAGTTGGAATATCCTGGTTTATTACCATTTGAATGGGTCTATCGTATTAATATAATTTATATACTAAATAAATACACAAACGCAGTAGCTTGGTGCAAGGCCTCTGCTAGGGCTGAGTGTCGGATGCCATCAGTGGCCATCCTGATGTAGATACTAAACTGTGCAGGTGTGAAATAACCAGCTCATACTGGGAAATTTTCTCCTAATCTCAGTCCATTAGAGCATGCAGGCTTATATTTCAAGACCAGAAAAAAGAAGCCCCGTTAAAATGGAATTAAAACTTGGGAGAATATTGTAGTGACATAAGGGGATGAAATTAGCTCCAACTTAAAAATAATTTTTAGGAGAACTATTTCTCTGGTTTTCCTCCCACCTTCATGATGCCATTGTGGCAAAGAGTTAAGTATGACACGCGTGTTAATTCTTTAAAGGGCATGGGGTTTAATTAATTTTACCTAGGAAATATTTTCCTTTTTTCCCCTGTATCTTTTGAGAGTGAAGAGCCTGAACAGAATATACTATTCCAAGCTGGAGATCGGTGGCCACATCCATAAGCCATAATAAGATCTTAGTATAACTTGTATCCTATTCTGTATGCGTGCAACACTTTATTTTGCACATTTGGGTATTGTTATACATGATTCTTCGCTTTTTCTGTTTGAAAATAAACCAAAACTGGCCGAGCGAGAGCCAGAGCACAACAGGTGATGCTTAATTAACAAAACCTGATGAAAACCTATGTTGGTAGGTTAATTATGCCTTTTCTTACAGTTGATCTGTACTGCCAGACAATATGCTTGCAGAACTTACGAGTTCATTGTTTAGAAATGAGGTCCCAAAAGGGTTCTCTCAGTTCGTTCTTATAATACTTTGCACTTATCTGGGAATATTGATTGTGTTATAAAAGTAAGAGCTTCGGTTCAGTTTGAGCATTCAGTGTGTATGTGAAGAATACATGAATGCTTTTTAGCTGAATTCCAATATGTTCAGCTAGTAGCTGAAATCCAGTTTAACTATTATTCAGGGGAATTTGATTCCAGGAAATTGTGTGTTTTACTGTATCATTACTAACTGTATATTGCTCAAGCTTTTCTTTCTCAAGAATGTCTAGTTGATCCAAATTCTTCAGTGTACTGAATGATATAAATTAGGAAAGTTTTTAAAATATATAATCTCTGCACTTTAAAGTAGTAGCTGTTGATTCCCTCATTTTATAAAATAGACTGCTTTTCTCATCGGATGTCAAAACGTTCACTCCTGTGTTCCGTAACAGGGTCTCATAAAGATTTCCCAAAGGTATCCTGCATGTAGCTCAGCAACACACTCTGTGTATTCTGGCAGTCATCTTCTAGCTCCACTTCACTAAATTGATGGCTGCTTTAATGAGTCACTGGATGCATTGTAAGAAAATGCATAGCCTGCTTCAAGACGGGGGATGAGGGGATACTGTTTGAGGGCTTCAGCAATAACTATGAAACCGGTTGCAGTTCCTGAAGAAACTGCCCCTGTGTGCAGCCCTGAAATCCCACCTGTCTTTACTAAATTACTCTCCCCTCTTTCCCCCCCATCCAGTTTCTCCTGAAAGCTACTCTTAGTAGAAAATGAATGCTTTGTAGTCTTCTGTTGATTGTAATACCTAGAACACTAGGGGAAGAAAACTTTGCATATTTAATTTACACATTTATATAAAGAACCTTGCCACTGACACACATTTAACACCCAATACTGCTTGACAGCTGTATGAGTCTTATTTGCAAATCTTTTACAGCATGAAACAGAAACCTGCTTTCTGTATGTAACTGTTTATTCCTGCTGAGAGTCTCTGCCTCCTGTTTACATGCCTTTCTTTATTGCATTCTCTGTCCCGGTAAGGACAGATTGCCTAGCTTATTCCTTTGTCCCTCAGATGTTAATTTTAGGCTTGAAAGGGATCTCTGCTCTAAAGCTGATAATTCCCATGTATTGGGCCAAGTTCTGGTACTTGGGGAAACACAAAATGTTGCTGTGTGTATGTTGCTGCTCTTAAAGACTCCTGGACCCCGGTGTTCGATGTGTGGCTGACCTCCCTTTATGCTTCCCATAGTGTAGAAGACATTAATCAACCAAGTCAGATAGACACTAAACAAGCGATGGTAAGACCACATATGACAGTGTTGGGGACCAGAGGCATTAATTTTACCCTCTTTGCCTCAGAATACCTTGCATTTCTATAGCTCCTTTCATTTCGGAGCACTTTACAAGCTACATAGGAATATCATCGAGCACCTCTGGAGGTGACACGGTAGTTGCTCATAGTACACCACAATACAGTGGATGTTTTGGGGTAGGACTGCCATGCCCAGTTAAAATTACCAGCGGAATTTCAAATGGGCACAATTTAGAAACCCTAAATTAAAATTGACCAGGTCTTGGTGCTAATGCTGTCCTTTTTATATAGAATGGCATTGGGCTGGTTAATGACCTGGTGGTGAGAGGCTTAGTTTCACATCAGACTGGCGAGAGTGCTCCTTCAGCCAAGATGCAACCTACTATCACCATAGTAAGGCATGTGTTCTGTACAGATTTGGAAGGAAGCGATCTGCCTACCAAGTTGTCGATGCCAAGTCAGTACTGCCTTGCATGTCTTTGTCTTCCATCCAAGAGCTGAAACCAACCTGGCCTTTCTTATTTGATGAGCTCATAAGCAAGGTGGCTGCATGCCTGACTGCTTTTCCAGATAGCCAGCAGTTTAGTTTCTGCTGTGCTGATTTTGTGTGAAAAGCGTATAAAAAAGAATGCTGATGGTGACCGACAAAAGCTGGAAACAAGACTTGGTTTAAGGCCTTTGATAGTTCCCGATGTCCTAAGGAATTTGTGTAGCTTTAGAGCTAATTAATGTGTTCTTGGAGAGTTATCAGTTAGAAAGGTGAATTTTATGCATGGTTGTCACCCAGCTGTTTATACTCATTGAAGACTGATGAACTTCAATTTACCAATAACCTTTCAACTTCATTCTAGTGCTAATGGAATCCTAGAGTGAAACCTGTATTGATCTGCCCTGTCAATACATATTATTCTGTTCAGAATAACTCACTTTAAAGAGCTTTTGGAGGAGAGAGGAAGACATGCTCCACAGAGACGTAAGCAAAATACAATCCGTGATTCCACGATGAGACTGGGTGCTCTTGACCGCCTGGGTTCTTTCAGAGCCATGCATCGGCTTGATTCGTTTTGTTCACCTTCCCAGCGCCTCTGTGGCTGCTGCTGTTTTTAATAGTCGTCTTTGTTGTCGTGCCTCCGATCCAACCTTTCTCTCCGGTCTGTTCCCAATATTCTGCACAGGCCACTGCTTCTGGTGTTGACGTTGCCAGATCTTGTGGGGATCCTGAACTGGGAAACAGTCTCAGAAGAGAAGAAGGAATTTCAAGAGAGAGTGGGTGCTTGGCACATGATAGGAAGGATGATTTCAAGCATAATGGCCCTTTCAAGGTGCGGTAGGGAGTTGGGGCAAGGAAGCCCAATGGCCTACATTGCTTTGGGGATCTTAGGGGCCAGTGATTGAATGTTCAGGGGCACAGCCCACTGGTGTTTTGCCATAATTTCCAGAGGACAGCTCTGGGACTGAACCATTCTGCCCATTTTCCCAGCTTTGTGTTACTGCTGTTTGCAGTGTCGTCATTGACTGGCCAAAGAACCACTGGGTCATGGGTGATGCAAAACCCTCTGTCCCAAAGGTAATTCCCCTGCCAAGGTGGAAGCTACTGTACCCTTGCTAAAGATTCACAAACCCATAAAACTTGTTTTGTGGTTGTGTTCAAAGAGCTCAGGAAGATGCAGTTCATGCTTGAAAAGTGTATGAATATAACTACTGTTGTTTGAGATGTCAGTCATTCATTCATTTATTTATAACGAAAAGAGTTACACAGTATAACCATTAACGTGGATGAAGCTGTAGTACAGCGAGTCTCTCTTATAGCAGGGCGATTTAATGCCTCTTCCCCTACAGAATAAGCTATATCAGTCCAAGCACTTTTGCACTTCAGTGGTATCCACGTGTAAACACAAGCGCAAGGTCCTGAAGTCAGATATTCTTCTTTTGTAAAATTCTTGAAAACCAAGTACTTTGTGCTCTACAGAGACTGGTTAAAGTCGTATCAGTTGTGGTTGTAAATGAAAAGCGTATACCAAGAGACTGATTTTAGCACCAGTGCATCCCTTGTGCTTCATACTTGCTGTCATTCAAAACAGCGTGGTGAATTTTAGCAGTGGTTGTCATTTCGGATAAAGATAATATCAAAGGATTGGGATTTTTCTTCTTTTTCCAGTGCCAAGATATTTCTAACCTTGTATTTGCTTTCCTCAGAGAAGACAGCATTGATCTTGTTCTCGGGTTGCCTTCTACTATGTTGTCCTGCCAGTAATTGACCCTTCTGTTCTCTGAAACAATTTTTCAGGCATCCTAAGTCTCAAGCGATTGTGGGACTAATTAAGTGTTAAAGGTTTAAAACTACTCATGTAGATACAGTTAGCAGCAGTGTAGGAGTAACACCCTTGGGTATTATCCAACCATTTTTTATGTGCTGTTTGCTTTCCATGCTCCAGAACCGCTCACCAGCCAGGCAGGAATAGCATTTTGCAGGTTAAATAATGCTCTCATATTTCAGTTCTTTATTAAACACGAAGTCTCTGCAGGCCTCAGCTCTCACATTTTTCTGTTTTCTGAGACGTAATTGAGCTTAAATGTTGTTTGCCTTGATGAAGCTATTATTTTCAGAGCAGCTACATGAAATTTGAGCTGTGGATGCAAGTAACAGGCTGCCCTTTCATTCCTTGCTTTTGATTTATCTGCTTATACCTGAATAAAAGCAAATGAACCCCCCCGCAACTTTCTGAAATACATTGTCAGGTTTTTTTTACTGTTTGATTCTTGAAATATCATTAAATATATTACTTGTTGCGGGGGGGGGTGGGGGTGGAATTCTTCTGTTCTACTTATGTGAAGCTTGCACGTGACTGATGCTGATAAGAGTTGGGCCAACTGGTTGATATGACCAGGGCTCTAAATTAACTTAATTTGGTCCCATCTGACGGAAATCGTGTTCTGGGGTCTCTCTCAATATTGACCAGTCATTCAACTCTGACTGATGGGAACCAACCAATTCAGAGTCCTGAGTGAAAGACAGAGTGCAGGAATGCAGATGTTTGGTACAGCAGATGGACGCATGTTATCAACTTCCCAGGAGCCAGAGGACTAAGTACCTTGCATAAACTGGAATAACTGCAGCACTTCGTACTGGCTAGAGAAGCCCTTGGAACTGCAGGGCACAGCCTTGCATTTGATTTTTCAATGTAGAGCTCCATGAGCTGTTTGGCCTCGGGCGGTGATGCTCACTGTCCAGATTGCGTTTGTTGTGTTAATTAGAGTTGAACTCATTACCAAATTCTTTTTTTAATGGCAGTCACACCTTGGTGTAGCCAGTGAGATGTTTTGGGTGCTAATCTAGTGCAAAAAATGTCTGTTGTGCCTCCAGAGTGAAGCAAGACTCTTTGGTCTTGAAGAAAATCGAGGCTGACCTATAATGTTTCATTATTCTTTTTGTTTGTTTGTTTGTTTGTTTGTTTGTTTTGTTGCTAATAACTTGCACCGTTCAGAAAGTTGCTTGCTTCTGTCTATTAAAAGGAGAAGCGGTATAAAGCTAACTTGTAAAGATCAGCAAAGAAAATATGTGGTTTCATTCTTGTAGCTACATCCCATTCACCACCCTCCAAAGGAGTGGCGCGCACCTTGCTTGTCCATTGTTTTGCAGATTATTCTTAGCACCAGCAGTTTGACCCACTCTTTTTTTTTCTCCCCCTTCCTCCAGCATTGCTATGGCAACAAAAGAAAATATGACTTCGCAGAGAGGGATGCTGAAGTCATTACAAAGCAAGATGAACACCTTTGCTAGTATCCTTTCTGAAAGAGCTATGCTGCTCATGCCTGAAGAGGGGGCTGCCTCAAGACTGGTTTGTTCTGCAAATTGGGGTGAAAACACTTCTGTTCTCCACAGCCGTGCAACTCCAACGATCATCGTATTGTTAGTGAGGAGCAGATCTTATTTTGCCGGCCTTGCTTTATCAACAAGATGCCTCCCGGTTAGTGATGTGCTGGACTAGTTATTGACCTCCTTAAGCATGAGTCTGAATGCTCCACATACGCCAGTATTGAATTTTTCCTTTGACATTCTAGGGCAAAGTCAATGTGTACTCCAGCTACATGTGTTGTGTTAAAAGCAGGTTTGCATTTTAGTGTTTCCTTTGCTTTTCTCTTTCAGAGACAAAGGGAGCTGCCACTTGACATGGATTTGTCGTGGCTGTAGTTTGGAACTCAGTGTTTTCATGACCTGGGGATCCTCTCGTCTCATGCAAACTTCTTGATTTTATGTTTAGCTTCTTCATTTCATCTCTCTCGCTGCATGCTCCAGGCTAAAGGATGTGCTGGCTTTTGATGTCACTTGTGTTCATTCCCCCCCACCCCCAATTTATTTCTTCTTTTCCATTAGCAGGCTGAAGAGCAGCACTTGATCTGCCTCATTTGATTAGACAGATTACATCCTGAAAATCTGTAGCTAGATGAGGCATAAATTTCATTACTGTTTTTAGCAACTGGCAAGAACAAAAGCAACTCGATTAAATATCCGCTTTAAAAGATTCTTGGGCCCAAAGACAAAGGTCTGAAACTTGAAATCTTGTTTGCAAATCTTTTTTAACTGTTGAATAAGAACAGCTCAAACATTTTGCAGCAAGGACAGCTGTTCCCTCCATGCTATGCAGCAATAGGCAACCACTGAATGTGAAACATCGGCGGGCACTCTCCTTTGTCCCCACTCTGGATAAATTCTACAAATATGTATGCATTTCGCCTAATTTTTCATTCTTATTTAAATATGATCAGTAAAAGTAACATTTCATCTGCCACTAGTAGCTTAGCTGATTAAATATGCAATTCTACATAAATGCCAACTTTAAGCTGCTCTTTTGTCTTCTCGCTCTCGTTGTTTCCCTTATTAACAGAGCAAATGGTTATGTTGATAGCTAGCCATTAGGTGGCTTTTTTGCATCTGTTCTCTCCAGTCTGCAAGTCGTTCTAAACCATTGGATTGTAATTTCTCAGTCCGAAAACTGGGGCCTGTTCAATGCGGGTGCTACTTGCTGACATGACCTTAACTCAGCCTTCCTAAAGATCGGTTTCCTGCAGTGAACAACCTGATTCAAAGGATCAATCTACGGAAGCGACGAGACTCTCTTATCTTGGGCGGTGTTATTGGCATCTGTACCATCTTATTGTTGCTATATGCTTTCCATTGATGGACATTCTCCAGAGACTTCAACAACCTCATCTCTCCCTCCCCATCAAGGAGAAGTGGGTGGGGGAAGTCAGTAGACCTGTTCAACAGCCTTCCACCTCATGGTGGCTGGAATATCAGCATGATGTCTAAGGTTTATGGTGGCAGACTCTGCAACACTGGTTTTGAGCTGAAGCTGCAGTATTTCTCCTCCCTTGCCATACTACACACTTACTCTCTAATTTTGCTCCTGTGATTTTTTTTTTTGATTTTTTTTTTTTTGATTTTTAAATCCCCCATCTCACTATGAGGTAAGTAAACATACAGCATTTAAGAGAATCAATAGAGAAGCTTCCATACTCTGACAAGATGCGATCTGTTGTTGCCTATTAAGTGGAAAAAATGTTGGTTCGCTTCTCCTGGATGGAACCTCTTCAGGAAGCCGGTTTCCCCTCAAGGTCAAGTACAGTACTAGACATTTTGGCCCTACATTAAGGATCTGGCAGCTTTAAGCCATCAGGTTGTTTTATTACTAAATACAACTTCTGTAATATTTTCTAACTCGTGGTTGAGCAATTGCAAGTCATGTCTACATAATTTGTGCTATGAAAACTGCTTTCTTCCCACGAATTCCTCAGACAAATGATGATTGTTCGATTTATTTTATTTTTTTTGCACAGAAGGTGTATAAACTACTCTCCAAGGAGAATGGAAAAGGTTTCTTGTGGCTTTAAGGGGACTCCAGGAAATAGTAGCAGTCCTGCTTTGGAAAAAGGGAGCATAGTATCCTATCAGTCTCACCATGTTATCAATTCATTTGAAGAGTGACCAAACACACTTTCAGCGGAAGTAACCTTTTGGGTATAAATACTTCAGTTTGGGCTGATACCGCAAAAGTCTTCATAAAAATATTACAATTTAAAAAAAAGTCTCTATTTTAATTTAGATGAAAGTTATTCTAATAGCATTAATATTTTTACACTGTAAGTAGGATGAGATTGAAACTGTACATTGGAATGAAAAATACAGTGGTTATGCCCAGTGACCAATGTATCTGTGTGCAAAATTGTTAAATACATAACTCACAGTTAAAAGAGTTGAATGAGTGAATGGCTGAATATGCAATTAAGTCTCTTCTCTAGTACCTGCAAAAAAAATATTAATAGATTTTTTTTCAGCTGTCAAAACACACCAGAAATACTTTGTCATCAAAATGTATTGGTATTGAGTAACTGTTAACAGATCTAACTTCAGGAATGTCTTTGATATAGCAGATGTAGAAATTACAGATCATCTCCTCTTTCCATTTGTTCTCTATCTTCACCTGTCTTATAATGGTAAAAAAGGAAAATTCTGAGGCACTGGACTTCTTCCTAAGGACCCGATTAACTATTTGCACAATTCACTTGCAGTGCTCCTGGTAGGTTCATTGTCTGCTCTCTTGGTAACCCTCGCTGTCTGATACAGTCTCCAGACCTTAGCCTGTGCTAAACAACAACCAACCCAGGACAGTCATAATTTCATTACTGCTTTTATAGTGTCTGTGAAGTACCCTGTTGGAGGGAATAAAGAATTGTGCCTGTGTAGTGTGTAAAATCACACGGTTAAATGTAAACTGTATTGTTCATACGGACTTGAAAAAGGCTTGCGTACGGAGTAACGACTTTGTGCTGAGCAGGCTGCAAAGCCTTTTTTTGTTGTTGGTTCTTCTCTTTGGGATTAGAAGGAGTTCGCAATCGCTTGTAAAATTCTGAGGCTTAGCTTTTTAAATAAAGGATGGTCACTTGGATGATTGGGGAATATTCCTGGTGTGAAATAAAGTGCTCATTGGGGGGGGGTTTTCATGAAAAAGATCGAAAGATAAAGGCAATTTATTAATGAATCTCTGTGTGTTGGGAGATCAAAACTCAGCTCCCCTGATATGTTATTTTCTTTGATTTTTTTTCAAAGGGCCCTGATTGGCAGTTACGCTCCTGTTAGGATTGATAGGATTTGGTTGCTATATAATGGGCAATTAGAAAAGTTGCAGTATCATAAATAAATTCATATATTTAATCTTATAACCAGTCGTTTTAGTGGACTTAATTGATTATATATTTAATTTCACTGTGCAGCAGAAGCTGCTATGGAAAACATGCGGTGATCGTAAATGTGTAAGCAGTTGACTTCTCATGGCTAGCAAGGAGCTGATCTTGTGTTGCAGTGCAAAATGGTGTTGAGAGAGTTTGGTATCTCCTAACGCATTCAGTTACCCTAGGAGCACTGCCCCTTACGTGAGCGTGCAGCAGTCCTGGCATGCGGCTTGGCTCTCTAAGAAGGAATGCTAGTGGCCAGGGGAAGAAACTTGCTACTTCTCCTCCATCCCTCTCCCAGCTAGGGCATCCAATCTGTAACTAGGCCAGTGGACTATGATAAATGAGAACAACAAGGAAATGGCAGGCTTATTCAGTCTTTCATCCTGGGTCTCCAAAGCGGAGCTTGTTCTCGTGCCTCCCGTTGCTTTGTTCTTTCATTGTCTCGCTCCCTCTCACCTCACTTAAAGCAGCCAGGCTGCACAACTTGCTGGGGGGTGGGTAGTCCAGTGAAGCCGGTAGTGTCGCAGTCCTGTAAAGCATCCAACGGTAACTGTAGGCAATCGATTCTGGCAAGGCACACGGGCGACTGCTCTCAGTCACTTTAAGAGCGTTTCAAAGTCTCTGCCGCCCAGGAAGAGAAACGCTGCGTCTTGCGCAAGCTACAGTGTCACAGCAGCCCGGCCTTCCTATAATACTGTCCGATTTATTACTAGTCGGCATCCTTTGCTGAAGAGACTGGCAGAGCAAGGATGCCCAATGGGTTTGATTCCCTTTGTGTATGGCTGGGACCAGTGGGATGTTCACTAACTCTGTACGTGCTTTCGTTAGACAGGAGTCTGCTCCTGCTTAGGTGTCCAAAAGGAAAAGACGGCATTTTTCTTCATTTAATCATTCGTGAGATGAGGAACCTCTAGGTATCGAGTTACGAATCCAGTTGCCACCGCACCATTACATAACCAACCAACCAATACCCCCTTTTTGTTTTTCTAGCGTGTGAAAGATCCTTATAAAAAGTGGTTAGTGCAGTTCAGTTCCTTGCTGCATGTTGCAAATGGACCTCAGGTGATACAGAGTTAAGCGACTGAGCTGAGTTTCTTTCCCGAGATGCCTTTGCACATCAGGACTTCTTTTCCCTGTTTTCAAATTGCATTCAGGACACAATTTTCTAATGAGGAAAATAATTCTGCAATGTTCATAATAGAGAGGTTGCACAGCCCCCCCTTTGGAGACTGGAGCATATGTAAAAGTGGGCTGCACAAAAGAATACAATACAAGATAATTAAAGACAAAACTGAGCCATGTTTGGGGAGACCCCTGCAAATCCACTTGGCGCCCTGTGCCTCTCTTGATGCGCGAGTGTGATCGGTCCATGTGAAAGCCTTTGTTAGTGTGCCCACCACTGAGCCAGGAAGCATTTCATATCATGCTTGGTCAAAAGGAAAGGCTGTCGTCTTTTGTCATGGAACATAACAGTCTGGGGCCCTATGTATTTTTTTTCCAGTTGCACTTTCTAATTTGTTTCCTTTTCAATTAGCTTGCTGAAACCTAACTATTTTATTGCACCTGTAATGACTTTTGTTCTCCCCTATCGTGCATTTTCTGTATGTATAAAAAAAGCTTTGTTATGTAATTTAATAATAAATTAGAATTCTAAATGATCTGTGCAGGAGATTTCTTTGAACAATTCCTGGCTGCCAGTACATCCGTTCAGGTGTAGACAAGACCTGTGTAATCATCCAGTCCATCCCTCTGTGAATGCAGGATTGTCACCTGCATCGGGGTCTGTCAGTCTTATCTGGTCCTGTCGGAAGAGTCCTTTGTGATGAAACTTTCACTTCTCTTCATGGCCACCACCAGATGTACCCTATTCCACCCGGTTTACCTGAAATAATCCCTGTGTGTTCGTAGTCCCACTGTGTCATGTTATAAATTTCCTCTGGTCTTTTTGTCTCTTGCCAAGCACTAAATACACCACTCTTTCACGGACAATAAGGGTTGGAAGGGACCTCAGGAGGTCATCTAGCCCCAACCCCGTGCTCCAAGCTTTCCTTATAAGCCTCCAATTTGTCTTTTTGGTAACAAGGTTCTCAGGGCACCTTCAAATCTGTGACTGTGAGGTGCATGCTGCCTAAATTGCATTGGCTCTTCTCAGTGCTATATTGTGTTGTAACCTTGAGTAATGTGATGTCCTCTGCTACCAGAAATGAATGGAGCTAGTTACTGAAGCAGTCAGTGTGAAGTGTGTTCCTGCACACGTACAAATGTGATTGTTTTTGTGTTGTGCTTCAAGCGTCTGGGAGTGGGAGTAAGGATCTTCTTTGAGGGTGAGCTAAAGAGCTTTTGTAAATGCCACTGGGAAGTGGTTCACCCCCCAGATCTCTGAATTGACTCCCACTGCAGATGCATAATATATGTAGTATATACTTGAAAATTCCTGTCTGCCTGGATGCTGCTCCAGGGCTCTTTATTTCTTCTGTCAGAGGTTCACAGCTCAAACACCAAAAGTAATTCAGCTTCTTGAAGTGCCTGTGCAGCTCCCAACCCTTGTGGGAAACGCAGAGAGAATGTAATTTAATGTAAAGTTAAATGATCTCCTACAGACACTGTAGCACACGTCCCCTTCTCCCCTTCACCTAGTGATGTTTGAATTCTTTCCTCACCTTGCTTCACACTGCTTTCCAGGAAATTATTTTCCTTTTGATCCTCTTTTTTTCCCTTCCCCACCAGGTTTTCATCCGCCTAGATGTGCAGCCCGGCAGTTGCTTACACAGCTGGTTCTACTGCAGTTTTTCCTTTCTTCCCTCGTCCCCTTGCCATCACCAGCTGGCAAGATAGCCCTGCCACAAGCTTAGCCTTCATGTGTAGTCCCAGTCAGTCCATCCATCTCTGAGATTAGCTGTCTAAGAGTGATAGAAACAGGCTGCTTCCTTGAGTCATAGCCTGCATCTGTCCTTTCCCTTCTGACAGGCACTTTGTTAAGTAGCCAGCAGGCTCTTGCTAACTGCTTCTCATGTATGCAGAGTAGTGGATGTAAATTTTTTAATAGGCAAATGGTTTAGAGAGCTGTGTGTCCTCCTTTTTTAACAACTGCCTTCACTCAGCACCACTGCAGCTCCCCAGGCTTTGGAGACTCAAACTTGCCTGTAATGTCAGGACACAAAGCTCCTAACATCTTGACTTTGAAATGCAATTTGGCCATGGATGTGGTCATCTTTGAGCACTGACGTAGCAGAGCTACTTTGATTCTAGCTTATTATATTTTCTTAAAGGATTTGATTCATCAAAACATAGGCAATGTTAACTTTCTTCAACCAGAAATGGCCTGTGAAACTCCTACAGTCTGTTAAACAAAGGCATTCATGAAAAGAAAGGATTTTTGGGTCAAGTGACGGGAATTACTGTTATTTTGTCTGGAGACAGCCAGGTAACGCTGTTACTGATGTTCCAAACCAGAATGCAAACTTGTGACCAGTAATGCTGCAGGGTAGGTTTTTTCCAGCAGGGTAAGTTAGCCTCAAAGAGCAGATACTACTATCACTCCGCTTTTTTGAATCGTAGGATAGGAACGATAGATTTTTTCAGGACTAATCATCTTTCCAAGGTGCAGAACTACATCCAAATGCAAACTACACTTAATTCCTCCCCATCTACCCTGCCTCTTGCCATTTCTCTCCTGCATGTGTTGGGCCCCCTCTGATGCAGGTTGCTTATTGTGAACTTTGTGGGCCTATTCTTGGTCTCATTTCAGTATGAAAAAAATTCTGCCACGTTTATGTCTGGTTTGGGTGGTGCAATACCAACGCGGGGTTCAGTGGGAACATTTTGGAAAGGCACTCCCTTTGTAAACCTGCCCACTAGGACACGAGACATTTGCCTTTTCAGAGCAGTCTGTGCAAAGTCCTGGAAAGCACAGGGTCAGAAGTAAACGCCTGGTAGCAAAAGCAGATAGTCCAGCGATGAGCCGCTTGGCACAGGGCTGCGGAGTCTCGCCGGCTCTTCGTCCAAGGCCTGAGACGTGGAGCTGCAGCCACCTTGGAGAGCTCCCCAGCTGAACCCACATGATTCTGGCTCCAGGGAAGGAAGGCCGTGCACCGCGGGATGTGCTGTTGGCTTCTCGAGAAGTGGCGCGTAAAATTCCGTCTTCATTTGGAATAAAAAGCCTAAATTATTAATCCAGCTACATCCTCTTTCCAGCTTTCTAGAGAGTCAATAATTTATAGTGGCACAAGAGGAAGGCTTTTCTTTAACCGTCAGTCTTCAGTAGGACTATTGTTCATCTCAAGAACTGGTGTCCTTCTTGACGACATCAAACGCAGCGCATATTCATGCATTATGAATGAGCCGTGCTCCAGTTCGTTAATCCTACTGCGATTGCACGAGAAGGTTTCCTGTTGAAAAGGGACTGAGCTTTTCACTGCATGCTCATTAGCGGAGACAGGAGGCATGTAGGATCTTTGTGCTTTCTCTGCTCTTTCCTTGAAAGTGGGGAAGCCTCTAAGACATGCAGCATCATGGATTTAATGTTCAAGGGTGGAGAGAGAACCTCACCATGCAGCTGAGAGACTTACATTTTCAAAGAACCGTCCAACCATTGCTGTGTATCTGGAACATGGCTCTTCAGACAGAGACATTGTGTAGGCAGTGCACGTTGCTTCACCAGTGGCAGTAGCTTGGGTTATGCATTTATCTTGCCTTATTTTGGAGCTGTTCAGAGCTGTCTTGTAAGTGTGGGTCCCTGTGGATTACTCTCTCTTTCCAGCCTCTGCTGTTCATGTCAGACCATAGTGAAGCCAGTGTCTCATAGCTGAGGGGCCCTTTGCCATATAGAAGATTCCCGTGCATGTCAGTTATGATAGGAAGGTGGATTATGGGACCTCCAGAGTTAAAATCTCACTGCTTCATTACTATGAACAATGTCCAAAAATCTTACTGGTTGCAGACAGTGAGCTGGATAAATCTGCAGCCCCCTTGGGTTAATGCTCTTTTTGTGTACTTCATTTCAGTCTTTCCTTTTTCATGCAGAACCTCCTGTCTCGATTGCCTTCCTCCTGCTGGTGCCTCTTGGTACCGCACCGCATGCTGCTCTATGTGGCCAACTCTTTTGAGTTTCCTGATCCTCTTCCCTTCTCTGTAACCATCTTCCGTCTTCTTCCTGAAGGAGCCCTAGAGTTGTGCTAACTGCGTTCCTGTAGTTGCTAACTGTGCTTTCTGCAGCCTGACTGTAATGAATGTCCCCCATGTCCGTGAGCCAGCACTTGCTGTTCTCTTATCACCAGTCATTTTCTCCTCTTCTGGTGACTACAGGTTCCCTTGAGTGGGTCCTGCATCAATCAGTGGTATGTTTCTGGTGGCATTTGTGATTTGTGTTTCTTGAGATCTCGCATCTGGGATGTCATTCCCTTTATCTTCCCTTTTTCTCCAGCTGTTCATGCTGTCAGACGCGCTTTTCACCCTCCTGAATGTTTGGCCTCAACGCTGCGTTCCAGCCAGGGATGCACTTGTCCTGTCCCTTGTCGGAGTTTGATTGTTGTCATTTTGTCAAAAAGTTGCATTTCTCTGCTTTAATATTTATCGCATTGTGGCATCAAGTAGCTCTGCTCAGGAGCCATGGCCTTGCAATGCGAGACTGTCTGATGCATTTCAGGTGTTCCCAGTGCCTTTCATTGCTCTCCAGTAAAAGTCCATCTACACCTGTCAGAAGGCTTTCCTTAATGGCGCCTGGCACGCTCGTCTTCCAAGAGGCAGATGAGTGATTGCTGGAGGGGGAGAGGTGTAGCTTGAGCATGCTGTAACCATCTCCCTCCTTGTGATCGTGCTTTCCCCACTTGCAGAGCGAAGGGAGCAGTGTTCCTGGGTGAGAATGTGGAGACGTTGCCACTTGGTGCCACAACGCGCTGCAGCACTTAATCTACTTGCTTGCCTTGACCTCACGACCATCTGCGCTGCGATAGTGGCCCAGGCCACTGCCCTGGCACCCTTGAAAACTCAGTGTGTGCGTAGTACCATGCGCCCCTCAGCATGGCCATCGCAGGCCCTCCAGGATCTGCTCCTGCTCCCAAATGTGCGAGACATGCAGGGCAGGTGTTGTTCTGGAGCTGTAGCCCAAGGGTTGCATGGTGTTGGGAGGCTCAGGTTCTCATCCCCTTGCTCGGTTGCCCTGTAAGGCAGCACTTTTCCTGGAGTGGTTTTGAAGGGCCCTGGGGCATGGACTTCATCTCGCTTCATAGTTTCGTAGTTTCTAGGGTCAGAAGGGACCTGAGCAGATCATCGAGTCCAACCCCCTGCCATGGCAGGAAAGAGTACTGGCGTCAAACGACCCCAGCAAGGTGTTCATCTAACCTCTTCTTAAAACCCCCCAGGGTAGGAGCCTGCACCACCTCCCTTGGAAGTTGGTTCCAGACTCTAGCCGCCCTGACCGTGAAATAGCGCCTTCTGATGTCTAACGTAAACCTACCCTCTGCTAGCTTGTGACCGTTGTTCCTGGTCACTCCTGGCTGTGCTTGGGGGAACAGTGACTCCCCCAA
>NW_017729012.1:10112861-10116873 GCF_001723915.1 Gavialis gangeticus | reverse complement strand
GGAAGACTATGTCCACTGCTACCCCTGCATCTAATGATCTGGTGATCTGATCATAAAAAGCCACCAGGTTGGTCTGACAGGACCTGCCACTGATGAACCCGTGCTGATTGCCCCTAAGCATGCAGTCCCCTGCTGGCCCCTCCTGGATGTGTGCCAGAATTATTTTCTCAAACAGCTTGCCTAGGATCGAGGTAAGACTAACTGGCCTATAGTTTCCCGGGTCCTCCTTCCTCCCTTTTCTGAAGATTGGAACCACATTGGCCCTCTTCCAGTCCTCTGGCACCTCTCCAGTGCACCACGAGTGCTCGTAAAGCCGTGCCAGGGGTCCTGCAATGACCTCGGCCAGTTCCTTTAGGACTCTAGGGTGGAGATCATCCCGACCGGCTGACTTGAATACGTCCAGCCCCTCCAGAAGCTCCCTTACTAAGTCCTCGCTAACCCTTGGCCCAGGTGTGCCTCCCCCGGGGCCCGAAGGGGGCCCGGCTGGGAGGTTGCTGTTCTGGTCCCTACTTAGGAAGACGGAGGCTTGCCCCAGCAGGAGCAAGCTATTGGGGTAATGGGAGGCCTTCGGGCTAGGCGGTGGGCCCTGCGGGGATGGCGCTCTGGGACTGTGTCCTGTGCATGTGTGCAGTGTGCTCTCGGGTGGGGTTTTTTTCCAGGCAGCGCCCACAGTCCCCAAAGAGCTAAGCAAGCTGCTGCCCTGCTGGCTCTTGCTCTCCCTGGCCTGACTCCATCCCTCCCACAAGCTGACACTCGCCTTCTGGGGAAAGCCGCGTGCTCTCCCTGCAGTTCAGCAGATCTAATTGCAGGGATATGGAGCCTATGCAGGGAGATCGCTGGCCTTGTTCTGTGCTGCTCTGTCAGGAAGGCTTGCAGTCCTGTTAGTGCCAGCACTTCCAACAGGGACTGCTAGCGACTGCAAGCTGTGCGTCCTGTTAACCCCTTGGAACTAGGACGTCATGAAGGGGAAGGTGGGGAGAGGAGATGGACGTGGAGACCCTGCTGCAGCCGTGGGAACTCTGCTTCCTGCCTGTCAGCAGCTTTGCGGGGGTTGCTGCTGCCAGGCAGGAGCTGTCCCTGGCGCTGGAAATCTCCCTGTCACGGCTAATCTGTAAAGCCAGGAGAGCCTGGCTTTCTCACCTGCCTCATCACCTCTGTTTGTGCAGCCCTTTCTTCCCACGCGATCTCTCATCTGCCTTACTAGCAGGTCTGCCCCATGCCCCTGTGCCCCCTGCCCTGCCTCTCCCGGGCCACGCTCCTCCCTACCTGCTCTGCCTCCTCTCCATTTCCAGGGCAGTTCTGTACATGCTTCCTGCTGATGGAGCTGGGGAAAGGGGTCCTCCGGTGTTGGCTGAATCCTGGTGGGGAAGCTGGAGCTGTGCCCGTAAGTAAGTGCAAGCACCTTTCATCACAAAAATCCTGCAGCGTGGGAGGGCGTCTTCCACGCTTTGCTCTTGTTGGGCTTTGATTTTATTGTGGTTTCCTAGCTGCCTGAGCCCTGGTTCTGGGCCTGCGATGAATAATAGTGTGGCAGGTTAATTGCCCTGCCTTGTCCTGCTGCCCAGATGAAATTGAAATGATAATACATTTGCATTGATCCAAGCTGGGAAGGACTAGGCTCTCATAACGGGGGTTTATGAAACTGGGCCTACAATCAGATTGCTGCAGAGTGTAAAGCAGCTCCTACCTGCCTCCAGTTAAACCCTTTGAAGAGGTGTTGAGAGAGTCCAGGAGCTCAGGCGCCTGAGGCACTTCATTTTGAAGACTTTCCATATTTTTTTTCTTAGTGGATATTATTAAAGCAGACAGCTTAGCCAGCTTGAAAGTGTCAGGCAGTTACTGGACCAAGAATAACATCTGCCTCGACACTAGTGAGGCTGGAAATGACGAGGCCCATACATCTTCATGTTTCAGAGCGTAACGCAAGAGCTGAGCTCAGGAAGAAATCCCCGCTGCCAAGTGCGTTCATTTTTTTTGCAGCTACTTAGTTGGTCTAATAAAAGAGATCACCTCCACACCAGGAGTTTTGTCTGCCTATGGCCTTAGACCAACACGGCTACAACCAGTATCCCTGAATTGAGGGGAGATGTTCATCTTCCTTCAAGTGCATAGCAGTGACACGTGCCCAGATGCACACCCCCACTCGGTGACAATCCCTCACTTTGCAGTTGTGTAAACCAGCCACTAATCCCAGTGCAAGAGATGATGGAGACTGTCCTGTTCCCCTGGTAGGCTGCCAGCTTTAGCTCTGAAAACGTGCTCTGCATGTGTATATATATCTTCTTTGGTTAGTCTAGAAGGTGCAAATCTACCCTGCCTTCCACTTGGCTTCAGACTACCTGGGTGCATCTACACACGCAATTAGTGCGACACAGTAAACTCGGTGCAGTTAATTGCGGTTTCCTGGGACTGCAGCACATTGTGGCGGGGTGGAGCAGCCCCGGCTGGCAGGGGCCTAGGGCTGCTCCTCCCTGGCTCTGTGCCGTGGAGGGGCTGGCTGGGGCGCACCGGTGCTCCAGTGTAGGGCTAGTCAGCAGGCAGCCCCCGCACGGACGCATCATTGTACCCCAGCCAGCCCTGCCACTGTCTCCATGTGCGTTTTGTTGCATGCAACTACACTGCTGTAGGATAATACTTGCATCAGGTAGTACTATCCTACGGTGGCATTAATTAATTGACTGCAGCCTAATTAGCTCCGTAGTGAGGTGTCTCGTGTAGATGCGCCCAGTGTGTCTCTGACATGGCAGCGCCTGGGCTGCGCAGTGAAAGGTCAGCTCTGCTCCAGGCCGTCTCGCGCTGAGCAGAGTGCTGCACTGTTGCTGTATGGCTGTCTTTGCACACACCGGGAGCGTGAGCCAGCTTCCAGGGAGCTGTGCTGGGCACGGGTGGGTGGTGCCGCATGTCACAGCTCAGGTAGACATGCTGCATGTGCCCAAAGCAGCATGGCCAGACAGTTTGCTTGCAGGTCATTCCCAGAGGTGCAGCTGCATCCTGGCAGGGGACAGAAAAGGTCTGAGTCTCTGGAGCCTGGCAGTGGCAGAAAGGTCATTTTTAGTATTTTTGCACATGACTCAGAATTGGCGCAAATTTCTTCAGCAGCGAGGAACGTGAAGAGGCGAACGGGGCTGCCCTGGATGTTTGGTAGAAGCTGCCTCTGACATGGAAATTAGACGTAAACCTCTTGCCATTTCCTCACAGATCTATTATTCATGGGCACTTTGGGTTGGCATATTAATAAAACAGGAAGCTAAAACATTTGGTATTCCCACCCCTTTAGTGCAGCATTTGGGAGGAGGCTGTCAACTTCAATCTGTGCCAGCCCTGTGTTCCACATCTGGCCAGCTGTCTGAGCCTCCCCTGGCATGGCCCGTTGACATGTCCTATGGTGGGTTTCCAACAGCACGTGCTTCCCCAGTTTTCAGTGCATGCGACAGGGTCCTGCCCCGGCTGCAGAAGCGTTCCTCCCTCCTGCTTCCCGGGGAGCGCTGAATCCAGCTGGGGTGCAGTGGTGCAGGGAGAGGGCCAGGGGCGGTGTGACAACCTGCCCTGCCACCCAGGGTTGTGCGCAGAGATCTCCGAGCTGAGGCCGGCCACACAGACTCCGCAAAGCTCTTCTCAAAGAGCCGCTCCGTCCAGATGACGTATTGTGCATGGGTTGCTAGTGGCAGCACGTCGGGGTCCTTTTTGTTACCCCCTGTTGCTAGATACAGAGCGGAGAGCCTGTATTGGACTGTGGACACGTCTGAGTCTGCACAGGGCAGGCCCTTTTGTGCTCTCCTGTCTTAGGAGCCCTGAAGACTTGCACATCATGGAAACAGGAGGGGAATGGAAGAGGCACTCTTTCATAGATTCATAGATTCATAGATTAAGGGTCGGAAGGGACCTAGTAGATCTTCTAGCCCGACCCCCCGCCAGGGCGGGAGAACAACAAAAACCCCAAAAAGAGAAATGGGACTCAAACGAGTCCAGCTAGGTGGGCATCCAGCCTCTTCTTAAAGACCCCCAGGGTAGG
>NW_017729012.1:10101355-10112583 GCF_001723915.1 Gavialis gangeticus | reverse complement strand
CCCTGAGCATCATTTCTGATGCCGGCCCCTCACAAATGTGCTCCTTGATGATCTTCTCAAAGAGTTTCCCCAGGATTGAGGTAAGACTGACGGGCCTATAGTTACCCGGGTCCTCCCTCTTCCCCTTCTTGAAGATGGGGACCACATTTGCTACCTTTCATCACTGGAACAAACGATCTTGCATTTTAAACCTGAGAAAATCATTAGCACAGGCTTTGTGCCACACCTGGCTTTAACCTCGGCCTCTGGATATTGGCACTGGGGAGATGGGTGTCAGTCTTGCTGCTCTTCTCCTCTGCAGGGAGGAGACTCTCAGCACAGCAGTAGCAGCTCTGCACTTTCCTTGGGAGGTGCACAAGGATTGGATCTAATTGCCTCTGAGGTTCTGAGCGCACTGTTTTGATTCTGCAATAGAAGAAATTACAGCTCTCTTCTCTAATGAGGAAAGGAGCCTCTAGTGCAGTGCTGGCTGTTACAGGAATTGGCAGAGCGGTGCCTTGCCTCAGCACATGCAGCCCAAGAGCTGGGGCTGGGCTTTCAGCGCAGAGACATGGTCCTGAACACCACCTCTCTCCATCCCTACCCCGCATCCCTTTGCATCCAACCCAGTCAGCACATCCTAAGCAAAACCCCAGCTGCCAGTACTCGGACTAATGAAGTCCACGGCAAGGCTTGCCATTGGGCTATTGCCACCTTGGCTGGAAATGCTGCACGCTGCAGAGCCCTGAGTTTAGAGCTGCCTGGAGGATCTTGCAGCCCCAGCAGGAGCAGGTGCCAGGCCTTGAGGATGGGGGTGGAGGGTGAAGGCTTCCGTAATTTGCCCGTAATCGGTCATGGTGCGGGAGGTGCCCCCGCTGCTGTTTCTGCAGCTGCGCTCCCTGCACAGAGAGTCCTGCCTGCCAGCGCCTGTTCCAGGCAATGCTGTTATGTTCCCCGCTCGCCGCTTCACCCCACGGCTTGCAGGGGTTTCCCAGACATCAGCACTGCTGCTGCACAGGATGAGAGGGGGAAGCGTTTTCTGTTCCATTCAGGCCATTGCTCTGATGGGCTCTGAAGTGGGTATGTTGGATCAGAGCAGCTGGCGGGGGGACGCCTGTTACCTTCTTGGCATAGGGAGAGCTGGTGAGCCCTGGGGGGCAGCACACAAACAAAAGCCAACACTTGTAGGGGGTGTTAATCACTTTTTGGGGAGGGGGGTGGGACCTGGCCCAGGGAGCTGGGAGGCCTGCCAGATGCCCTCTTTAGCCAGGTCTCGAGATGAAGAGCTGGACAGGCGCTGCGTGGAGACCTTCCTTCATGTCTCACTGGACGCGATCATCTTTCCTAGTTGATGTCCGCTGGGCGGAGCGTTTTTGTTCACCTGGAGATGCAGCTGGAGGAGAGTGCTGGCAATTAACTGATGCACAGGCATTTGGGTGCAGAAGCATCTAACGGATATCTTTGCTTAACTAGGAGACGTGCCTTAAATGCTACTGCGCCATTAGAGTCATCAGCCCTGGTAGGGACTCTGTTGTACTTGGCGCACAGACATGCAGTCCAGTCCAGGCTCGCTGCTTGACAGGGCCCTCCTGGGAACGGACTAGGAATGGGGGTGCCCAGCTTACAAAACCTTGAAGGGACCTGATTTTCAGCGCCTCCTGCAGATCCGTCCCCTTGCAGCTTTTTTAAGTTGGAGACCCAAAGTCACCAGTCACTGTTGAAAGTCCTGGCTGGATCCTTTGGTCTGTGTGAGGCCGCAGGGAGGTGAGAAATAGTCTGGGCTTTAACGTGCCTGGTAGGAGGCGTATGTCTGGGTCACAGAGGGAGGCTCTGTCACCAGCTAGGCTACTTTCCCCAGGTGTTTGGTCTCCTCCCCTTGTCAGGACTGCCAGAACTGGCCTCGGTGTTGCTTTTGGGCGCCTTCAGGTTTCAGGTGTTCTGCCTCTCGGGTTTGCAGATCCTTGATCCGGTTCCCTTCAAAGCATCTTTGTGGCAGAGCGGAGTACCTTGGCTGCAGAGCCCTGGTAAATCCTTTCCTTTGCAAATGTGACGGCACCCAGGGGCGTGAGAGGTCAGCTCTTCAGGGAGCGCCCTGGTAGCAGTCCTCTTAGGCTGGGCAGGACGCGTGGTCCGTGCAGAGGGCAGAGGAGCCGCAGTCGGGTGCAGTGCAGTTTTGTCCCAGCTCCACTGCGCAGTATGGTTTCCCCACCTCTCGCAGGGGAACCGATCCACTCCCCCGGCTCTGGGAAGCGCTGCATTAATGTGAAGGGCTGTGATGGGCTGCGGCGCTGCACGCTGGGAGCAGACACCCCTGCATACATTCAGTCCCAGCTCGCGGCTCATCCAGGAGTAGACCAGGCGCAACGGTCCCAGCTGCTCCACGTGGGAGGTTTCAGCACTGGTTGCGCTGGGCTGACTCCTCCTGACGCGGACCCCTCGGGCTCCTAGCCCTGCACAGGCGCGCGTGGAGCGCCGCGTGCCGCGCTGGAGCAGCTGCACTGGCTCGTGACCAGCGTGCGTGCCTCAAAGCCACAGCGGAGGTGGAGGGTGGCCGTGGAGTTGTGCGTACGTCTCAGTTCTTGCTGCCTTCTCTCTGCCACACGCATGGCAAGTTTTTTAGCCCCTGCTCCCCTCAGGGGAGGTGTGGGCTATTAAATGAAAACTCCCCGCCCCCCCCGGCATCCCCTCTCCCTTTCCCCAGGGAGCAGCCTGGATGGGATGTGGCCTCCACTTCCCATCCCCGCTCTTCCTGCCACATCTGAAGGCCCCGTTCCCCCCCAGGTGCAGGAAGCAAAGCCCAGGGTCCAGTTCCTATTTGCTCCTCACTTGAACAGAATGAGCCAGCTCACTTTGGACCATGCAGGTTACGTTTTATTTTATTTTTTTCTCATGCCAAGAAATACAAAGGAAAGTCTGTTAGATACAGTCTCAGCGCCCTGCTGGGAAAAGAGCCTTTATCAGCAGAAAAGAGCCCCGAGCTGGAACTGCTGACGTGGCCGTGCTGCTTGCAGGGAGTGCTCTGTAAATCCCTAGCGGAGGGGGATCCTTTGCACCCGTTTTCAGGACAGGGTGAGCTGGGAGCACGATGTGCTCACAGCAGCCACGAGGAATAGGCCACAGGCTTTGCGTAAAGGATCTGAGATCTTGTCATCCCCTAAAAAGGACCGAAACAGAAGTGACCTGCTTAGCAGGGAGGGTGCGAGGTCCTGAGCTCAGACCTAATTAAAGATGGCAGGATGCCAGCCCAGCAGAGGAAGTGGATAACCCAAGCTTGGGATTCATCCCTTCCACTCATCATTTGCTAGAACCAAGCACGCACCGAGTGCTGGTTTCTTTCCTTCCCATCTGTGCTAGAAACCCTTTAGACTCGTCTCTGGGCACCTCTGCACCGAGCCGACCATGAACAGCAAGCCGGCTGCGGCAGTCAAGTCAACTTGTGTTGAAGCTCTCGGCCCTTCTCAAGCCCCTGGTTGCAGCATCCTGCTGGCACAAGAGCTGCTCTGTTCAAAGGCCCTGGATCCCTCCTTCGGGGCTATTCTTCGTTCCAGCATCTCTCCTGCTGGCAAGAGACGGCCCTCCAAGCTTGCGGCAGTCAACTCGAGCCAAAGCGAGCAGAGTCAGGGAGTTATGTCAGTCCACACACACATACTACTCTTGCATGGGCAGTTTATATCTACTGACATACAGACCTCCAGGACCTTGTGCTTCCCACTGCTACCTGACTGAATTTATACCCGCTTTTTCTACCTTTTCCTTCGCTTCAGCCTCCCACGACCTGTTCTCAACATCAGGTGGGGCCGGATTTCCTCCTCCTGCCTCTG
Organism: Gavialis gangeticus; assembly: GCF_001723915.1. Lineage (NCBI taxonomy): Eukaryota > Metazoa > Chordata > Crocodylia > Gavialidae > Gavialis > Gavialis gangeticus. The sequence continues at coordinate 10,108,783 of NW_017729012.1, read as the reverse complement.
CCCCCCTGCCCTTGCCTTCACGTGGTTTCAGACCAGGAGACCCAGAGTAGGTAGTTTCCCATCAATTAATGCATTTGAATGTTGGAGAAGTAACCGGTGGGCAGAGCTGCCCAGGCCCTGAGGCTGGCATAGCCCTTGCAGTGGGGAACGCTGATACGTGGGGCAGCAGCAAGGAGACAACACTGAGAGATGGGCACAGGGAGGGGCAAGGAAAAGTCCTTTCCCTACGTGTATTGTGATGAGGCCCTGCGTGATAACAGCGAGAGGAGCAGCACTGATTGCAAGCAGAGAAAGAGGTGATCCGATGGCAATGATCTGTTCTCAGTGGTGACGGCAAGGAGCAGTGGTTTCAAGTTGCAGCAAGGGAGGTTTAGGTTGGATATTAGGAAAAACTTTCTTGCTAGGAGGGTGGTGAAGCACTGGAACAGGCTACCCAGGGTGGTGGTGGAGTCTCCATCCTTGGCAGTTTTCAAAACCCAGCGGGACAAAGCCTTGGTGGGGATGATGTAGTTGGGGCTGGTCCTGCTTGGAGCAGGGGGCTGGACTAGATGTGACCAACCCTCGTTTTCTATGATCTATCCAGTTATATAAATGGGCACGGTTGGGGAGGGGGAGGGAGATACCAAATTCCTTCTGGGAGAATGCAGGCTCATGTGTCTAGGCCAAGCAAATCAGGATGGCAGAGCTCAGTGGAAAGCTACACCAGGGATGCTAAAATGTGGAATGACCCAGGGGAGACGCAGGCAGTGTAGTTTGCCACGGGGCACAGGGGCAAAAACATCAGGACAGGAGCATCGTGTTGTAGAGCAGGGAAGAAACTGGCAGCCTCCAGCAGCCGACCTCTACAGCACTGCCTGCTGCCCCAGCGAGCCGGAGCGTAGATAAGCTTATAGGTGGCCCAGATTGAACTGGGAAGAACTCAGGAAGGAGCGAGAAGAAACTGGAAAGATGAATATACATGGAAGACTGGATGGGGGCACGGCCAAACGGTGAGCCAGTGACACGGGGTAAGCTGCTGGCAGGTAGCATCCATTTGTCATGCACCAGAGCATGCATTTACCTTTCTGGTAAACCTCCGTAAACCTCCTCCCTGGCTCACCTTGAGGTGCACCTGCAAGCAGTTGAGAGCTGTAAACCTGAGCGAGAGAGAGGTGACATTTGGGACTGGACAGGTGCCGTGAATGAAATGAAGGCCAAGCAGAGGAACCCCGGGCTGCTGCCTTAAGATTTGTTTCCAGACCAGAGCTGTCCCTGCCTGCCGTGCTCCCCAGGGGGCTTGCACAGTGGCCTCAGGACCGCGATTGGGACTGACAGGGCAGCGTGCTCTGGACACAAGCGGGTCTAAGCACAAGCAAAGAGCTGAGGAGGGAGCTTTGAAGTGCAGAGCACTTGGAAGGAAGTCTAATGGCTGGAGCGTCTTAGAGAGAAGAGTAAATCACTAAGGAACTTATTGCCTTAATTCTTCTTTGTTATTATATTTAACAGTAAATCAAGAAGCTGTTGCCTTGGCAGTCTGATGATGCCCAGTAAGGCAGAAAGCAGAGCCCATTTGGAAGCATCCGACAAATTATCACTGCAATTGTCTTCTGAAAGCTTTTGCTTCCTCATGCATTCAGATGAGTCCTGATTTCTCTGTTCCACTCAGCTTCATCACACTGGAACCCCCTTCTCGAAAGGATCGTTAAAACGGCAGCTGCCGGGAAGCCCATTCCTGGGTGGGGATGAGAGGTGTTTCTACAGTCCCCCGTGTGCACACACATCTCCTCTGCAAAATCCCTAGAGGAACCCAGGCATTCGGCCCTGTATGTTTTCCTCAGGAGGGGAATGCTCTTCTGGTTCCTGGAAGACCTAATAACTTGCGCCATAGGTTTGTGCAGCAGGTTACAGCAGTGCTCAGCTGCCTGGTACGGGGCTGCGAGGCATACTGCGTTCGTGGTGGCGAAATGTGTCGCACGGTCAGAGCAGTGTTTCAGCACCTATTTAATAAATATCTGGCTCTCGGGCATTAGCATTTGCTAGTAAAACTATCCTTCTGTGCCAACGCCTCCCATTCCCAGAGGCTTTCTGTTCAGGTTCCCAAGTCACCCCCAAGCCATCCATCGGGTTGGCTTGGGCAGGCCGAACACGGGACAGGGAGCAGCGGGCTCGTGTCAGGAGGGAGGTAAGGCGCCTGAAACCCCTGTTCTGTGGACCTACCAGCACAGGGGAGAAACTGCTCCTGGAAGCAGGCCCCGTGTGCAGCCCTTCAGCAGCTCCTTGGTTGCCACCAGGTGAGAGAGGAGTGGCTGGACCAGCTATTTGCTTGCGTGAGGGATGTGGACATCAGACCTGGGATGTTCACCCTCCCCTCCTGCCACGGGCCAATGCTCAGTGAACAGCGGCTTGCCTATGTGCACAGAGGGACGGCTAAGCACACCTGTGCCCTGTTAAGCTGCTCCCTTCTCTGCTAAGCTCAGCACCCTGCCCTCAGTGCCAGCAGGCAGAAGGAAGCTGGGCTGCATTGCAGATGCTGTGAGATTGAACAGAGGGGAGGGAAACGTGGCTGGGGAAGTGGTGGCAATGCCACCCAGGCCAGAGAGGCAGCATTGCAGCGTGTCCAGGGGATTCAGCATTGTTGTCACCCAGATTTTGAGCCACCCACCGTGCAAAAGCAAACACGCTAATGAGGAGCGAGCCAGCCCATGGCAAGAGACCTCGACTAGAGCTGAGCAGGGAAGTGACTGCGGGGGAAGCTGGGGTGCATGTACGGCAGGCTCGCTGGTCCACACCGAGTCCCAGCGCAGACTTGGCGTGCACCAACTGGGAGGTCGCATGCCCCACCGCAAAACAGGGCTGCAGGAGGCATCACTTTGGAGACCTGACAGCACCGTCACTTTGTGCTCTGGCTTCCTGCGCAGGAACTTCCCCACGGGGATAAGCTCTGGGTGCCCGTAGCTTTGGGTCAGATCTTTCCAAGAGGCTCAGAGTTGCACCGGGGGGCACAAGGCAGAGGAAACAGACTATGCTTTGCTGCAGCCGGGGTGGCCTCTATCTGCCAGTGCAGGCCAAGCTGCCTGGCTCGACAGACAAAGACATCAGTGCTAGTTCCCCAGCCTGCGACTTAGCAGAGCGTGATGGAGAGGGGGCTCAGCCAGCGTGGAGGCCACAGGACATGGAGCCACAAACTAATCCCTTGGACAACTGTGCCAAAGGCCGGTGGCAGAAGAGGATGCAACCCCAGGGATTGACACACAGGAAGGGCAGAGCAAGGTGCAGTGGTGTGAGGCCATGCGAGGGAAGGAGGCAGAGAGGCCAGGAAGCTGCTGGGGAAAGCGCCACGTGATGCAGCATGTTGCAGATGCTCGGGAAAGGCCCTGGGGAAGGCAGTTTGCAATGTAAAACATTTAGGAACCAAACATCCATGAGGCTGACCCTGCCACACATGTGAGGGATCCAGTTCCCGTGGGCCAGGACCTGGTGCCCATATCCTCTTTGTGCCCTTGAGACCCTCCCCAGACAGTCCAGTGCAAGACCAGCCCAGTCAGTGGGCATCTTTGCATCAGCCACGGCAGCTGCTGGGTCAAGCCTTTAGCTCCTGCGGTGACGGATGTGACATCAGAGCTCAGCAGACAGATTTGGCTGCCGCAACTTCTGCAGCCTGCCATCCCCTCCGCGCCAGCTCACTGTTTGGGGCACAGATGGAAGAACCGCCCTGTTTCCAAGAGAAGACATCGCTCCTACCACGAGCACCCCCACCAGGGCTCGGCTGTGGGCAGATCTCCTGCAAGCTGGAAAATCCTTGTGGATCAGGGCCGGGCCCTCCCAGCTCTGAGCTGCTTAAATGCTGAGAGCTTGTCTGGACAGCCCTGGAGCAGGGGGGACTATGAAGCTGCATGCAAATGGTCTTTGTCTTTTTTTTTTCATCAAAAATACAAAACCCGCCAAAGCCGTGCCTTGCAGCCGCGGTCGGCCCCGGTGCCACGGCTGTGGGGAGGCGCACGCGGTGGCCCCCGGAGGCAGTGTGCTCCTTCCCCGCTCGCCAAACAGACTTCATCTCCCAGTGGCAGCTGGAGCTTTCCCAGAGAGACGACTGGTTGTTTTAAAAAAGCAAAACAAAACAGTCATTTGTGCCAAAGTTGTCAAGAGGTTTCCTCAGAGGGTCCCATTCGCCCCTTTCCACTTTGGTGGCCCTTTTCTCCCCCAGATCAACCTCCTTCTTCCCTCCTGGTCTCCACCCCTCCGTGTTCTTTACTGGGCAGGAATGAGGTAGCGGATCTCCCTCTGCTCCACTCTGCTTGGGATCGGAGACCTCTCCCAGGCCTTGTCGAGCTCTTGTATGCGCCGCTCAAGTTGTTCAGTGTGAAATCATTTTCCAAGAGGCTGAGAAATAAATGCATGCACTCCCTCGGACGATGCTCCAACAGCGACACTTCCTAGCTCCGGCCCTTGAAACGGTCGCATTTTTGCCGTGAGGTTACAAATAGAAGCCCCTGAAGGAAAGGTGCCTTCTTCGTCAGGGCGTCTGCATGCTAGTTCTTCTTGAAAACTGCAAAAGAAAGAGAGTCTTAGAGCATCCTCCACTAATTAGCGCATTTGCCCTATGTCCTTGGCCGGTTCCTTCTTTCAGCTAGCCTGAGTCTTGCGGGGTCTTTGATGGAGCTGAAGCATACTGAGCGCGTTGGCCCTGGGGTGAGCAGCTTGCCTCTGGACTCGTTGTGTCATTGATTACTACCCTCCGAGTCCAGTGCTCCAGCCTGTTTTCTGTCACTTTATAGTTCCAATCCTTACTTCCAAACATAGCGTTGGGATTTCCTTTCAGGTGCCTAGAAAGGGAGGGGACAGCTATCGTGCAGCCCCGGTGTCTAAACATAGGAGGTCCTATGTTCTCAGCCACTTTACTTGCTACTTGGCACTTATCCCTCAGTCTGCCAGCCCAGGTCCCAGCAGATCCTGGGAGACCTCACCTGCGGGGCAGTACCCTGAGCCTTTCTAGCCCTTGATGCCACAGGGGCACAGGGTGAGTTCAGGCTAGACGGGCACGTAGCACTCCTGCATGCCAGTCTGATCTCAAAGGGATTTGTTCCACACACCTACAAGCCATTCCCACGCAGACACAACAAGGCTGATCCTTCAAGGAACAGAGGAGCCTAATTCCCTTGATGCCAAGGGCACCAGCTGTCTGCATGCATTAGAGGATGCAGGGCTGGGAGCTCCCAGCATGCTGGATGCCCCTTGGTGAGCTACAGGGCAGGGCAGGTCTGGGGGCTTCCTGGGGTGCGTGCTTGGCTGGCAGGGGGCGAGAGGGGAGCGGGAGCTACCTGTAAAGTTGAGCGAGAAGTAGAGCACGATGATGATGGTTCCCAGGATGATGCAGACTGTGCTTATGAGCCTGGCCATGCGCCCCAGCCTCCAGGCCCCATCCACGTCCCCTTGCTGCCTGCTGTTCCTTGACTGGGGGAAAGGCACAGACACAAAGAGAGGAACTGGTGAGGGACTGCGGGTCTAGCTCCTCAGCCAGTTTAGGTCAGTCCTGCCCCTTAACCCGCGAGAAGGGGGACCCCCTGGTTGGCACCATAGAAGCCCCTGGTCTCTCAAGGGACGGTACGAGGCCTGTTTGCAATGGGAGACTTCGTTAGCGTTCGGAAACCAGCTGCCCTGCAATACAGGGGCTGACACTGCTGCTTTTTCCTGAGCGGCGGGGAGACCCGCTCAAGCCTATGTAGGAGTGGGTGGAAGGGGGCGGCAACTACCCGCATGAGCTCAACCAGCGCCCGGGGCCGCTGAGAACCGCAGCAGCCTGGAGTCTCCATAGCCGTGCTTGTTCCCGTGACGGCTACGTGGCTGCCAGGCCCACCTGCATCTGAAAAGTGCACAAGTTACAGCTTTTCCGCTAAGCGCTGGGTTTCAGCTCACCTTGGAGTATGCCTGAGCACTTTGGTGCCTTCCCACCCTGCGTCCACTTCCCAGGCTGGTGTCAGCCTCTGATCTGAACAAAATCCGCCTGCAGCGGTTTCTTTCCTCTCGTGCTGGCTGCAGGGAGCGAGGAACTGGCTCTGCAGCGTCTTTCCTTGGCTGCTGGTTTTGTTCTGCTTTTCCCTGCTGCTCTATTGATTTCTTAATGCAACCTGCTGGAAGCTGTGCCCTGCCTGGTAAGCAAACGTATTGGCTTCCCAGATGTGGCAGGGGTGAGCAAAGGGGAAGCGGGGGGAAGTCACTGGGAGGCACCTGGAAGTGATTCACACACGGATTCACAGAAGTTTAGGGCTGGAAGGGACCTTGTGAGATCACCGTGTCCAGCCCCACTGCTCCTGGCTGTGTGGGGTTGTTCGAGGATGAACGGAGATCACCAAGAGCCCCTTAGAGACCGAGTAGGGCCGGCCTCCTGCCAGTGTTAAGTCCACCTGCTGCATCAGCAACTGAATTGGAGTCCAAAGGCTGGAGCTCATTAGTACAAGGTGAAGCAAACTGCAGAAGCCCTTGTCTCTGGATGTAATGGCAGCCCAGGGACTCATGGCCAGAGCCCAGAGCAAGATGGGGGCAGGCCTGGGTCCTCGGGCTGAGCACTCATGCCAGGAAGCAGAGCTGCGAAAGTGCCTTTCTTGAGGCCGACCGCAGGGACCCTTTCCCCAGGAGTCAGGAAGCGATGGTTTCTGTGCCCCCGGCTGAAGAAAGCAGGGGGAAGGTCGGGCTCTGAATCACGTTGAGAAGGGACCTGTGAGCAGCGTCAGCCTGGCAGGGCCTGGGCTACACTCCCCCCTGCACGAACCAGTGGGAGGGCACGCATCCCTCGTTGCCAGCCCAGCAATGGGCTCTGAGCACCGCTGGGGACAGGCCAGCCAGGGGCCGCGAGTCTCCAGGCTCCTTCCTTCCACCCTTGCCCCTTGGCAACTCAGGACAGACGTCCTGCTGGTTTCTGTGATGGGCTCCACACTGAGACCTGACGGGGCTCCCGGGGGCCCGGTGGAGACGACCCCTGGCCAAGCGAAGAGAGGCCCTGTGTTGAAGAGCAGTGCACTGACGTGCCTTTACGGAGACCTGCCTCATCTGTGGTGCCCTACGGCTAGCAGGAGACGGCTCCCTCCACCAGGCCTCACTAGCAACTCTTTCTCCAGCTCTGCAAAACTGCCATCCAGAGAAATGCGCTGAAAACTCCCCCTGCACCCGAGGCCTCCACGCCGGGCGCAGGACTCTAGTCCCAGGCTTGTACGCAGGACAGTCAGGGGCTGCACGCGCCTCCACAGGGTGCGACTGATGAAGCCGCGAGGATCGTTTTGCCATTGCAATTGGCAGCAACCTGGCTCCCAAGTGAGAAATACTGGAGCCAAAAATTCCTGGTGAGGGAGGTGTATTAGCACAGAGCCCATTCAGCAGTGTTCTGCTGCGGTGGGGTCGCTGTGTTTAAGCTGCATGCAATGTGTCAGCATGGTTGCACGTGTGATGGAGGAGCAG
>NW_017729012.1:10094948-10096355 GCF_001723915.1 Gavialis gangeticus | reverse complement strand
CGGTGTGCTGCTGCGGTGGGGTCGCTGTGTTTAAGCTGCATGCAATGTGTCAGCATGGTTGCACGTGTGATGGAGGAGCAGGGGCCCCTCCGTCGGCATGGGGGAAGCCAGCCATCTCAGCGGAAACCTCCCGGTCCCCCACGGACAAACCATTCACTGTGGACTCGGAGCATATTGATTTCTAGGAGGTTTTGGAGAATGAAAGAAAAAAAAAAAAAAAGTCAGATCAGGAGTTGGAAATTAGGTTGTATAAAAACTGTCCCTCTTGGGGAGCTGGCCAGGGAAAGACAGAGTGTACCAATCGACGTGGCCAGGATGCTGAAAGGCTATATATCTGCCTGGCCAAGATCTTAATCATTTGGCACCACAAAAATTAAATGCTGCGTTGCAAAGTTTGAGGTGTGAAGCACAAGGCATTGAGGAGGAAAATGTGAGCTGAAGCAGAGTGCAGAATCCGACTTCCCTCACCGCTCATACCTGGCACTTATTAAAAATACATGCAGTAGTGGAGCAAACAGCACTAGCTGATATAATCTCATTCCCAAGTGGGTTTATCACTGGCAGCATCAACCTGGCTGTCACTAAAGAGCCAAACCCAACACACCATACGTGCATTAATGTCGGCACTGTGGAGTTCGTAGAGCTGGAAACACAACTGGCAAGGTGCACAGAGCACACGAGCAATGCATTTCAGACCCTCAGCTGGGCTGGCCAGCTCCAGCCTATCCCAGCAAGTATTCTGCTCCCCCAATACAGCCTCTCCCCAGCGCAGCCACAGCCTGAAGAGAGACTATCTGAAATGAAGCGTGTGCATCCAGCAGCCTAGCTCCATTACCGAACAGAAGGTGACAAAAGTCGGCCTTGTACGAGGGACGGGAGTGCTGCGTGGTGCAGGGACCGACTGGGTTCACTGACAGCTCGTCAACATTTGGGCTTTTTAAAGGCACAGGAGTTTGTAACCAAAGTGCAGTGTCTTTGCGGGCTGAAACAGGCTTTCAGCGTTGTCCTTTTTGTTCGGAAATACACCAAATAACGCATCTGACACCTACCACTAGAGCTTCTGGATACTTTTTTCTGTCGAGTCCTCTGTTACGCAAGGAACACCAGCCTTTGTGGGGAATGTTTAAGCACTGATGTCTGCCCATTTATTATTCATTGGAATGGAGAGCTCCGATTATAATTTGCTAATGGCAGGAGTCGTGAATGAACAACAACAACAAAAAAAACCCCTTTGTTGTACAGTGACATTTTTAGCAAAGGAAAGTGCTTGGAAATGTCAAAGTTACTCAGGGGCCCATACGAGTGCATTTCAGAGGCTGTAACAAGGAAGTCAGCATTAAAATAAGTGATCAAGGGCTTGCAAATAATCCAAGAGTCCAGGAAATGGAGGGCTGGGGGGGGGGGGGG
>NW_017729012.1:10092053-10094785 GCF_001723915.1 Gavialis gangeticus | reverse complement strand
GGGGGGGGGGGGTCTGAGATGGCTGTCTAGCCTAGTCTCTGTTTTGAGGCAGTGTCTCGGAGGATAAGGGATTAGGGAAGCCAAGGAAGGAGGAGACCTAAACTTTCCCGATGGCATCTCTCTCTGCATCTTGCAAGCAGCCTTCACTTGGAGCCCCAGCCTGGATATCCAGGGGCTCTTTGGTTCTTGAGCTGTTGCAGAGATCCCAGCAGAAAGAGGGGTGCCGTCCCACCGCTGTGCTCTCTCTGCCTTTGTGCGTCGCCACTGCACCCTCTGAAACGGGAGGGCTGGTGAGAGCAGGGACGCAACATGGAGGCTGCTCTTGGGCAAGCAGAGGCGGGGGTGGAGGGAGACGCACCTTAGCATTAGCAGAGCCAGCTCCCAGATGACTCCCTTCCAGGAGCCTGGAGCGGAGGGAAGGAGGGAGCCCAGGGCTTGGGCAGATGAATTTTCCGCTGGCCCAGGGCCCTGCCGACATCTGAGTGCAAGCATCTGAAGGGTGATTTATGAGACTTTCAATGCAAAGGCATTCAGATGCTTTCTTCCCAGCCACTGCTCTGCCCGGAAAAGGCTTCATGTGCAAAAAGCATTGACTGGGGAAAGAAAAGCGCATTCCCCCAGTGACGACGGGGAAGTCAGCACATGGTGCAAACGCCCTCCTGCCTCCCACTCCGGCTGCAAGCGAAGTGCAGAGCACGGCTGCTGGGGAGAGTATTCCCAGGTACCTGCAACCCCCTGGGAGCCCAGCTCCTTTACGATCTCCAGCCCACCTACAGAGCCACCCAGCAGGACCCCGAGGCTTGATCAGAACTAATTGCTGGGTGTTCGTGCCTCCCTAGCCGCCAGGGACTAAGCTCGTTTCTTGGGGAAGCAGCCGAGATATCCGCTGATGCCCCAGGGAGCTGGGCCGGCGTGCACGCAGGCTGCATTCAGTTGCTTGGGGATGCAGGTCCAGATCCTTCTCCCCCTCCGAAGCACCTAAGCGTGATCCTATCACCCTGCTCGAGCCCCTGGAAAGCCACCGAGGTGCCTAACACGCTGTCCCCCGCGCCGTGAGGTTGAAGCAGACAGAGCACCTGCTTGCCCTTTGCACTGACAGGTTTGAGAGGCATGCGTGTGAACGCGTGTGCCCAGACGTGCCAGCTGGCGCCTGCACAATTCCTCACAGGAGAGGCCCGGCTCTGCTGAGGGGTGGTCCGCAGCGCCTAATGCTGCATCTCTCCAGGTCTTTGGGGAACTGCTACTTGCAGGCCCCTGTGCGGCGTTTCCGTGCCGTACGCAGCATCCTGGAGCCGCGCGGCTCTCGGAGCTGGGCACAGAAGGGGCCCAGAGGGCCTGTGAAGCAGCGGGGCTCTGTACCTGAGCAGCGGGGAGGCTCTGCACTCTGAGATGCACGTGTCCGAGGAGGGGTGCAGGCCTGCAAGCGTTATTCTCCCCTGCCCACATGTGGCGGTATCCAGTGGGGAGCAGGCAAGGGGGAATCGCCTCTCAGTCAGGAGAGTTCAGAGGAGCCGGGTGCACCTGGCGCTGCGTGGGAGCAAGACTGGCTGGGGGCGCAAGGAGGGGACGATTTGTTGGGTTACATTTGGCCGCTAAAGGACGAGGAGGGAATGGAGCCTTTTCCAGCTACTGCTTGTTATCTATCTGCTGGTAAAATCCCTCCAGGCCGCTCCCAGATAAATGGCGCTGGCTGGAGGGGGTGTGGGCTCTCACTCCAAGCTAGGGGTTTGGTTTCTAGTCCAGCTCCCGCGCAGACTTGCTGCACATCGCTCTCTCTGCCTCTCCGTTTCTCCATCTGGAAGTGAGGAAGGTACTTCCCAGCTGGGGATTAACGGCTTCATGAGCGGGAGCGCTGTAGCGGAGGGAGAACGATACCGGCTGGTCTCCCCAGGGCAGCGTGATGCTTCATTCACGGCCGTGAAGCCCTGCCAGCTCTCCTGGTCTGCAGTGGTGCGCTGGGAGGGCGAGCATTGGTTCAGAAAGCTAAACGTGCCCCTCGCCCGTCTGCGAAGGGCCGGAGCCCGCTGCCCCCCCACAGGAGAGCCCCTGGGCGGGGGACGGGATGGGCGGCTGGAAAGAAGCAGCAACTGGAGACCCTGGGGTGCTCTCTGCGTAGCAGGTTCCCACGCGGGGACCAGCGCACGCATCTCTAGCCCATCACCGGCGACCGAGCGCACGGTGTACTCAGACAAGGGGCCGTGCAATGCCATGGGCCGAGCTTTACGCCGCGGGTCGGTTACGGTTTCCCAGAGCCCGGCTCAGTAAGCCGGGTCTGTCCGAGCACTTATAACGTAGCGAGCGGGTACCAGCTCCGATGCTGCAGGGGTTCGGGCAGACCTCTCCGGCTGCGCTAGTGCCACCCTGGCACAGGGAGGGAATTGGGCCGTGTGCCCCGGGAGACGGTAAAGTCTGGGTGGGACAAGCAGCACAGGCTGGTGATGCCCCGAGAGCCAGGCAGGACTGACACCCGTCTTGCTGGGTGCTGAACAAAGATGTGGAGGTGCACGAGCCCTGCCCCGAGGAGCTTAGGGCCGGGCAGGGCAGGAACAGAGCCAGCCCCTCGTCTGACACCTCCCTGCGAGTGTGCCCGCCGTGCGCCTCCTTGTCACCCGGGAAGGCGCTTCCTCAGCCCGCAGGGTCGCGGGAGCGCCCGGACGGGCGGCCTGGCTCAGAGCCCGGGTGGGGAGGAGGCGGGTGTGCCGGGGGCCGGGGCCGGGCCGGGCCGGGCCGGG
>NW_017729012.1:10084139-10091691 GCF_001723915.1 Gavialis gangeticus | reverse complement strand
CGCCGCTGCGCCCCCGCCGTCGGCCGCGCTTCAGGCGGGGGAAGCAAACAGCCCCGCGGCGCGGTGCCGGAAACCCGGGTGCTCTAGCGGTTCTCCAGCCGCGAGGCCCTGGCAGCGGATCTGTGCCCGGAGCCGGGCGCTTCGGCTGCGCCGTGGTCCCCGGCACGCGGAACCCCTCGTCCGGCGCCTGGAGAGGTGCAGGGAAAAAGAGCCGTGCTAGCTCGGGGGCAGAAGGAGCTTTATTGAATGAGACGGGCCTGCGCGGCGTGCTGCACCCAGCAGCGGGGCAGCAAAGATGCCACCGAGCGGCCTTGCGGGGACGACCGAGCCGAGCCCGTCAGGAGGAGAAGTGGGGCCTGTCCCCGCACGCGCCTCGTCCCCTCCGGCGTCCCCGGGAAGCCAGCCGGCTGCTCAGCTGCGGGGTCACCCAGGCTCTCTCGTCTTCCCCCGCGCGGCTCCCTGCACCGCCGGTGCCCGCGCTCTGCGGGGACGGCACCGGCCCCGGCAGCCTGTGTTTGCAACCCGGCCCCGGCAGCGCCCGCGGGACGGGCACGGGGGGGCGGCGTTCACCTTTACGCTGCCCACACTGAGGCCTTGCCAGCTCCTGCTTCCTGAGCGCTGCCCCAGTTTAACCCCAGCCCCTTCTCCTCGCGGGGCCTCCCCTGGCCCAGGCCGCTAGCCCTGCGGAGACAGAGCTCGACAACGCGCCCTGCCTGTGCCAAAGCCTCCTCGGAAAGAGAGGAGAACGCATCGAGTGTGACCAAGACCCCTGGGCTCGGGCCCCCGCTCCCCTGTTTGCTTCCTCCCCCCCGCACGAGCACCATGCCGCTCTCCCACCCGTCGGCGACGCGTCCCCCTCCAGCGCGCCGCAGCCGCGTCTCCTCGTGCCGCTCAGTGCGCGGGGAGGCACTGCTGACAGCCTGGGCCTTGCAAGCGCCTGGGCTGCCAAGGGCAAGGCCCGGGCGGCCCCTCTCGGAAGTGGTCCGTGTGCTTCTGCTGGCAGGCGGCTCTGACGCCGAGGGGGCAGGGGTAAGCCGGGCCAGAGGCGAAGCGCTCGTCCCTCGGGCTCTCGTGGCGCGGCTGGACCTGCATCTCGGGGTTGTGCCCGGCGTGCGGCGGGCAGCGCTGGGAGTTAGCAGCAGCTGCACAGCCAGGCTGCAGGGGCAGCTGGAGGAGCTGGGCACGGCTGCCCGGGGCGCTGTCCTCCTGCCCGGGCCCGTCGTACCAGAGGCGGCACTCGGCATGGGCACAGGGCCAGCGCGGGGCCGGGCCGGAGCGCAGGGACATGGACAGGACGGCAATCCTGTGGATGGCTCTGCGCAGCGTGGCGATCTTGGAGAGCCTTTTGCCGCTAAGGTCGTGCTTGAGGGCCAGCCGCAGGGCGTTGAAGGCTTGGTTGTAGTCCAGGATGCGCTTGCGTTCCCGGACATTGGCCGCCATCCTCCTCGCCTTGGAGCGCGCTGGCCTGCTCCTGCGCCTCCCCTTGGGCTCCTCGCCATCGCTGGGGCAAGATGAGGCCTCGCTGCCCCTGGGGACCCACAGCTCCTGCCTGAGCCCCGGGAAACGGGCCTCTCCCAGCTCTCCCTCCGAGCCGTCCGCGCTGGGCATGGCTTTGCCGAACGGCCCGGGAGCGCGAGGGCACTGCAGCCGTCCCGCCTCCTGCGAGCTCAGGCAGACACTCCTGCAGCGCAGCCCCGGTCCTCTGCTAAAAACTCGCCTGCCGAGCTCACCTGCATCACGTGCTTCCCCTCCCGGGCCCTTTATGACCTGCCTCCAGGTATGTGGAGCCGCAGAGGGGCGCGGGCAGCATGCGAAAGCTTGTAGGGCACGGCCCCGCCGCACTTGTCCTGAGCTGCACCGGGGTGAAGAGCACGCCCACGTGCTGCCCCTGGGACCCTCCTGTCCTCCACTTCCTACCCCCCTGAGCAGGGGCCTGGGAGCAGCAGGGCAGGGCAAGGCCTCCCCCTGACACGTGCAGGTGCTACGCCGTGGGGCACGACTCGCCCATGTCACCCGGCCCAGCCTGGGCCTTCCCTCCTGTGGTCTCTCTGGAGCTGCTTGCCCTGCACTTTCTCTGCCCCATCACTCCCCTGCCGCGGCCAGGGTTCAACTCTGCTGGGCCATAAGCCACGATATGGGCCACGGACAGACTTCCTGGGAAAGGGAGCGTTTGCAAGAGAGAGGAGAGAAGAGAGCAAAGGCATGGCGAGGGGAAGTGACTGGGCCACGAGCGTGTCAGCGCCGAGCCCTGGGTCCTGGGGGTGCCGGAGCATGCGTCTACCCCTGACGGGAGGTGGGAGCACATCTCGAGGGGGGTTTGGATTGGGATGGCGGGCGGCATCAGAGAGCCGTGACCCATGGCCCTGCATGATAGTGAAGAGAGAGATGGGTGACCGCCGCCGGGCACCAGTGGAGGGGCCTGGCCTTGCGGGGAGAGATCCGTGGTGCAAGCAGCATCTGCCTCCTACTTTGCAAAGGGGCTGACTGTGCAGATGCTTCGGTCTCCTGTGAGCTAAGATCAAGCGTAGTACTGGGGTTTTATGGGCTACAGCTGAGTGTAGGGAGTATCTGAAGTCCCGGACTAAAGAGCCTGGGATGGAGGACGCTTGCCTGTAGCATCGGGGGGCATCTGGACCCCAAGACCTCCGGGCTTGGGCCTGCGTGCAGGATGCCTGCCAATGGACTCAGGAGTATATGAAGTCCCAGGGTGAGAGGTCTGGGATGGAGGATGCTCGCTGGTTGTAGCCCCATACCTGGTGTTAAGAAAGATTGAGTTCTGCTTGCTCAGTCGATAGGATTTGGAACTGATTTGGCTAATTTGACCTGGAACATGAAATATTATATATATATATAAAAAAGACACCCCCCACAGCCCCTGGAAGCAGAGGAATTTGGCTGGTGGCCGCAGGGCAGGAAGCAGGCCTGTGGCAGGGGGATGGGGTAGGTGATAAAAGCACTGAAGTGCTCCCTCCCTCCCCGGGGAGCAGGGGCAGGGCAGGCGCCTGGGGGCAGAGCTGTCTGGGCCAGGATTTATTCAGGGAAGACAGAGCTGCTGGGGAGGAGGAGAGGCTCAAAGAGACCCATTGTTCCCCCATCCTCCTACCTGATCGGCCAGGCAGGGCGCAGGGAAGGCCTGCCGCTGTGGATGTGTCATGGGGTCCCGGCCAGGCCCCAGCCTCAGCGCTGCGGGGAACCGCAAGATGACACGAATGGCTGACCACAGCTGCAGTCCTAGCCGCGGGGACCTGGGGCTGGGTGCTGTGGATCGCCAAGCACCCAGCCTGCAGGGGCCCCAGCGGCAAACCTGGTGCTCCAGCAGTCCAGCCTCCAGCCAGGGCTTGGGCAATACCTCTTTTCTGGCTACATCTCCCCTCTTCTCTGCTCCTGTGCCTTGATGGGGGGTGCAGCACCCCTCTCCCCTGCCAGGAGACAAGCCCCGTTATGTCACCAGGCCATGGCCTTGCAAGGTGCTGGGGCAGGGACCTGGTGGGGCATCACTGCCTGTTCACTGCTGGGCCACTGTGTGCCGCCCCCGTGCGGCACCGCTGGACGAGCAGGGAGGGAGCCTGGGGCGATGTCCACGCTGCTTCCCGTCAGAGAGCACCCCCCTTGCCCTTAGAAACCAGGACCCCATTTGGCTGAGCAGAGTTTGGGAGTGCTGTCCCGGTCGGCGGGGCCCTGCCCGGCTCGTTGCCCGCTCTGTGTGTGGTCAGCGCAGGTCAGATAACCCTCCAGGTGCCCGGCCTGCCATCGCCTTGACAGACGCTTGTCCTCGCCAATAGTTTAATTGGCGTCGGGCTGCGGGACCCTGTCAGGCACAGGGCAGCGGTGTGACAAACAGCCTCAGCCCCCGCTCGACAAAGCCCAGGGTGGCTGGCCGAGTGCAGCCCCTGCGGCCGGCCCCCTACGTCAGCGCAGCTCTGGCACGGCTCGAGCAATTAGCGTGGGGCTATTTGTCTATTGCCCTTCTCCCCTCCTGGCCCTTTGAAGCCACACTTAATTTAGGGGCCTGCATTGGAGAAGCCCTATAAATCAGGGGCTGGGGCCTCGGGCAAGGAGGGGGGCCAGGGCAGCGGGACTTCAAAGGGGAGGCAAACGCTGCAAATATGTACGAGCGCCCACCTGGGCCCGCCCATACTGGCCCTTCCCACTGGCGCAGGCTGGGATCTCCCCCTGCCCAGCCGCCAGGGCCACGCAGGCCCAGGTGAGCCGCCTGCCGTGGAGGTGGGTCCCCTGCGGCTGACTGCCCTGGACCTGGCACTCAGGGCTCCCGGGCAGTCTGTGCCCACCCCAGTATGGCCCCCTGGGCGTGTCGTGGCCGACACCCCATCTCCGAGGCCCACTCCTGGGGAAACCCCCCTGCCATGCGTGGGCCCAGGGCATCCCCGGGCCCCATCGCTGCCTGCAGAGAGACAGCCTGGGCGCCGAGGGTCCTATAGGCTGATCCGTCAAGGGCAAGTCTTACGTTCTCACCTCTGTCCCGCGCAGCCCCACGTGCTGGCTCGGCCGTGGGCAGCCGCCTCTTCCCCCTCCGCTGGGGCACCGGCCTGGCCCAGGGGAAGTCCCAGCCGTAAATCAGGGCCTGCGGATGGTCCCCGCTGCCTGTAATTAGGGCACTGGTGGCTTCCTCCCCGCGTGCCCCCGCCGCCGGGGGCTGCTCTGATTTATCGGCCTCCTGGAGAGATTTACGAGCTGAGGCAGGGGCCAGGAACACGGCGGGGCCCGATGCAGGACAGGGCTGCAATTATCCGCCACGGCCCGCCCTGCCGGAGGTGCTGCGAGGCGGCTCCCGCCTGCTTCCCGCCCTGCCGCCGTTGGAGCCCGGAGGCTGCTCGGTGCAGCCCCCATGGGGTGGGCACTGCCAGGGGCTCCTGCAGCCCCTCAGCCCCGGCAGTCTCCTGCCCTCCAGACTGCACCCCATGAGGTGCGGGGCTCCCCCGCCTCAGGCAGGGGACAGCACCCACCCTTCGTCCGGTCACCCACCGCACCCCCCGGGGCTGCTGGGACTTCCTGCCCTTGCTGGGCAATTTGTGCCCCGTGGCGCAGGGGCTGCTGCTCCCAAGCTTTTCTCCCTCTTGCCCTGTGGGGATTGGGCTGCACTGGGTTGGCAGAGAGATGCCCCCCCAATGGACTGAGGTGCCCGCCCCAGTCCTGGGGATGTGCCCTGCTGCATTGCCAGCTGTGTGCACTGTGATGGCTGCACCGGGGGCAACTGGGTGCAGCCCAGTCCCCACGGGGTGAGAGGGGAGAGAGCTTGGGAGCAGCAGCCCCTGCCCCAGGGGGCACAGAGAGCCCAGCCTGGGGTTTCCGTCCTGCACTCCCGGCAAGCGGCCGTCCAGCTCAGGACCTCACCGCAGAAGCTGTCAGCCCTGGAGACGGGGAACTCGGCTGCCCAGGGCGCCAGAGCAGCGTGGCTGCTGGCAAGGGACACGTGGCAAGCACCCACGCACCCGGCTGGCTGGGCCCAGGGGGCTGTGCCATGCAGGCTCCTCAGAGCTAGGGTTAGCCCGGCTCAGAGGCTGACTTCTTGCCATTAATTACTGCTTTATTAACTGCTGAGGCAGTCACCTGTGCCAGCCACTTAGTCCCCTGGGCATCCTTGGTGCTCGCCCCCATCTCGTGACTCCCACTCTGCTACGGGGGGACCGGGCTGGGGGTGGCAGGCCGGGAGCCAGCGGGATCCAAAACCCCGCGCCATCAGCATCGGGACGGGATCCAGGAAACCACTTAGGCTCATGACTCGTGCGTTCCTTGAGCTCGGAAAACTGCTTGGAAGTGATTCTGGCTTATCAAAGGCGTCAGGGCAGCCCTGGAAGGAGGCCAGCGCCGTGCAGCGGGGCTGGGCTGGCGGGAGGGGCTATCTTCCATGGAGCCCTTTCTTCCCTTGTCCGGGGGCACGGCGGAGAGAGGGACCCCAGGGGGCTGCTGCAGCAAGAAGTAATCGTTTCCTAAATGAGGGTTTCAGTTAGACGGCGCGTTAACACGGGATCGTCTGTGGCCGCGAGGGGCGACGGTGCCTGGCTTCGGATCTGGGAGGACGCTGGCGCTGGGCACGACGTGCGGAGGGGGCAGCTGCCGCGATGGGAGATCCCCCTGGCAGTGCCTCCTGCTCCACGCTGCAGGTAACAGGGGAAAGCCCCATGCCCTCTGCCCCCGTGCGCAGGGCTGCACAGGGGCTGGTGTGAAGGGCCGGACAACCGCGCAGGGCGTGGAGGACGTGTCCTGAGCTCTGCCCCTGGAGGAAGGGGTGGGCAGCTGTCCGGAGCAAATGGGGACAGGCGCAGACGCTGCAGGCGCTGTGGGTGGACTCCTCAAATCCTTCATGGGAGCTCTGTGTGGGGAAATGCCAGAGCAGAGACAAGCAAGGTGTGTCGACAGCGAGGGCTGGCGGGGCTCACACATGGCGTTGACTTTCCCCCGTGCTTCAGGGTCCAGTGGCAGCGAGACGAGGCAGGAGCAGGGCTCTGGGGAGCCAGTGCCGGCCAGACCGGGTCTGCCCCATCCCTGGGACAGCGACAGCCTCCGTGCAGACAGTCCTGAGTCTGACCGCAACATGGAGGGAGGTGGCAATGGTGGTGATTTACAGGTGCCAAGTGGTGCACGGTCCCTGGGACCTTTGCTGCACCGTCACGCCGGCTGGGTTTAACAGGGGGGCATCCGGGAGGATAAGCAGGACAGGAACGAGATGGGTCAAGACAAGCACCCCCTTCGTGGCTGTGCGGGGACACGACGAGGCCTGGCGCAGGCCAGGGACCTGCAGGACTAGCCGTGTGTGTAGCGTCTCCCCTCCAGACGGGGAGAGCTGGGCAGGAGATGCAGGATCCACTGGGGTGCGTGCAGAGATGAGGCACGTGGCTTCCCGTGGTCAGCCCCATGCCGAAGGCGCCTGCTTCTCTCTCTGCCTTGCCCCTTCTGTTAGGCCTTTCGAAAGGCTACTGTGTTTGCCCCAGGAAAGGCTACGGAGAGGAAGAAGCCCCCACTCCAGGGCTCCACGGGATCTGCGGGGTGAGCCCGGCCCGTTTATGGAGCCCAGAGCTGGGGCCTGGGCCAAGAGCGAGGGCAGCGTGGGCTCCTGGCGAGGCCTGGCATCGAGCGGGTGCATGCCAGGGGAGGCGCAGCTCACCCCGGGGCTGCGATGGGGCGGATCCAGAGGAGGGATCCAGAGGGAGTCATCAGAGCAATGCCCAGCTGCGGGGCCTGCCGGGGAGAGGCCTCCTCTGCGGGCGCAGCTGCCGCTGTCCGCATGCCCTGCGAGCCTGTGGTTCGGGCGCTGCCCGCCGGCGGGGAGGCAATCCGCGGGCGGAGGCAAGGCCCCTGAGAGGGAGGCAGCAAAAAGAAACTGGGCCCTGCTCGGAGCAGATGTTGGGTCCGGGCCCTGGGCGCTCGGGAGCCGGTGCAGAGCCCTCGCCCCCTGGCACCGCACCCTGCGGGCCGTGCCAATTGCCCTGGCGCCCCGGGCGCAGCCACGCGGGGCTTGTGGAGCTGCCCTGGTAGCTGCATGGCGCTCCCAACCCTGCCACAGCCTTTCCGTGTGACCGCCGCCGAGTCCCTT
>NW_017729012.1:10071474-10083998 GCF_001723915.1 Gavialis gangeticus | reverse complement strand
CCCCTCCTCCGGGGGCCGGCCAGACACCCCGGCCAAAGGGCTCTCCTCGAGCCGGCGTCCCGGCGTGGCGGGCACTTGGTGGGCTGGCGCCGCCTGCCTTTCCAGAGGCCGTGGCTGTCCCGCTCGGGGCCACGCTGCAAGCGCCTGGCCGCTGGCACCGTGCTCCGGGGTCCGCACGCGCCGGCCCGGAGCTGCTCCCCTGGATGAAGTGCACGGGCTGGGCTCTCGCCTGCCGCGCCTGGGCCTGCTGCGCCACGCGGTGCAAGGCTGCTGGCACTCGCATCCTGGTCTGCCTTCTCCCCTTCAGCTACCTGGAGGCTGCGGCTCCATGCCTGTCTCCCAGGTCCAAGCTGTCCGATTAGTGTTATCAACTCCCCGGTCCCCAGACCGGTCCTGGCATCCGAGCGCTGTCAGGGAACCGCCCTGTCCCCTGCCCGGCTGCAGACTTGCTGTCCTGGCCCCGGGCAGCCTCTTCTCTTTGGCTTCCTGCATCGTGACTTTTCGGAGGGCTGATTGGGCGTGACCGCATCTGGAGCACGGTGCGTGCGCCAGGTCCACACTAGCACCCTGGGTTTTATCAGATGGGACTGCCAAGGTGGTGGCAGGGTATGGAGGCCCTGCCGGAGGCGGCTTCGGGACCAGGGGTGTAAAAGCGCGCTTGCTGGGGGTACCCTACTTGGGGTGGTTGTAGCGGGGCCCATGTGCCGGCAGGCCCGAGTGAGCCGAACTCGTGTGCGGACACCTCCTCCGCTCTGCCCGTGCACTAAGGCTCCCCGCTCGCTTCCCGGCCTGGGCTGGAGTCCAAGCAGCCCGTCGTATCTGTGCAGACCCAGCTGAGCAGCGGGGCTGTTGCAATCAGCCGCCCCCCACGCCCACAGCCTGCACGCAGCGGTCTGGGAGGAAAGGCATCGTGTGCATGTCAGAGGACGATGACTGTTAACTCGTCCCACCCTCGTCCTGACGGTCGTGCCGCCTCAGCTGTTCCCCTCGTCCCACGATGCCAGGCCGGCAGGGTGTTGGCTGCGGCGCCTAGAAATGTGGAGGGGCTGACATTTAAAAGCAGAAACTCTGACTTCTGGGCATGTGGCTGCTCTTGGATCCCTTTTTCACTTACCCACGCAGAGCTTCCCAGGGGCCCGCCACAGCACCCGGCTCCCTTCTCGGTTTCCCGCGTGCAGCGAGCTTTCCCGGTGCTGCTCCCACCAGGCTCGGTGGCCGGCGATCCTTTTGGGGTGACTTGTCCCGTGGTTAATGCCGGTTGGTCCCTCCTTATTTAATGTGACAGCCCGGGCTCGGTGCTAGCTTGGCAGGGATCTCAGTGGATGCGAGCACGGTAACTCCCCAGCCGTCCTGCTGATACGCACGTGCGTACTGCTAGCCCGTGCCGCCTGGCTGGGCGGCGAGGAGGCCGCAGGGGGAAGTGAGTGGCGGCAGTTGGAGGAAGGTAGCAGCGGTTGTCTTTGAGTGAGCTTGGTCATGTTCGGAGACAAGACGAGGAAATCCCCTGAGCATCCTTGGGCTGGCAGCAGCTACTTCTGCTCCGAGCTGTGAAATCCCAGGGTCAGCAAACAGGTGGCTGAAGCTTTCGCAGCTGAGCCGATGCCTTGCGTGCGTCGCTTCCCCAGCAGGTGTTTGGTGCCCGCGTGGGGCATGTGCTCTGCTGAGGTCTCTGTCCTGGAAAGACCGCGGCCTGGGGATGCCCTGGAGCAGGCTGCAGAGGCTGAGCTGAGGCCGAGGGCCCTGCAGCTTCCTGCAGCAGTGGCCCTGGGGTCTGGCGGCTCTGGGGAGCCCCTGGAGCAGAGCGGGCAGGGATGGCTGCTGTGTTGTGTGTGGTTTTGCCCCTTTGAGAGGCTCCATGTGCCCTATTGGGCCTAGTTTCGGGTGTGGTTTGGAGCACAGACTTCTTAGCATTTCGTCTCTCTAGCCTCCCTCGTGCCCCTCTGGAGCAGCACCGCGGGAGCTCGCTCGTGGCCCATACGCGAGCTGTCGGGGCATGCTTTGAATGATCCGGGCTGGGCTGGGTCGGGCCTGGCGTGTCTGGTTACAGCCGCATCCTGCAGCTGCTGTTGGAAAGTCACCGTCCCGTCTAGCTGGAATTACAGCTTCTGTAATGGAGCCGTGCTGCCCGCACCGCGTGGCCCCGGGAGCCAGGCCGCACCACCCACCGCACGGGGCTCTAGCCGATCGGCGCCCTGCTGCTCGCAGCGAGGCCTCGGGCGTTACCCTGCCGGGCCTGGGAGCACACGGGCCTCTTGCCTGGGTGCTGTGAGGCCTGTGCCAGGGTAATGGGCACGTCTTGGGCCTTGGGCTGCCTCCAGCCCGCCCTCCTTCGCTGCAGCTGCAGGGTACAGCGTGGTTGCGGTGCCTGGGGCTGGGCCGCGCATGGGCTCTGAGCAGCCGTTCGTTACCTCTACCCGACAGGCTGCCTCGCACGCGTCTGTGGTGCAGATGCCCCAAGCAGTTGGGTTTTGCCCTTCATCGCAGATGTCGCTGCTAGGCTGGATGTGGGAAATGCTCTCATAACGGTTCCCTTGCCGGGTTTCATCCCGTTGGCCTGAACTGCACCTCGCAGCCTACCTGCTTCCTGTCCTCGCAAAGCCCCCCGTGGCCCTGGGCAAAGGAGGATGAGATGAGGGGAGCACTACCTTCCCTCCATAGAAAGGCTTCTCCTGCCTGGGGTGCCTCCACGCTGTGCCGAAGGACGGGCAGGGTCAGTCTCGCAGAGGCTGGGGCAGTTGAGATCCACCCCTTGCACACAAGCTCTGCTACTGACTAGCTGTGGGACCTTGGGCAAGTCATCTTGTCCTCCGTGCCTCAGTTTCCCCAACTCCGAAGCCAGGGTGTTGCCTTAAAGCGGCTGCGGTCTTGAGCGGTGGCAAAGCACTCCCAGATCTGTGGGTGCAGGAGAGGCCAGCGAGAAGACATGGGACTCTCTCGGTGGTTTTTACCCCCTCTTTGAGGGAAATACCTGGCTGGTTCTGAGCAGACTGGCAGTTCCTCGGCGAGGACTGACGTCAGGATTTTGCAGTGTTTAATCATAACCACTAGATTAATCATAACCGTTTGATCTAAGACACCCCACGACTGTAGAGCCCGTCACATACCTGCCCTGAAAGAGGCAGAGTCCGGGGAACTGCCGGCATACTCAGAACCAGCCAGGTATTTCCCCGAAGAGGGGGTAAAACCACAGAGAGAGTGATGAAGGCCCTGTCCTTGTTGCCCCCTCCTGCACCCACCGATCTCGGAGCACTTTGCCGCACTCGAGACAGCACCGCGTCAACGGAGCAGACTTTCTCTGCCCACCCCCGGGTGAGAGGAGCTGGCAGGAAAGTGTTGCTAACGCAGCTTTCACCCCGCTCCCCACTGCATAGGTGGGGGAGAGGCTGGCGGCGCGCGGGAAGCCAGGGCAGGAGGGTCTCAGGCGGGTGAGAGGAGTCTCCTCTTGCCCCAGGCAGTGTGAAGATGAGATCTGCTGGAAGACATTTAAACATGGGAGGCAGGTCTCTGGAGGAAGTTGATAGCAAAGGAAATGCGTGGCTGGTGGGAACAGCTTTGTTCCCTGACGGCCTTTCTTGGGGGAGCCTGTGTTTTGTTGGCTGCTCCCGACCCTGTGCCGGGCACTCTGGGCTGGCGAGCGCCACCTTGGCGCAGGGCGCTGTCGCCGTCTCTCTTCCTCACCCCTGCTCCGGGCTGTGTGTGTTGGCGGCACAGATCATCCCAGGGAGAAGCTGCCCAGCTCTGGAGGGATGGGGGAGTTTATCCAGCCTCCAGAGGAGGGTGCTGACACACGTGAGCCCCCCAAGCGTAGCAGCTCCGGGGCTCCAGGACGGAGGGGATCTCCCGAGTCACCGAGCCCAGCCCAGCGAAGTCAGTGGTCTGCTTTCCCCGTCTGCCAGCGCCCTCCCAGCTCGCGGCCCGCTGGGGGCAGGCGTTGCTCCCGGGGCTGTTTGTTATCAGGAGATTGAGGCCTTTCCTTTGCTCTGGAGTCTGCAAATATTAGTCTTGGCCCAGTCTGCGGTGCTGGGCTTGGCTCGGGCCGAGTCCCTCTGACGCTCCCACATTTGCTGCCCCGACACGTTGGCGGTGGGTGTCAAGCGACTGCTCAGGTCCCTTGCGCCTGCATCTTGGGGGTGCGAGAGCCATGGCCTCGAAGCCAGTCCAGTCAGCGTGCTTAGCCCGTGCTGCGGGTTTCCTCGGGCAGGCTCGCGGTGCCGTCCGGCACGTCCCTGGGTGGCCTGTCCCCTCCCCTCGCCTGCTGCTCTCGGGTGCCTTGCGCAGCGCTTTGCAGTATAACCTGCTTGCAGAACCGGCTGCTAAGAGAAGACGGCCGAGGCCCCGGTCCATGGTGGGTCCCAGCCCGTTGCTGCTGGCCCTGAGGGGGCTGGCAGCCCTGGGAAGGACTGGAGGAACGAAGGCTGCCTGCTGTGAAGCCCTGGCTCCGGCCCAGCTCAGAGACATGTTGCAGCCCCTGTTTGGGTGCTAACTCCTAGCAGGCTTCTCTGTCCACGAGGGCAAGGCCCAGTGTGATGCCACGGATCCAGTGGGGTGGGCACTCTTTCTGGGTGCCCGGACTTCCTCCGGCCCCGGGAGTCTTCTCTCTGTTGTCCTGACCAGGAACGCTTCCCCGTGGTCTGGGGGTGTCGTGGTATGGGGGCGATGGCTGCAGGCCCTGGGTGTGAACGGCCCACGGCGATGCTGTCAGGCCCCCGTGGGCTGGGTGTGTGCCGGCATCCCAGAGAGAAGCCATCAGCCTTGGGCTGGGTTCGGGGTGCACGGCTGTGACTTGAGGCAGAAGGAGCGTTTGAATCTCTGCCACATTTCCTGTAAGAAAGCTCTAAAAATAGGCCTGCCTGGTATGGCCCTAATCTCTATATCAGCGTTTGCTAACCAGAGTCATTTGCATATGCAGACTAGGCCGCAGCGATGGCTCCCGGCACTCTTCGCTTTAAACCTCAACGCAGAAGCTGGACAGTGCCTGAATCGCGGCGCAAACCCCCGTGGCACGGCGGGCTGTGATGTGTTGGGGGCATCTGTCACCACACGCTCCCTCCGCAGGCGTCTGGGTGGGGTGTATGAGCACAGGTCCCCCCGCTGTCCCCCAGCCCCCCCCCCCCGTGTTCACCCTCCACGCAGGCCAGTTAAATCGGGGGCTTCTCACCCAGGAAACAAGCGCCTGGATCTCAGGGCAGGAGGGAGCGCAGGGCGCTGGGAGACGGGCAGGCCCCGGTTCCCCTGGGGTGCATTAGCTGTTTGTGTTTCTTGTTGGGCTTCTCCCCAGGCGCGGCTGCATCACACGTTCCCCAGTTCCAGGAAGGCCGGCTCTCACGGGCGTCAGGCAGGTGCGTCCCCCTGGGTACCCTGCCATAGGTAATGCCTTGGCTCTGTGTCTGAAATTGGCTGCTCTTGGCCTTGAGTCACAGGCAGGGCCCCAGCGGCAAAACCCTGGCAATGGGTCACAGCGCCAGGCTCGGTGTGCCCGCGACCGCTCTGCTTCCATGAAAGCAAGCAGCAGTCGGCGTGCTGGGCAGAGGTCTAGTTTGCTCTGGAGGGGCAGGCGCCCGTGCAGCCTGGGGGTCAGTGGCATCCTCCTCGCACAGGCTGGGGCTCTTGATGGCCTTTGGGACTGGTGCAGCAGGTCTTTCCCCTGCGGCTGGACGGGCGCCAGGGGCAGGTGGTTGCTCCCTGCGCTTGTCCTGCCCTGTGCTCAGGGGTAGCGGGGCACAGGCGTAACCCAGGGGCCTCCTATCTTCTCTGCCATCCGGGGCAGAGAGCAACTTGAAGCCTAGGCCAGTCCCAGCTCAGCTCTCCCAGCCCCGGGTGGCTCAGAGCAGATGGGGTGAGCGGTGGGGACTTATCAGCGAGCTCTCCGGCCCCATCCCCCTTCCAGCCCTGGGCTCAGGGGCATGGGCGAGCAGGGGGAGCCACGTAGCAGGCGATGGGCAGCTGAAGGCAAGAGACTTGCACAACAGACCCAGAAATAGAAACGTGTGGGTTGGCCAGCCGCGAGTAAATGGCACGGGGAGGAGAGGGGCATCCTGGCCCCAGGCAGCTGCCACACCAAGCTCCCCATGCCCTGGAGGCACAGCAGGGAAGGGGCACAGATAGGCAGGGCCCGTGCCACGCAGCACTGGGGCTTGAGGAGGTGGCACCCGGAGCGTGTCCGAGCAGCCGAGTGCCAGCAGCCCTCCGTGGCTGGGTCAGGGAGGTGGCAGGCGCAGCAAACAGGGTCTTTGGGGTCTCTTTGCCAGTGTCCCCCCCTTCTCTGCTAGGGTCCCACTGGGCCTTTTTGCAGCAGGGGTGAAAATGTCCCTGAAACCAAGCTCCCCTGTGGGCGCCGGGATGCACAGCGTGGGCGTGCAGAGCACTCTGAGTGTCACCCTGCACAGGAAGTGCTGCAGCGGGTGGTGTCATGCAGCTAGCGGGCCCCGAGAGGCTGCATGGCCAGGTCACGCGTGCTCCAGGCACGCGTAGAAGCGTGTCTGGAGCTTGGTGGGAGTTGCCTGCGGGTGGGCACCCACTGTGCTCACTTCAGTGCCCGGTGGACGGATGCTGGCTGGCACGTGCGTGGCCAACACGGGCCCCTTTGAGCTCTGTCTGCGCAGCACGTGTGCGTGTGGGGAGAGCGGGTCCTGCGGGCTGGGCCGGAGGGGTGGGCTGGACGGTAGCGGCACGCATGTGTTTCCTGGGGGCTGCCGAGTGTCCGGCAGGCTCTGGACACCCGGGGCTGTGCTCGAGCCCACTGCCAAAAGGTAGCAAGCGGCTTTGCCCTTTAGAGGACTCCCCAGGGCTGCTTTATCTCTCTCGTTTCTGCTGCTCTGATCTGTGGTCCTGGCTCAGGGCTTTCCCCGGGTCCTTCCCCGTCTCTGTGTTCCCCAAGCGCCTGAGCTCTGCCCCAGGCCCAGTCTGCCTGCGTCTGTCCCCTTGCGGGGTGCCAGCGCCTCCCGGGGCTGCCTTGCCCCAGGTCCGGCTGGGCGGTGGGACCCGGTCTGGGGCCCTAGGGGTCCCCCGAGGCAGAGCCCTGCCCTCCAGGCCTGTGCAGCGGGAGCAGCTCTATAGCAGGGCTGTCTGCTGCGGGGCGGAAACAGGGACGCATGACCTGGCCCTGAACTTCCTGCCCTTGAGGGAACCACCTGCGAGGCTGTGCGTTAAGGGGACGAGGGAAGAAGCGCGCTTGGAAACCAGCTTCCCCAAGGCGGCTGCCGACCCAGGTTTTGGCCCACTGCTGATCAGCCAGGGGCACCCGTTGTAGCAGTCCCCGACACCCCCGTGCTTGGTGACCGCAGGACCCTGTGGCCGGCATCGAGGGCGCTGCCAAGGCGTTCCCTGCCGGGGAGGATGGTGGGGGTGTGACGAGAGGCTCCCCGCGAGCTGCCGCGCATTGCTGCCGTGTACTCGGCGCAGCCTGCCGCCTTCCTGCCGCAAGCAGGGTGGGCGCGCGTGCCGCCGAGCCCGGTGGGGATGGGGCACAGGATGTGCCGGGGGGGTGTTGGGTGCAGCCGCCGGCACTGCAGGGGGTGGGGGAGCACCCTGGTGGCACAGGGTACACGTGTGCACCCCCGTTGGTGGCTCTGTGCCTCATGTGGCACCTGGCGCCTTGCTCCTGCCGGCTCCGTGGGCGCCGAGGCCGAGGCCTGCCGTGCCATGGAGCTCTTCACGTGCAGCCGCCACGGCCGAGAGGTGACGAAGGGGCAGACACATGGCTGGAGCGAGCACCCAGGCCTCTGCGGCCGGTGGCTTGTGGCAGAGACCGCCGGCCCGTGCCGGCGGAGAGCTGATGGGGCAGGGCGACCGAGCCCTTTTAGCAGCAAGCCAGCTGCGGCGGTGGAGATGGCCGTGGGCTGCGTGAGCCTGGCCAGAGGGAAGCGGGTTGCAGGCAGGCCTGATGTGGGCAGCAAGGAGCCGTCGTGTCCCCAGGGCTGGTCCCTACTCTGTGCTGGGCCACGAGGTAGCACCTCGCAGCCCCTTACCCCGCTTGGAGGGTTGGAGGCAGGGGCGATGCCTGCGTTTGCACGGCCTTAGGCCATGGGGATGTGCCCGGCACTCAGGGCCCCGGTGTTGCCCGCACCAGGGGCGCTGGGGGGCAGGTGGAGGACACCCTCAGCTCCCTGAGCCAGGACAGGCGGGGGAGCGGGGCTGTGCCTCGGTGGGTGACAGCCCCACGGGCGCAGGGTGCATGGCACCCTCCTCCCCACCGGTGCCCCCCAGGGCTGAGCCCCTCCAGCATGGAGGGCAGGCGGTGCCCGGTCCCAGGTCGCCCAGGGATGCAGCCACGTCTGGGGTGGAGCCGGGCGGCCGGGGCAGCATCTCCCGGAGCATCCCCGGCCCTTGCCCATCCCTCCATCCCGCCCGCCCGCCGCTCCGCCCCCGCCGCCTTTGTTGTGCGGCAGCCGGAGCAGAGCCGGAGCATGGAGCCGCTGAGCCACCGCGGCCTGCCGCGCCTCTCCTGGATCGACACCCTCTACAGCAGTACGTGGGGCCGTGGGGCCGGGCCGGAGCCCCTGGGACAGGGCGTGGGGACGGGGCTGCGGTGCCAGGGCCGGGAGGGAGGTGGGCAGCGCGGAGCAGGTGCCCGCTGGGGGCGGGGGGTCCTCACCTGCCCCCCGGTGCCACTGCCCTGCGCCGTCCCCGCAGCGCTGCCAGGCTCGGGGGTGGCTGGTTACATAACGGGGAGGAGGGGGACTCCTCGGTGCCCCCAGCCCGGGCACCGGGCCCCTTCCTCCGGCAGGGCCGGCTCGGGGGATGCCCCACGGCTTGCCCTGCGTGTGCCACAGGTGAGCTCGGGGCTGGCCCCGATTTTCCCCCCACTGTCCGGCCCCCGGCACCGTGTAGCTCTGGGCTCCAGCATCTTAGCAAGGCAGGGGGGCTCCCCTTCGTCTGAGCAGGGCCCCTCATCTACCCCCTGGCTGGGGGGGCATGGGACGCAGGCGGGCTCTGCCCCAGCCAGCCGGGGCTTTCCCCCAGCTTGGCCCTGCTGTGGGGACGGGGGCTCGCTGCGGAGCCCGCGCGGCCCTCTGCGGCAGCACAGGGCTCCTGGGTCCATCTCTGCCTCCTCGCCCTGCAGCTCCAGGCACGTCCCTCTCCCCTGCATCCTGCCCCTGGCCCCGGCGGTGGCTGTGGGGCTGGGTGGGCAGCACTGCCAGCTGTGCCCTGGCTGCCATCCCTCTGCCCTCCTCGCCAGCGTTTCTGCCCTCCCAGGAGGTCCTGAGCAGGACGCAGGGTGGCGAGCCAAGGCGGATGCGGAGGGAGGAGGGCTGCTGTAGAGGGCATGTGTAAGGGGACTGGTGCCCAGCACAGGGCTCTGGGGAAGGGGGCAGCGCGCTGTGCCTGTCAACCCCATGAACTCGGCGTGCTCGCCGCCGCGGCGTATGGCGGAGCAGAGCAACCCTGGTGCTGCCAGCACTGGCACACGCGTGAGCAAGGCAGTGGGTGAATGGTGGAGCAGGGCAGGCCTGAGCGAAGCAAGGACCGGGCATCGGGGCAGCCTAGGGTGCGGGGGTGAACGGCAGAGCTGCGCGTGGAGCAGGGACCCGGTGCGGTGTGCCAGGATGGACGCCGGAGCAGGGCGCGTTGCGTGGGGTGAGCGCTAGCAATGGCCGCTGTGACCCCTTGATGATGCCCCCAAAGTGCGTAGAGGCGAGGGGGCGAAGGCTGTGGCTCGAGGGCCTGACTTCCAGCAGGCTGAGCCTTGGGGCAGGAGTCGTAGAGGCCACTTCCAGAAGCATAGGACCCAGGGTCTGGCCTGAGGCCATGTCGTGAGCGTGTGGCAGTGCCCGGACCCCGAGTGGGTGCTGCAGCTTGTCGCAGCGCGGAGCAGGGCTCTGACTCCCCATGTCCTGGTGCAGTCCTGGGGCTGTGTGCAGGTGGCAGAGCCGCGGGGAGCCTGGCAGAGCGCATGAGCAACCCGGGCTGGGATAAGGCATAGGGCCTGGCTCTTATCATGACCACGGAGCAGGCAGGCGGGTCCCCGTGGCACCGGCTGAGCAGTGCCGTGCCATCCTGGATGGGTCAGGGCACCTGGTCTGCAGCCTGGCAGTAGGGTGCGGGGAAAGCAGCACAGCCTGTAGCTCGGCTCAGGGTTCGGGGCACCAGCGGCAGCGTGAGTGCCAAGGTGGTAGCGTGTGAGGACAGGCATGGGCAGTGTTGCCCACCACGCTGGCCAGGTTCGTGCTCCCTCTCCCGTGTCTGGTGCCACCCCCAGAGACAGAGGGGGTAACACGGGACAGGCCAGCCCTCCTGGCATGCAAGAGGCTGGGACCAGAGCGCGGCTGGGCCAGCGAAGCACCCTACGATGTGACGTCCGCGGGGGGCAGAGCCGGATCTGTCTGGATCCCCTGAGCTCCCAAGCCGACAAACCCGCCGGCCTGTTTGCCAGCTGGCGCAGGTGCCTGGTCAGGCTCTCGTGCCTGGGGCGGGGGCCTCTCAGGGCCCATTGCCCAGGGAGCTGGAGGAAGTGGCTTCCAATCGCTTCCCGGCCAGTGCTGGCAGGTGGCCCTGCGCCCGCGCCGCAGCCGGCTGGCCTGCTGGGCTGTATCCTGCTGGGCGCGGGTAAGCCACCTGCTCGCTTGGGGCAGGACACGAGCACCAGGCTGTACCCTCCAAGCCCTTGCTTGGAGCATGGGCCGGGGGGCAGCTTCGGGCACGGGTGATTGCCCCAGTCCGGCTGCAACCGAAGCGCCTGGGTCGTGGCTCTGGCCGCAGGGAACAGACATCCAAGAACCCGGACTCCTGGGTTCCCCGCCTGGCTCCGCAGGTCTCTTCTTACCCCGCTTCGTGCCTCAGTTTGCCCACCCGTAGAATGGGCAGCCTCCATTCCCCTTGAGGCAACCCCGCACCTGAGCTCGGGCCACTGGTGCCTGTCGAAGTGGGGAGGCTGGGTCCTGGGGCACTCCTAGAGCCGGAGAATGGGGGCTCCGCTCGCCTGCTGGAGGTGGACGTGCGCCCGGGAGGCGCTGCCAGGCCTCGGGGTCCGTGCGCCCGTGGTGCTTCTGCACGTGAACCTGCAGCCTTCTCCGCATGCTAACCAGCGCCGAGGGCAGCCCCCGCTCCCCCCCAGCCCCTGGCGCAGCCGGGGCAGCAGGCAGGCGTGTGCAGGGCAGGGGCCAGGGTGGCTGGTTTGGAAGCGACACGCTTGGTGCCGGGGGTGTCCAGCATGTGCCAGTCTGGGGCGGTGGGCAGCTGCGAGGCAGGCTGGGTCAGGGCAGTGGGGAAGGGGCTGCTCTCGTCTCCGCACCGGGGCGGGGGGAGCAGGTTTGGGGCGATGCCCCCAGGATCAGCCTGTCCCCCTTCCCCAGGGAGATGCCCTACCCCACGGCAGCCCCTTGCCGGCTCGGGAAGGGGAGGACACGGCTGCGCCCGCCTCCATCCCAGCGCGGGCCGGGGGAGGCTCAGCGCGCAGCTGAAGGATTGCATCAGGCAGGATCGTGCAGGAGCCTGTTGCCATGGAGATGGCGCCGGCCCCAAACCGGTGGGAAGCCGAGCACGGCGCTGCGCGAGCGCCCAGTGGGGTCAGGCGCTGGGGACGGTGGCCCCAGGCCCACGCGGGCCCGGCTCGGCCTGGGACGGGCCGCAGATGCCTTCGGCGAAGCCAAAGCAAACGGGAGCCGTGGCGCCAGCCCCCGATGCAGCCGTTCTGCAGCAGGCGGGAGCCTTTCGCACGGGCCTGGGCCTCTCGGGCAGGCATGCGAACACACGAGCCATCCGTGTGCTTGGTGTGCCTGGCGTGAAGCACGCGTGTGGGCTGGGCCCTGGCGCAGAGCCCTGCCGTGCATGCCACAGCAGCCCCTGCCCTTGGGGCCAGCATGTGCATGTGTGGGGGGGACACAGATGTGTTGAAGGAGGTGCTGGGTCCCGGGGGCTCCCTCGCCACCCCTGTCACAGGGCCGTGGGCTTTGGAGCCGGGCAGATGGCCACACATGGCCGGGCTGCCACCTGCGCCGCACTGGTGTCGGCTCGCATGCAAACACCCCTCGTGTCCCGATCCCCTCTGCCCTTCCCCAGGACCCTGCCGGGCCGGCGACCTGGGAGCTGAGGCTCCATCCTGCTGCCTCGCTGGAGCTGATGGTGTCCCCGAAATGCCCCGTGGGGGCCAGAGGAGCACTCGGGGTGCAGCGAGGGGTGCCAGCTCCATGCGGGACTGACACGGGCCCTGTGGCGCTGCCTTCCACAAGCTTGGGGCCGTCCCCGAGGCTGGGAGCGGCTGATGAAATCTTCCCGAGGCAGAGGCTTCTGGTGAGACCGGGGAGCCCTTGTCTCTGTGGGGCTGGGCACCCCGGGGCGGACCCAGCGGGGCGAGCATTTCTGGGGCTCTCCATGCCATGGCCCTTGCTCAGCTTCCTCTCATGCCAGGCAGGGTGGGGCTCGCGGCTTGGAGCCCCGGATGAGCCAGGCCGGCTGATGTTTTGCTTAGGCTGTGTCCTGAATCCCTCCTCCCTTCCCTCGTTAGCATCTCGGGGATGCCGCGTTGCCTGTGCCGAGCACCACAGTTTCCATGGCAACCAGTTCGGTACCCCAGGCCCCCCCCCCCC
>NW_017729012.1:10058257-10066474 GCF_001723915.1 Gavialis gangeticus | reverse complement strand
CCCCCCCGCTGTGCCCTGCAGCCCGTGAGGGGGGCGGTGCTGAGCGCTGCGCAGGCCCCCGGGGCGCCGGCCGTCCTGTCGTCAGCGCCTTCACGCTTGGCCTGGCTCCCACCCCCCAGCAGCCAGGCTCCAGCATGGTGGGGGGCAGGGGCAGCGCCCAGTTGCTTCAAAGCCAAAACGGTGTTGCTGCCAGCACCGTTCACTGCTTGGAGCGTCACGAGCAGCTCAGGCCTCAGCTGGTGCCTGGGAGACCCGTCTGGCCCTCGTCCTAGCCTGCGGGGTGCTTGGGGTACCAAGGGCAGCGGGGAGCATGTGCCTGTTGTCAGCATGGGGTCATTAATCCCTTTGCTCCCAGCTTGCTGTACTGCTTAGCAGGGAAACTGAGGCACAAAAGGGGCAGGGTGGCAGCGTCCCTGAGACCCTGCAGCCAGGCAGGGATGGAGCCGGGCAGAGAACCCAGGAGTCCGACTGCCTCACCCTGGGCTTAAAGGATGAGCAGGGGGCGGCTGTACACGGCACGGATGCCAGGCCGGAGCCGAGCCCTGGCGTGCGGAGGGCTACGGCTGGGGCAGGGCAGGCAAGCGAGGCCTGTGGCTTCCAGCCTGCTGTTAATTATGCAAATATAGGGAAGTGTGTCGATGGTGGGGGCGTCCGTGTTGCGCTTGGCTGGGCAGGGAGCCCTGCCAGCAGCGTCAGCAGAGCCCTCGGTGCCTGGCTGGGGAAGGGGGAGGGGGGGCAACAGCAGGGACTGCTCACACGTGTGCTTCTGTGCACATGTGAGGCCCAGCCTGTGTGTGCCCTTGCAGTTGAGAGTGAAGTTCACGCAGCTCCCAGGACCAGGCCGAGGTGGGGGCACCAGCACACCCCTGCCCAGGGCGTAGGCTGGGCACCCATGCACTATCAGGCAGGGGCTCTCCCAGGAGCATGGGCCTGTGACTCTGTCCCCACTCCTGCAGCCAATAGGGGCCTGTCTCTGGGTGGAGGGCGGAGCAAGGGAAGTGACCTCGCTCTCAAGGATGCCCTGCCCACCTTGGCATATAAAAGCAGGGCCCCGGGGCCAAGGCAGGAGAGCGCTCCCTTGGCTCAGCCTGGGGAGGGAGCTGGGCAGCGCCATGGCGGGCAGGGGCACCGCACTGGCAGCCCTGGTGGCGGATGCTCACCAGCCTCTCCTCTTCCTCCTGGCAGACTTCAGCTATGGGGCGGACGAGTACGATGCTGAGGGCAACGAGGAGCCCAAGGCGCCACCCGAGGGCTCGGAGACCATGCCCTACATCGACGAGTCGCCCACCATGTCGCCCCAGCTCAGCGCCCGCAGCCAGGAGAGCGGGGACGGCGTCTCGCCCACGCCTGCCGACGGGCTGGGCACCGGGGTAGGTGCCTCGCGGCGTCGAGCTGCCCGGGCGCCTGGGGACAGCAAAGGGGGGGTCTCTGCTGCGACTGCCCCACGCAGCGTGCAATGAGGAGACGCCGACCCCGTGAGCCCCTACCCCGGCCGAGCCTCCAGGCCCAGCCAGGGCAGGTCGCGTGCCTGAGCTCTGGAGGCTGCGGCTGTTCCCCGCAGCATCCCTGGCCAGGGGGTGAGGCCGTGTGCGGCTCTGGAGGGTGAGGCGCACCGTTCCTGCAGCTGGGGACAGGAGGGACCCGTTGCTTTGGGAGGCCTCCCCAGCTCGCCCAGCATCACGCCCGGCGTCTAGCAGTGGGGGTGGGACCTGGCCGCCTTGGGTATCGGGGGCCTGAGTCGGGCTTTGCAGGGGCCGTGCTGGAGCTCCCCCCCCAGTCTGGTAGTGTTTGGGGGGCCTTCCTAGGCTGAGGTCACGGCTGTAGTGTGGTTGTGGGGGGCTCTGCGCCCATGCGGTGTTGTCACCAATGTGAGGGTGCGGGGGGGCGGGCTGTGGCCTGCATCCCCCTTGCTCTGTGACCCTGGGGTCCTGCATCCCCCGCTCACGGCCCAGCCCGTCTCCCGGGCCGCCGGCGCCCCTGGCGGCAGAGGGCAGGACCCGGATGCAGGAGCGGCCTTGGGCGTTGGGAGGGGAAGCTGGGGGCAACCTGAAGTGGGGGCTTTGGGGGCCGGCTTGCCCAGGAGGTGGCACGAGTGAGCTGGACCCGGCTCCGCTCTGCCTTTCCTCTGCTTCTCTGCACCTGCTTGGTCCCGGGCAAGACAGCCTTGTCGGTTCCCTCCACCGGAGCCCGGGCCCCTGGCGCAGGCCGGGTGCAGGGTCCTGCCTGCGAGACGGACATGTGCGGTGGAGCGCTGTTCAGCTGGCGCAAGCTCTGGAAACTCCCTGAATGCCACGGCCGTCCGCGCTGCCGGGGTCTTTCCGGGCATGTGGACACAAACCACGGCCGCCTCTGCTTCCCATTCCTCCGGACCAGTGGGTGGGCAAGCGGGAGCATGGCGCACACCGCGTCCCTGATGCTCGGGCAGCCCCAGTCTGGGCTCTGGGCCTCGGTCGGGCTAGGGACAGCTGCAGTCAGGGCCTCGTGTCCCCACAGCAGCCCCGTGCTGTTCCCCGGCCGGGTTGGGCTCGGTGCCCCCTCCTACTTGGGGTCTCTGCCCTGGGGAGCAGCTGAGGAGCGGGGCAGGGGTGCTGGGGCTGTGGGCTTGTGGCAGCAGGACAGGCAGGCCCAGCCCGGGGGCCAGCTGCACCTTTCCCCATCCCCCGGGTCCATGTCTGAGCGGGGTGCAGGGGGCACTCGTCTTCTTGCCTGGGAAACGCCTGGCGCAGGGTCCCCATGGGGCTGCACGAAGCCAGCCATGTCCGCACGGTCTCCCTGCGTCTGGACTGGGGAGCAGGGCTGGGGGTGGCAGGCTCAGTCTGGGGCACGTGGCCCCTGGGGAAGCCGCAGGGGCGCGGGAGCAGAAGCAGGGGGGTCTCCTGCGGGGCTCGTGGAGGGGGGGCCCAGCTGCGCCTCGTGCTGGGGTGCGTGTCCCTGGCAGGTTCTCTGCCCCCCATGCCGTGTCCTGCTGCTGCCTGTGTGGCTCACGATAAAGCCACTGGTTCCTCAAAAGCTCCTGCGCCCGCTGATCTGCCTTGCAAAACCCGGCTGTAAAAAGCCAACGCTGGCCACATGCAAAGGACCAGCTCCACCTCGGGAGGCAGGCCGTCAAGACGTGCATTTCCTGCATCGGGTAGGGCGGAGCTGCGAGGCAGGCAGGCACGGGCGCCGGCAGAGCAGCCAGGAAGGGTTAATCGGCCTGCTCTCCCCTCCCCGGCTCCGACAGCCCCGGCGCTTCCGCAGAGACTGGGGCTGCCGGGGGTTTCCTCTGCCCTGGGCCTCTGCAGCGTTGCTGGGGCAGGCGGGAGCGCCGGGGCTCCCAGAATGGCTCCTTTCATCCGGCTCCAGCTGGGCGCCAGGGCCGAGCCAGGCCCCGCCGGGCTGCTGGCCTAGGGGCTCCCCTCCCCTGGCCCCTGCGGCAGGGCTGGCCATGGAGGAGGAGGATGAGGCCATCGGGTACCTGGACAAGGTGCTGGAGGGTGAGGAGGACTCCGAGCCAGGCACCCCCACCAGCCCCGGCCCGGGGTCCTTGTTCCTGGCCTCCGAGAAGGTGAGACCAGGTCCGCCTGCCCAGGCGGGGAGGGTGCGGGGGTGCCGGCTGCATGTGCGCTGCCCTCGCCTGCAGGCACGGGGAGAGGGTTGGGGCTCTGCTGTGCTCCATGGCGGGGGTCCGCAGCCTGCCAGGCTTGGGGCGCGCGGCTCTGCCCTGTCCTCCCACTGTTTCAGGGGGCACAGGGCGCCGTGGGTGAGCCGGCGAGCTGTCGTGGCCCCCAGCTCCCCACCGCACAAGGGAGCGGGACTCGGGGGCATTGCTGG
The DNA here is from genome assembly GCF_001723915.1 of Gavialis gangeticus. Lineage (NCBI taxonomy): Eukaryota > Metazoa > Chordata > Crocodylia > Gavialidae > Gavialis > Gavialis gangeticus. Next base: position 10,062,661 of record NW_017729012.1, on the reverse strand, counting down.
TGGTTGGGATCCGGGGGGACGGCCCTGTCTCTGGCTGCATGCAGCTGGGGCCTGGTTGGTGCATTGCCCAGCTGTGTCTGTCCTTTGCTCTGGGGTGGGGAGGGGGCAGTACTGGGGCTGCCTCTGCCACTGACTCTCTGCACGGCCTTTGCCAAGTCCCCTGAGCCCACAGGGGGACTCAGGCTGCAGCCTGCCTCGGGCTGCCCTGCTGGCGAGGGGCAGCGCAAGTGACCTTGGGGGCTGCTGAGCCACAGCCCTGCACAAGGGGACAGGGCCCTGCTCCCTGACGCGGGCCGGGGGAGGAAGGCCCAGGCCCCCATCCCAGACAGGGGGACCTATGGGGAGCTCTGTCTTGTCCCCTGCACTCGCCCTGCTGCGGGGAAGCAGGAAGAGCATGAGCTTCAAAGCAAGCACACAACAACCACTGCCCCCACTCCCCCCCCCGCGTCAGGCCATGGCCATGTCCTCCTTTAAAGGCACAGGCTCATCCGGGGGCTGGTGTGCACGGGCAGGCAGGACGCTCAATGTGGGGGGATAACCCTGAGCATCCTGCCTGGGGTCCTGGGGTGGTGGGGGGCTGGCAGACAGCACCCCTTCCCCCCCCAGCCCCTTGTCCTCCCCAGGGGACGGGGTTGCTCCCATGCCAGAGCTGCCAGCACTTCCTGGCACGGCCGCCCGGGCTGCCAGCAGCTTCCTTTTGGGCATCGTGGCAGCTGCGGCGGGGTGGGGCCAGCTGGGCTCTTGCCCTTGCTCCGCGTCCGTGGCCAGGCCCCTGGTCACTCCCAGGTGACTGGCGCCCAGCCTGGACTCCCGGGCAGATGGGCTGGCTGTGGTTGGCCTGTCCCCTTGGCCGGTGTCTCGGTGCAGGAGGGCTTGTCCCCGTGACAGCTGCCCAGAGGAGGCCGTGGGGACCCGGGGTGGGGCTGGCAGCAGGCGTGCTGGTGCGGCACGTCCCGGCAGGCCCCGGCGGGAGCCGCCCACAGCACGGGAGCACCGTGGAGGCTGCGCACGTCCTCCGCCTGTCTCCTGGAGCCTCCCCAGGCCCGGCTTGCGTGGGGCCCCCGGCTCGGTGCGCGGCTGGCGTTGCCTCGGTGCTGCACCGCATGCACCTGCCTGGCTCTTCCCCTAGTGCCACGGGGCCCCCGGCGCCCACGGTGAAGGCTGTGCAGGGAGCGGGGCTCTTGCCACAGCTCGAGTCAGCCCCGCTGGGCAGTGCCAGCCGCCCGGGAGGGGACGGGGTCTCCAGCTGGGTGTCACAGGGCAGCTCCTGGCACCGAGCGGATCTGGGCATGCTGGACCAGGATCAGCCCAGTTCCTGCCCTTGTGACCAGGCAGGAATTTATCCTGTGGGTCAGGGTGGCCCATTATAGGGTTTTGTCTTCCTTTGCCCAGAGCAGGGGGCTGGACCAGATGCGACTTCCCGCAGGGGCTCTGGTTGTGGGGCTGGGGAGAGCCTTGCTGGGGCCCCGGGCACGTGGGTCTGTGCCTGGATCTCGCCCAGGTGTTCAGCAGTGGGGTGCTGGCTGTCCTGGCGGCTGTCCCTCCCGTAGCACGGGGTACGCATTGCAAACGCAGCCGGGGCTTGGCCTAGTGCTCCTCCCGTGGGGAGAGCCCCACGTGGCCCGGGGACTTGGCGTGCACCTGCCAGGTGCGGCAGGGGCGTCCCCTCTCCGCTGGGCTGGTGACTCGCATCCAGACACTGTGGACTTTGCTCCCTGTGAGACCGCAAACGCTGCGGAGCGCTGCCAGGACCAGGCTGTGCTGGGCTCGGACCCGCGGCCCGGCCTCCCTCGGGCTGAGGCAGGTTCCTCCTCAGGGGCTGTGGCCACCTTGCGGTGCCTGACATGTCTCTCGTCCCTTGCAGGGCGAGCAGGATGCCGGGAAGGGGCTGGAGATGCGGAAGCTGGTGCTCTCGGGCTTCCTGGCGAGCGAGGAGATCTACATCAACCAGCTGGAGGCATTGCTGCTGGTGAGCAAGGGGGGTGGTGGGGGATCACGGGGGCAGGGAGCTGGCACCTCCAGGCGGGGCCTGTCCTGGGGTCTCGCTCCAAGGGCCCTAGAAGGTGCAGAGCTGAGGCACCAACGTCCAGGGGTCCAACACCGGCTCCCCTGCTCGCTGCTGGAGCCAGGCTGCAGGAGCACTCGTAGCCCGGTCCCGGCTGCTTTGGTCCCCCCCCACCCCCAGCTCCGGTAGCTCTTACGTAACATCCTGGGGCACAGGGGACAGTCCTCCCGGGTCTGGGGAATGAGGAAGTCTGTGCCAAGGGACATGGGAACTGGCAGACACCGTCTGCAGGCTCCGTGCTGTCTCCCTGCTCCCTGGCTTCCTCCCTCGTGCATGCAGATTTTGGGGGGCCAGGGTGAGGTGCAGGTCAAGCCCTGCTCTGCCCTGCCGGTACCCCCTCCATGCTCCGTGGAGATCCCAGCTCGGGGATCTCCTGTTCTCCCGTCGCCCTCCGTGAAGCTGGGAAGGGAGGGTCACTCCTGGCTGCGGTGTGACCCAAACTCAAAGCCGGGCACCGGATGTGATGGAGATGGGCCAGCAGGTGTAGGTGCCACGCGTGCATGGTGCACGGGTACGCTCCCCCTGTCCAGGGGCCAGGAGGGCAGGAACTGTGAAGCACCCACATCCTCACTGCCCTCTTCCCCGCAGCCCATGAAGCCGCTGAAGGCCACGGCCACCACGTCGCAGCCGGTGCTGACCATCCAGCAGATCGAGACCATCTTCTACAAGATCCAGGACATCTACGAGATCCACAAGGAGTTTTATGACAGCCTCTGCCCCAAGGTGCAGCACTGGGACAGCAACGTCACCATGGGACACCTCTTCCAGAAGCTGGTGAGCGGCGGGGGGGCTGGCATCGCCCGCACCTCGCAGCTGCCCCTCCAGGGATGCAGCCCAGGAAGGAGGGGTCAAGCCAGCTGAGGACGTGCCCAGAGTCGTGCTGTGGGGGGACGCGGACCCCCCTGCCCGTGGTGGTACGGTGGCAGTTGCGCCCAGTGGGAGCGGTAAATGCCGGGGGCAGCAGACACCAGCGTGAAGCTCTGGCCTGCCACGTCCCAACCCAGCCCGCTGCCTGGCCAGGGTCAGACTCCCCCGCTGTGTGTGTGCTGCTCCTTGGGCACCAGCCCCTCTTTAGCCAGGATTGCCTGGGTGGGGGGCCGTGGAAACCCCTGAAGACAGCAGTTCAGAGGAGGGGTCCCCGTGCCAGGCCACGGGTGGGGTTGGGGTCCGGCGGGGCATCGCAGTAACCGCGCTGCTCCCTGCAGGCCAGCCAGCTCGGCGTGTACAAGGCCTTCGTGGACAACTACAAGATCGCGCTGGAGACGGCCGAGAAGTGCAGCCAGAGCAACAACCAGTTCCACAAGATCTCGGAGGTGCGCGGGGCCGGCGGGCGGTGGCTTCTCCCCTCCTGGCCAGCTCCCTCAGGCAGGCGTGGGGCTCTCGGGAAGTACCTGGCACGATGGGCAGGGCTCCCTGGTCTGAGCGCTGGAGCCCCAGTCCCCTTTCCATGTCTGTGGGGTCTCCTTGACTCTCTGTGCAGGGTCCCTGGTGACGGCTTTTGGGGCTGCTTCCCATGGGGCGCCCTGCTGAGCTTTGGACAAGCCGTGCCTTCTCTGGGCTGGCTTCTTCAGGCCACGCTAGCAGGGAGCCCAGGCCTCGTGCGGGGCTAGCAGAGGGCCTGGCTGGGCCAGTGAGCTGCCCAGGGGCAAGAGGAGCCAGCCTCATGCCCGCTCCCAGCAGTGCTGATGGGTGCTGGGCCAGTGCTGGGGTGACCAGAGCCCAGCACAGCCCGGCTTCCAGCAACATCCAGCCCGTGAGGCCCCGCTCCGGTTGGGTCGGCCCCCAGGACCCTTGTAGAGGGGAGCCCGGCGGTGGCTGGTGTGGAGGGGAGTCTGCGGGGCGGTGCTGTCCCTGCCCTGAGCCAAGCGCGGGGCTCTCTGGAGCGCTCCTCCATGACCTGTATGGCGGGCTCCAGCACCCTCCGTGCCAGCCAGATGCTGTCTTCACGTGTGAAGACCTGGACACCTGAGTCTGGGCGGGCGGCTCTGCCCTGTGGGTGTCGGGGTGTTGCCTGCAGCGCAGTCTGGCTCCTGGCCGCGAGGCGTTTCTGGGGACGTCGTCCCCAGAGTCTGGCGCGGATGCGGGGCTGGGATCTCAGCCTGGCACCGGTGGGTCTTGGCGTGCCTGGAGTGGCTCTCAGCCCAGCGCAGCTTCTGCACCCGCTACGAGTTGCCCGGGTTGCTGGCGACCGTTGTGTGACTGACGGCGGGGGGGCTGCACAGGCCACCTTTGCTCTCTTGGATGAGGGGGCGCCTGTGCCCTGGTGCTGGCATGCCCACCTGGCTTGAGAGATGCCCAGGAGGCCCCTCTGTCCTGCTCGAGCCTGTGCAGGGCGGCAG
>NW_017729012.1:10052711-10053257 GCF_001723915.1 Gavialis gangeticus | reverse complement strand
AGCGCGGCTTCTGCACCCGCTACGAGTTGCCCGGGTTGCTGGCGACCGTTGTGTGACTGACGGCGGGGGGGCTGCACAGGCCACCTTTGCTCTCTTGGATGAGGGGGCGCCTGTGCCCTGGTGCTGGCATGCCCACCTGGCTTGAGAGATGCCCAGGAGGCCCCTCTGTCCTGCTCGAGCCTGTGCAGGGCGGCAGCTTCCAGCGTGACCCCAGCCGGGGCAGCAGGAGGGGATTCGGAGCCCCCCCAGCATCCGCCACAGCCAGTCTGCCCTAACCAGCCTCTCCCCCGGCAGGAGCTGAAAGTGAAGGGCCCCAAGGACTCCAAGGAGAGCCACACGTCCGTCACCATGGAAGGTATCGCGGCGAGCGAGCGAGCGTGCGCGCGGGGAGGGGGCGCGCGGGAGCCTTTGTCTGCGACCCGGACCGGAGCGCGTGAATTATTGATGTGGGGGAAGCGAGCCCTTTGTGCTCCCGCGCCCCTCCCTAGGATGCTAGCGGCGTCGGGAGGCCCCCTCGCCCCAACCCCTCCCCCTGTCCGCCGCGTG
>NW_017729012.1:10050751-10052418 GCF_001723915.1 Gavialis gangeticus | reverse complement strand
CCAGTGCCCACAGGCGCTGCCTCCACGCAGGGTTGGGCTCAGCTGCCCAAACTTGGTAGTTTCTTTGTTCCAGGAGCCGGAGGGCGGCTCCTCTTGCATCGCGGCACGAGCAGTTCCTGCCTGGGAAGGGTGACAGCTGGCAGCAGATCTGGCCGAAGGGGGCTGGGTGTTGGGAGGGGGTAAAGGGTGCGGGGTGGGGCGGGGTCTCCAGGCGGCATGGTGGGTTCAGGGGCACAGCTGTCAGAGGGTATGGGCTGGGCACGGGTGCCTGGGATCATCCCAGTGCCCTGCTCCACCTGCAGCCCGTGGGCATGGGGATGCTTGCAGCTGGGAATGCCTGTGGGCTAGTGATCTGCTGGGGGGGGGCATGCCCCATGTCTGCAGCCTCCAGGCCGGGACGGGTGCATCCAGCTACCTCTCTCCCCCACTCCCACCACAACCGCGGCTGCTGGGCGCCCGGCCTGCGAGGTGCCCGGTGCTCTGGACACGCCCCTGCCATCGTGCGCCGATCCGGCAGACACGGGAGCCTCCGTTGTCACTCCCCTCTTGTGCCCAGGCTTAGCTGGGCCGCAGCCCAGGAGAAAGGGAGCTGCCGGTCTCTCCCTGGTGCGTGGCACTGGGCAGGGTCTGCTGCATCCCACTCCCCAGCTCATCTGCTTCCCAGGGGGGTGGGGAGCGGGCACCTTGGCTCCCCCACATCCCATTGCACCAGCCTGGGTGCAAGGGCCCTGCCCGGCAGCATGTCCGCCCCATGGGCTCTGCCCCCTTCCCCGGGGGAACTGGCTGGCAGTCTGCGTGAGTCAGTCGGGAGGTCGGGGGACCAGTTCCCTCTGCCTGCTGGTTTGGGGAAGTGGTGGGAGTGGTAGGGAAAAGCCAGCTGAATCGTGTCTGGGTATAAATAGCTCGGACAGTCGTACAAGCCCCCACCCCCCCCTGAGCTCTTGGGCTGTGTCCACACCCCCAAGCTACCAAGGCTTGAAGCCCTTGCGGGGGCTGGGAGGCCTCAGCCCTCTGCCCCCCCGACTGCCAGGGTGCAGGCACGGGCCAGGCTGGGTCATCCTGTGCCTGCAAGAAACAGGTCCCTGAGGCTGGTGACCACATAGGCCTCGCCCCCCAGGGCACCGTTTGCGTCCCGGTGTTGGGGGCGAGGGGGTGCTGTGCGCCGGACAGTACCACGTGTGGACACGCAGCTTCCTGTTCCCTCTGCTGGGGTCTCCTCCTGCCGCGGAGAGGAGTCTTGTGCCGGGAGCGCTGGCGGGGCTGGGCATTACTGCACCACGGCTCTGAGCCCTGGGTGGCTCTGGCATGGGGTCTCTGTTGCTGGTGCGCCCTGAGCCCAGCCGGGCTGTGTTGCAGGGAGCCAAGCGGGATCTCCCCACCTGCGTTGCGCCCGGAGTCGGGCAGGGTGCCACCTCGGGCAACTGACCGAGGGCAAACCTCTGTTTGCTCCCTCCTTGGACCCCAGTCCCCCGCTTAGTGCCGGGCTGATGCCCCCAGCGGTGCCAGGAGCCACAGACACAGGCAGAGCCACGCATGGGAAGCCTCGTGGCGCTTCTCGTGACATCGTCTGCCGTGCGGCCCCGTGCCGCCATGCACCTGCTCCCCCAGGGGGGACTGGGCAGAAGCCCAGTTTGAAGGGCACAGCCTGGCTGTCCCACAGGCAGCAC
>NW_017729012.1:10039761-10045751 GCF_001723915.1 Gavialis gangeticus | reverse complement strand
GACACAGGCAGAGCCACGCATGGGAAGCCTCGTGGCGCTTCTCGTGACATCGTCTGCCGTGCGGCCCCGTGCCGCCATGCACCTGCTCCCCCAGGGGGGACTGGGCAGAAGCCCAGTTTGAAGGGCACAGCCTGGCTGTCCCACAGGCAGCACCTCTCTGGGACCTGCACTTCCAGGCACAAGCATCTGGGACGTGCTGGGGGGGTTGGAGCCTCGAGCACGGGCATGGGGGGGCCCTGGACCTGCTGGGCCGAGGCGAGCCGTGGCAGGCACCCCCTCCTGACGGCTGTGCGTTCCCCCGCAGCGCTGCTGTACAAGCCCATTGACCGTGTGATGCGGAGCACCCTGGTCCTGCATGTGAGTGTGGCACCTGGCTCGCCTGGGGCGCGGGTTGGTGCCAGGGCTGCTTCCTGCTGGGGACAGCAGGCAGCTTGGCACTTTCCCAGGGAGGGGCCTCTGCTTCCCTGCTGCACACGGGCTGGGGTCTCCCCAGGGCCCATGCTGGGGGCAGGGGGTGCCTTGCTGGCCCTAGCCCCTCAGCGCCACCCGTCCCTTTCCCAGGACCTGCTCAAGCACACGCCGGCCGACCACCCCGACTACCCGCTGCTCCAGGATGCCCTCCGCATCTCCCAGAACTTCCTGTCCAGCATCAATGAGGACATCGACCCCCGACGGACGGCCGTCACTACCCCCAAAGGCGAGGTAGGGGGCTGGGAGCTGGCTCCACAGCTGGGGCCCTTTTGTCAGCAGAGGCAGCAATGGGGGACCCGGGGATGGGAGCGGGGGAAGATTGGGGCAATAGGCCCAGACTCGGGGCTCATGCTGGGGCCCAGCACCTGGTTTGCAGCTTGCAATTGTTGCCCAGCTTGCGGGTCTGGAAGCCGCCTTCAGTGGGGGTCAGGGAAGGGCCTGGGCCCAGGGGGGTCCGTGAGGGGGACTGACACCCCTGCTGACTCCGGCTCCGGCTTGTATCCTCAGGCCCGGCAGCTGGTCAAGGACGGCTTCCTGGTGGAGGTGTCAGAGGGCTCGCGAAAGCTGCGCCACGTCTTCCTCTTCACCGACGTGCTGCTCTGTGCCAAGCTGAAGAAGACGGGTGTGGGGTGAGGGCCGCACGGGTTGGGGCAGGGGCGGGGACACGCAGACCCTGTTTCCGGCTGCTTGGTGTCCTGGGAGGGCCCGGTGTTGGCTGGGGTCTCCCCGGCTGAAGCCTGCCTGTCGGCCGCAGAAAGCACCAGCAGTACGATTGCAAGTGGTACGTGCCGCTGGCCGACCTGGTCTTCCCAGCGCCCGAGGAGACGGAGCCGTGCGCACAGGTGCACCCCATCCCCGACCACGAGCTGGAGGACATGAAGATGAAGATCTCAGCCATCAAGAGCGAGGTGCAGAAGGAGGTGAGCGCCCGCTGGGCTGGGCCGGGGCCGCTCGGAGCCCTGGTGCCTGCAGCCCGCGCAGAGCTGGGGGTCGGTGCGGGATGCCCGGGCTGACTTGGCCCCGGCACTCCCTGGTCCCTCCCTGCAGAAGGCCGGCAAGGGGCAGAGCCGGGCCATCGAGCGCCTCAAAAAGAAGATGTTCGAGAACGAGTTCTGGCTGCTCCTTAACTCGCCCACCATCCCCTTCCGCATCCACAACCGCAACGGCAAGGTAGGGCCGGCGCCCGCTTGGGTTTTGGGGGGCTCCATCCCTGCCCGGTCAACACTTCTCCCTCCCGCCCTGACGCTGCCCGTCTCTTCCAGAGCTACCTGTTCTTGCTCTCCTCCGACTATGAGCGGTCAGAGTGGCGGGAGGCCATCCAGAAGCTGCAGAAGAAGGGTGAGGCACTGGAGGCATTGATCCTGTCCTCCCAGGGTGTCTGCAGGGGCTGCCTGTGAGGCTCACGTTTCTTCCCCTGGAGGCTGTGGCTGCTTGCAAGAGCCCGTGCCCGTGGGACATGTGGCCTGGTGCTGACCCGCACCCTCCTGTCCCCTGCAGACCTCCAGGCCTTCGTGCTGAGCTCGGTGGAGCTGCAGGTGCTCACAGGGTCCTGCTTCAAGCTGCGCACGGTGCACAACATCCCAGTCACCAGCAATAAGGATGGTGAGGACCTCCTTCTGTCCTCTCCTGGCTGAAGGCTGGGGGTGGGGGGAAGCCCTGTGTCCTGGGTAAGTGCCTCTTGGAGCTCCTCACTCGTCCCCAGCTTGGGCCCCGTGTGCCATGGGCAATGGCCCATGGCTGTCTCCGGCAGGGCCACGTGTGGCCTGCCTTTCACGTGCCGTGGCCTCGAGGCTCCATGGCCCTTGCTTGACGCTAGGTGGAGCTGCAAGAGCAGGGCTGGCCCTGGGAGAGTGGGATGGGAAGGATTTAAGCGGAGGTTTTGTGGGGTGGTATGCATGGGCTGTATCCTGGTCGAGCGTGGAGAGCTTGCTATGGCCCGCAGTATGGTGGGTGATGGTGCTGCCCCATGCAGCAGATGCTGGCAGACCCAGGAGCTGGATGCATTCAGTTGCTGCCCCTGGGGAAGGGAGGGTGTGCTGGTGCCAGGCGCCATAAGCCAGCGCCCTAGCTGCTTCTGGGGCCAGGACTGCGGCCTAATGAGCCTAATGAGCGCCTGTGCTTCTCCATGCTGCAGATGACGAGTCCCCAGGGCTCTATGGCTTCCTGCACGTCATCGTCCACTCGGCCACGGGCTTCAAACAGTCTGCCAGTAAGTGCCCGCCTCGCCCTGCCCCTGCCACCCAGCTGGAGCTCCCCTCGCTGGACACGGAGCGGGGTCAGGCTCTGGCACGGAGGCCCTGCTGTGCCTACCCAGGCTGCTCCCCCCAGGCTCTCCATGCCTCACGGGTGTGGAGATGGGCCCAAGGAGCCCTGCCCCGCAGGTGCCTGCAGTGCAACAGGTGCTCTGCCAGGGCTCCTGTCTCTGCCCTTCCCACGTGGCCCCGCTGGGGGTGTCCCAGGGGCTTCGGGGTGCAGCAAGGATCACCTCGATCGTCCGTGCGAGCCCTGCTGTCTCCTCCCCCAGACCTGTACTGCACGCTGGAGGTGGACTCCTTCGGGTACTTTGTCAGCAAAGCCAAGACCAGGGTTTTTCGGGACACGGCCGAGCCTCAGTGGAACGAGGTGAGTGAGAGGCGCCGGGACGCCAGGAAGGGGCCTTGGGCACAGGCAGGAGCTTGCAATCCTGCCGGCCAGCCCCAGGCTCCCATCCTGGCTCTGCCGAGGCCCCCGGGTCCTGAGCCCTGGACTCTCCTGCAGAGTGCTGCAGCCACCGTTCTTCCTGCTTGGGGCTCCCCATGCACCCAGCTTCGCCACGGCCCCTTGTTTCTGCCCCGGCTGGGCAGGTCCTGGATTTCTTGTGAACAGAGCCCCCTTCCCTGGCACCGGCCAGCCCAAGCCCTGCTCCCAGCAGCAGAAAAGCTAGTGCTGTTGCTGGCCACCTCGCTGCCCTGCCCTCCCTATCCAGCCTCGGTGCCCAGCTCTGCCGTCCCATAACTCAGCCCTGCTTCCTCCCTTCCTGCTGGCCAGGAGTTCGAGATCGAGCTGGAGGGCTCCCAGTCGCTGCGGATCCTCTGCTACGAGAAGTGCTACGACAAGACCAAGGTCAACAAGGACAACAACGAGATCGTGGACAAGATCATGGGCAAGGGGCAGATCCAGGTAAGGCCGTGCGGGGCGCGGTCCCAGTCCGGGGCCGCCGCAGAGCCGGTCTGTACCCGGGACACCATGGCCCTTATCCCTGCCTGCACCGCCTCCGCCTGGGACATCCTGCCGCGGGCTTTCTGTCTGGCGCTCGCCGGATCTGCCGGGCTCCAGCGCCAAAGCCATCTGCGTGCTGGCGGCCTGCCCGCCTGCCTGCCAGGCATCCCCCACCCAGCGCGGGCCACGCTGCCAGGATGGGGAGCTCTTCTGGCTGCGGATCCGGCTGACACACGGGCAGGGAGGTGCCTGGATCGGGGTGGGAAGGGGGAGCTGTCCGGCACGTTGCCCGCCCTTGGCCCGGTGGGCTCCCAGCGCCAAGCCCCGGGATGGGAGGGTGCCGGCTTGCTCCGGCCTGTGATGCTTGTTGCTTTTCGCTTGGACAAGCTTCCCTGCAACCCCGTGCTTTGCCCCAGGCGAGGAGCACGTCCCACCTTTGCTTCCACCACGTGCTGCAGTCGGTCCTGAGCAGCACGGCCTTCATTCATCCCTGCCGCTGTTATAGCAACCGGTTGCTAGGGCAACAGCTCGGTCTGCTCGATTGGCTGAGGAGGATGCAGGAGGGAGGACGGAGCGGTGTGATGGGCGGGGGTAGCGAGCTCCTGGCTGCCCCGGCCTTGGGGCTAGGGCAGGAGGCTGGAGCTCCGGGCACAACCAGCAGCAGGGCAGGGGCCATCCAGGCGGGGGGTCCAGTGCCGGCTCCGTGGCCTGCGCCTTGATGCTGGGCCAGGCACACGTGCACATGGCCGTGAGCTCGGCATCCCCAGAGCCAGCCGCCGTGCGAGGAGCTGCCAGGCTGGGGATGATCCCTGAGCCAGAGGTGCTTTGTGTGCCCATCTGGGTGGGGTAGGGCAGGCGTTGCCAGGTGCAGGGTCTCGGCCCTGCCCCAGGACGAGCTGGGTCCCATTGCTGAGATGGACTGGGCCAGGCATGTTGAGGGATGGCTTTCGCTGGGCCGAGGCCTGGGCAACTCCCGCCACTGAAGGAGCAGCTGGCCGAAAGGGAGCTCCTGGTCCTGCAGCCAGGCAGAGGCTGCCCCAGGCCCCAGCAGCAAATTGGAAAGCCTGTGGCCTTCGCCCCACAACCCCACAGGGCAGGGCACCTTCCTGCTGCCCATCCCGGGGCTCAGAGCTGGGCGGTCCCAGCCTGGACAGAGCAGGTCCGTCCCTGCCCGCTCCATGGGAAAATGCACGTGCTGTCCGGCCCCTGGGGAGCTGGGGATGCGGAAATGCAGCAGCCGGGACAGCGGGGGTGAGCGCGGAGCCAGACCCCACCCGCTCGGGGCCGGGCGGAGGGCCGTGCGGTCCTGCCCCGGGCAAGCGGGGAGGCTGGGGTGGCAGGAGCAGGGCACAGGCCCCGGCTGCCCTTGGAGAGCCGCAGGGCGCTGGCCAGAGTGAGGAGACTGCAGCATCTGGAGGGCAAGGGAAGGTCCCGGCTCAGAAATAGCCTTGTGTCAACAAACGTGTCAGCTAACGGGTCTGGGGACATGGGAGCTGGGACAGGGACAGGTCCACGGGCCGTCCCGGGAGGGGGTGGTGGGTCTGGGCTGCCTGGGGAGCCGCATCAGCAGCAGCCGGAGCCAGTGTCCCAGGGGCAGCAGTGGGGTCCCCGCGGGCTGTGCAGCATGTGTCAGCCGGGGGCCCGCAGAGTCACGCGTGTCCCCCAGAGCAGCGCCAGGGCGGCAGCCCGTGCGCAGTGCATGCAGGCCGCAGCATCCAGCCTCAGGAGGTTGGGCTGGGCACAAGGGGGCACTTGCTGGACTCCCCAGGCCCCCACGCTCCCCTTGCCGGGCTGCAGACAAGAGCCCTTTGTGCTGGGGGCTGTGGCTGGTTGCACGTAGCTCTTGGAGGAACCGAGCCCGGGCCAGCGGCTCCTGGACTCGGCAGCCGCAGGTGCGTGGGGCTGGGGGCAGGGGATCCTCCCAGGCAAGGATCCTGGCAGCCCCAGTTGTGCGCAGAGCCAGACCGGTCGTGGCCCGTGGAGCCTGCGCCCCCGGGACTCCCCGAGTGTGACCCAGCAGACGCGGGGACTTGGAGCCCCCCGTGCCCCGGCCGCACCCCTCCCCCAGGCACCGTAGCTCAGCCGCCCGGGCCTGTGCGGAGCCCCCGAGGCAGGAAGCCGGCAATGGGAAGCAGATGTCGGCTCTGGGACTGACTGTGCTCCCCGCGGCCCCATCGGGAACTCGCGACGTGCGAAGGCGGCGCCTCGGCCGCCTCTTCCCTGGCGCCCGGCAGAGCCCCCAGGGCTGCTCCTCTGCAGGGCTTCGCTCGCCCGCGGGCAGGACCCCCGGCAGGGTCCTGCCCCCCGCTCTGGGAGGGGGC
>NW_017729012.1:10033314-10039701 GCF_001723915.1 Gavialis gangeticus | reverse complement strand
GGGGGACGGGGGCGGCACGTGGCAGCGCCGCTAGGAAAGCACCCCCCTTGGAAACCGGGGTTGCCGTGGCAACGAGCACCGCCGGGAACACTGCAGGTGCGGGAAGCAGTGTGGGGGTATCATGTCGGGGGGGGCTAAGCCTAACCCTGCCGGGTCTCTCCTGGCTGGGGGGCTGGTCCTGAGCCGCAGCATCCCCCAAAGTGGGGGGCTGTGTGGCACCCGCTCCTAGCAGGGAGAGCCCCACCACCTTCCCCCGCAGCCTGAGCCCCCCGCACATCTCCCTGGGGGTGGGGGCGCCCAGGCCTGCCCTCCCCCCTGCCAGAGCTGTGACTCGCACGCGTGGGCATCGCACCCCCTGCACACGCATGTGAGCACTGGGGTGACACGGCTGCCCCCACTCAGGTGCATCAGGGTCTTGCCACATGCTGGCACAGCTGGGGGGCAGCTCCCCCCCCATGGCTGGGAAGGAGTTAACAGCAAGGCTGAGCAAAACTTTCTGCGGCAGCTGGTGGGGGGGGGGGGGCTGAGCAGCCTTCCCCTGTGGCATGGGAGGGGTTAATGGCGCGGGTGCGAGGGGGGGCTGCTTTGAGTCACTTCCTTGGAAGGGGAGGGCTGCTTTGGGCTGGCTGCTCGCACCCGCCTGGCTCACTCTGCCGGGAGATGCCTGCCGGAGCCAGAGGCACCGCCGCCTGCCTGCTCCTGCAGCCCCGGGGCCTGCTGGCTGGGGGCTCTGGTGCCATGGGTGCCCCCCAGCGCCGCTAGGCCGTAGCCGGGGCAGCACCGCGCTCCCAGACCCGCCACCAGCTCCCAGCGATGACGGACGTGCTGGTGCAGCCGGACTGCAGCCTGAGCGCGGCCTGCGAGCGCCTGGACCACTGCTGCCTGGAGGCCGGCAATGAGCCCGGGGCCAAGCGCCCCCCCAACACGGGCGCCCGGCTCTGGGGCCGGGTGCGCAGCAAGCTGCTCCGCCAGAAGGTGCCTCACTGGGCCCGGCGGGCGGTGCCGGGGGGGGGTCAGGTTTGCATGCAGCTCGCAGGGGTGCCTGGGGACTTTTCCTTCCCAGGCCGGCGCCTCGGGGCTGGGTGGGAGATGCTTGCCCGGTGTCGGTGCATTGCGGCGCCGGGGGCTCCTGGGCTCCGCGCTCTGCCCCCTTCCCCGGGTGGCGGAGGGGACACGGCGGACGTCAGTGCTGGTGTTGGGACTGCGTCCCTTTGGCTCTGCTCCCCGCCAAACTCGCTCAGCACGTGGCACGTGGAAAGGGACACGGAGGGCAAGTGTGCGGTGGCCAGCCCGCGGGCACGTGCCCACTTTAGCAATGTCGGATGGGAAATGCTGGCATTGGACATCCCCTGGGGCTGCCGACTGCCTACGGGGTCTCGGTGTCAGCTGCTGCCCGGTGCCACGGCGGTTCCCCTGCCTGAGCCCTTGGGAGCGGCTTGCACGTAAAGGTTGGCATCTGCTGGGTGCGGAGGGCCCTGGCTCGGGGCCCCTGCGGCCTGAACTCATGGTCCCCGGGGATATCCCAGCAGCTCCACACCCACGCTGCAAGAGCATTAACCTACTTCTTGTGCTGCCAGCGTGTTCGTGGCCAGGCCCCTCCCAGGGGAGGATTCGGAGCTGCCTGGCCTGCTGTGCCGGCCTAAGCTGGGACTCTGGGGGTCTTGCCGTCCTCCGCTGGATGCATCTGTGGGGGAGCATCATTAGCTTTGCTACGACGCAGGCTCCTTGCAGGGTGCCAGCCCTCCTTGGCACCTGCCCGGAGGCCAGGTTGAGGCTGGCTCCCAGCGCCTCCCCTGCCTGGCTGCGTGCAGAGCCCAGGGGATACAGCAGCAGTTCCCCAGGGTTTGGTCCTGGCAGGGCGGCCATGGAGAAAGTGACTTGTTTGGAAGATGCAGAACGGCCTTAATCCTCCGTGTTTGCTCGGAGGCTGCAGATGGCTCCGGGCCTTAAGCACAAAGTGCACGTGTGCGCGCGTGTGTGTGTGCACACGCGTGTGCCAGCCTCTCGGCTTGTTTCTCACCGTGCCGGTGGGGCGGTGCTGTCTGTCAGGACTCGGGCTGCATCCCGCGTGCCCGTAGCACATCTTAGCAGCTAAAGCCTGGTCCTCAGTCAGGGCACGGAGCTGGGGGGTTGCTGGCTGGGCTCTGCAGGTGGGCCGCAGCCTGTCACTGTGAGGAGTGCAAGGGGGAGGCATGGGTAGCAGGTCTCGCTGGGAGGACCTGTCCCTGCCAGGGGCTGCGAAGGTGCAGGCTCAGCCAGCGCAAAGGCCATCTCCTATTGCATGGCAGGTGAAATGGCTGCGGCAGGCACGGGCAGTGCCCTTGTCCCTCCTGCTGTGGTTCTGCAGCCTCGATCCCAAAGGCTGGTCGTGGCACTGGAGTGGGGGATGCCATGGGCTCCCCGGTGGCTGCCAATGCTGGGCTGGGCTCTGTGGCCCCGGCGGCCCCTGTCTGCCCGTGTCCCTGCTCGGAGCTGGGCGACGCAGGTGGCTCCCAGCCCAGGTTGGTACCGACTCACCCCGGGGTCCCCGAGCTGCTCAGCAACGAACCCAACGAGCCGGTCTGCTCCAGAGCCGGGGGCGGTGGCACGTGGGTGCAGCGAGATCACTCTGCTCCTGCCAGCAGCTGCCAAGGCCAGTGCCTGGCACGTCCCCAGAGCACTGGGGCGAGGGGACAGGCTTGTGGCTGAGTCCCTGGGGGCTCCCCAGCCCGTGCCAGCTCTCAGCCCCCCGGCACAGTCTGACTTGCAAGACTTACAGCCCATCACCAGGCCGCGGTGCCCCGGGCTGGCCGGGAGCCCTCCTGCAACACGGAGGTGGAAGTTGCCATCCAGATAATTTGGTTTGCAAAATGCTTATGCTGTATTTGTGGCTGCGCTGCTCCCCGACGGGGCTGCGTGGGCAGGGGGTGGGCGCTGCCTCAGCCTCCCGGGGACTGTGGTGCCTTTGCATGCTCCCCACCCTCGCCTGCACTTGGGAGCGCCGCTGCAGGCGCCCTGGGATGACCAGCCCCTGCTTCAGGGGGGCTGTGCAGGGCTGCTGCAGCAGGCATGAGTGGGGGTGCAGGAACGCGCCTGGCTCTCGGGGCAGGCCCCAGGCACTAGCAGGATGCTAACCTGGCTTTAATAAAGGCTGTGTTTGGGGGCCCACAGAAGCCCTTCCATATGTGGGCTTCAAGGGACTTCAAAGGCTGGGGTGGGGGGCGGCGGGCGGGGAAGGAGCCTTGCTCGAGTTCACGCAGTGCCGCGGGCTCAGATTACAGGGTTGGGGAGGCTGCACTGCGGGGCTGGGGTCCTTTGGGGTCACGCGGGAGTTGGAGGAGCCCTGCCCCCAGGGCAGAGCCGCAGCTCCCCGTCCACGTTGCCAGCTTGGCGGCGGGACAGGGCTGCGGTCACGGGCGGCTCGTTGCTCCCCGGCCCCGGCGTTTCTTGCGCTCGAGGTCTGGCTGAAAAGCACCAGGGCGCGCTCAGCTGGGCTCACGGGGCAGGGGGCACAGGGTCGATCGGCACCGCAGCCTCCAGCCGCAGGCTGGGTCCCTCGACGGGGCTCGGAGTGGCTGCAGCTCCTGTGCGGCTGGCTCTGGGGAGGGCCCGGCTGGCAGTGGGGTGGGGGTTGCTCCTGTGTGCTGTGGCTTTGCATGGTGTGATGCACTGTGGTGGGGCAGCCCGTGTCCTGGGATCTTTGTGAAGCGGGGGTGGGGGCAGAGGCCCCATCTTGGCAGGGGCAGGTGGACCGTGCAACCAGCTGGGCCATAGCTGGAAGCACTGCCCTTGTGACCCGGCTCTGCAATCAGGCTGGAGGCCAGGGGAAACGTGCTCTTCCCATCCTCCCACTTCTGCCGTGCCCGGCTCCCTGCCAGCTGCAGGGCTCCTCGGGCACCCGCAGGCCGGAGGGCTGTTTCCCGGGCAGGGGAGGGGGAGAGGAGGCCTGGATGCTGCCCCCAGGCCTGTGGGAACAGCCTGTCCCAGGGAACCTGGGCCTGGCCACAGCATCCCTCTGGACTGCACGTGAGCGCCACAGCCAGGCTCCTGTCCCCAGACGCCAGGACGGCTCTCTTGTCACCGGGCAGGACCCGCACTCCTGCCTCAGGCCCGGCCTGGGTGCCACGCTGGGTGCCCGGGCTCGCGTGCACCTGCTCGCTGTCCACCCGGGAGCCTCCCCGCAGCGCTGGCAGCCAGGACGGGGAGCAGCTGGAGAGTGGGAGGCATCGAGCTGCATGGCCCAGCCTGGCTTGGTCCCTGCTGTTGCCTCCCCGCTCCGGCTGCACTGCTCCCCACTGTCCCAGGCCATGCACGCATCGCGTCTCTGTTGCCCCCCAGGCTTTTGTCTGGGCAGCAGTGCCGGCATCAGGGTGGTCCCCAGCCCCCTCCGGGTCCCTGGGAACGTGGGGCCTGGGCAGGAGCCGGCCGGGGTCCCCTGCCAGCCGGAAATAGCAGAGCCCGCCGTTCCCAGGGGCTATAAATAGCCGTGGCGCACGGAGCCGGGCTTCTGCGGAAAATGCTGCCCTGGGTCTGTTTGTCTTGTTCAGCTACGGCCAGAAATAGCCCGGCTGCGTGGGGACACCGCTCCTCCGGGGCCGTGGGGCCGCTCGCGGCAGGGTCCGGCACTGCACCTGCTCCTTTGCCCCCATTCAGCTTCCCTGCAGACCCCTCCTGCTCTCGGCTGCCACTCCCGGGGCCCCCACGCTGCCCACGTCCCCTGCTCCTGTGGGGCACGTGGGGACGTCAGCACCTCCCGTCTCTCCCTGCAGCTGGATCCGCAGGCCGTGCAGACCAAGAACTGGCACATGGACGTGATCGAGATGAATGGGGTATGTCCCGGGGGTGGGGTGGGGGGCTCGTGCTGGGGCAGGGAGATCCCACAGTGGGGATGCTCTGTGTTGTAGAGCAAGACAACCCCCTCCCAGGGGCTCCTGACTCCGCTGGCTGGGTCTGGCTTCTCCAAGGCCACTGTCCTGGAGACACCTGCCCACAGATGGGGTCAGGGCTTCTCCGAGAGCTAGCTCCTGTAGCCCCCGCCCGTCCCGGGGGACACAACCCAGGGTCCCTGCCTGAGCCAGCTGCCTTCCCACCGTGACGGTGCTGCACCTCTCCCCTCAGATCAAAGTGGAGTTCTCCATGAAGTTCACGAGCCGCGACATGAGCCTGAAGCGGACCCCATCCAAGAAACAGACTGGCGTCTTTGGGGTTAAAATCAGTGTTGTGACAAAGTAAGTGTGGGGCTTTCCCAGGAGGGGTGATGGGGCATGTGGTTCCCCATGTCTCTGCTCCAACTTGGCTTTCCCAGGGGTGAGCCCGGCCCAGTCCCTGCAGATGCCCCCGACATGCGGGGTGAGGCTGGCCACCACATGGGCCCAGGCCGTGGCAGGTGGGGACATGCCAGGCAGCCGCGCTGACCGTGCCCTGCTCTCCCCGTCAGGCGGGAGCGCTCCAAGGTGCCGTACATCGTGCGCCAGTGCATCGAGGAGGTGGAGAAGAGGGGCATCGAGGAGGTTGGCATCTACCGCATCTCGGGGGTCGCCACCGACATCCAGGCACTGAAGGCTGTCTTTGATGCCAGTGAGTCGGCACTGCAGAGGCGGGGGGGGCACAGGGAAGGGATTTAAACCTGGCACAAATGAGCTCTTGGCTCAGCTCCCCCGGTGGGGCCCAGCCCTCCTGGAGCCCCCTGGCTCCGTGGCCCAGAGTCCTGCAAAGGGAGGGAGCACCTTGGCCAAAGTCTGTGGAGGCATCTGGTCCTCGCAGATCCCCTGTGGCCTGCATCTCCTCAGGGCCGTGACGGTGCTGGGTGTGCAGGTGTGACCGGAGGGGCACAAAGGCCAAAAATGGGTGCACTGGGGTGACACGACTGCCGTGTCCAGGCAGGTGGAGGGAACCCGCACCCATCTGCAGGGAGCAGCCACGGCTTGTAGCTCCAGCCCAGCACTGGGGACAGAACATGGGCCGTTGCCGCCGGGGCCTGGCAGCTGTGGCAGGGCTCCCCATCCCTGAGTGCTTTGCTTGCTCTGCCCTGGTTCCTGCGGCCGCTCCCTGCCTGGCCCGCACTGGAGGAAACTCTGAGTCAGGGCAGCTTTGCAAGCTGATTTGCAAGTTGTTCCATGTTCCCGGAGCTCCGAGCTGGCTGTCCCCGCGCAGAGCTGCTGCCAGACCCTGCCGGGCCTCCCTGCTCCCTGGCCTCCCAGCCAGCAGGTCTTAAAGGGCACCGCTGCCCTGCTTTGCTCCACGGTTGTAACACGGACCTTCCTCTGGTGCCCACCAGCTTGGGGGTGGGGGTGAGAGCCTGCTGCCAGGCGGGATCCCCTCCTGCCAGCACTGCAGGCACCGCTGGGCGGGGGGGCTTAGCAGCACCCAGGAGCAGTGCCCCGTGTTCAGTCTGCCACAGAAGGCACG
>NW_017729012.1:10026109-10033303 GCF_001723915.1 Gavialis gangeticus | reverse complement strand
GGAGCAGTGCCCCGTGTTCAGTCTGCCACAGAAGGCACGAGGCAGAGGAAGGCCCCTGTGTGCCCAGAGGGGCAGGTATTGGGGCCGGGCACCGGTCACAAGCTGTGCTCTCTTCCCTGGCACCGAGCACTGGGGCGCACGAGCTCTGGACTAGGGGCAGTGTGGGCCAGGCCCTGCTGGGTGTACCCCACGCAGATGGGGGGTAAGCCGGGTGTGACGCTCGGCATGGTTTGTGCAGACAACAAGGATATCCTGGTGATGCTGAGCGACATGGACATCAACGCCATCGCTGGCACGCTCAAGCTGTACTTCCGCGAGCTGCCAGAGCCGCTCCTCACCGACCGGCTCTACCCCGCCTTCATGGAGGGCATCGGTAAGGCTCTGCAGCGGCGTCTCCCATAGGCCTCCTCCTTGCGGCCCCAGAGGCGGTGGGCACTGCCCGGCAGCCGGAGCCGACTACTTCCCACCCCAAGTGGGGAGGGTGGGTGCGGGGGGGTGGGTGCGTGGCCGGTCTCAGCACCGCCTCCTTGTCCTCAGCCCTTTCGGACCCCGCGGCCAAGGAGAACTGCATGATGCACCTCCTGCGCTCGCTGCCGGACCCCAATCTCATCACCTTCCTCTTCCTGCTGGAACACTTGAAAAGGTAACACCCCGCTGCACCCGCCGGGGGCGCGCATGGTCCTGCGGGCCAGGCGGGAGGGGGGCTGCTGATCAGCCAGAGGGTCTGGGCCGTGTGTGCAGGACACCCCGCCCACATCGATGCCTGTGCATTGCTGGCGTGAGGGCCCCCCATGGTACCGCGACCCGCCGTTCTGCTGCTGCCGAGGACCTGGGAGCGGGGAAGGCGCTGGGCTGCCGCACGCGGGGCCGGGATGGGGCGGGCGGCTTGTGTTACTCGCTCCAGAGGCATTTTGCTCTCTGGTTTGGTGCACAGTAAACAGAACAGGCAGGGGGAGGGGGCAGCGGAGGGGCCTGGAAGGAAAATCCATTCGGTTTCCAGGCTGGGAGCCGGGCACGGCCCGTTCCCACATCTGCTGTCCTGGCCGGGCCCGCGTGTGGGGAGCGCAGCTGTCTTCTGCCGTGGCGTGTTGTGACCCTGGTCTCCCTGGCACTGGGCGAGGTTGGGGGGTTGCAGAGCCTGGAGGAGGAGGCACTGGGGGTCCTGGGCTGTTCCCAGAGCCAGTTCCCACTGCTCCCTGGGCAGTGTTGCCGGACAACGCGGGCAGGTCCCAGCTCTCCGGGAAAGATGGCCAAAGCTGTCTGGGCACTGGGCCAGCTCGTGCCAGGCTGAGCAGCCAAGCCAGGGACTGGGGAGGGGAGGTGGGAGCTCTGCATCTGCTGTGGTTTCCCTCTGCCTGGGCAGAGCCAGCCGGGCACGGGGCCGATGCCTGCACCCTGCAGTGGCTCACGCGCTCCCGATTCCCGCAGGGTTGCCGAGAAGGAGCCTGTCAACAAAATGTCCCTCCACAACCTGGCCACGGTCTTTGGCCCCACCCTGCTGAGGCCCTCGGAGGGGGAGAGCAAAGGGCACCCCACCCTGGCCTCCGACATCTGGTCCCACGATGTGATGGCGCAGGTAGGAGGAGGGGGGATGCATTTCCCTGGCCCCCAGCGCTCCCTGCTGGACACGCTGTGCAGGACCGGGGCTTGCTGCCAGCTCCCTGGTATACACCCGTGCCACAGCCTCCTGACATGGCACTTCCCTCGGGGTCTTAGCCCGTGCCCCACCAGCCGCCTGGGGCACCGTGATGCCCACCATGGACCAGCCCCTCCCTCGGAGGTGCTTAATCACCCAGCCTTGCCTGCCATGGTGTCCCTGCCTGCCCAGAGCCTTCCCCTGTGGGCACCCCTCACGCACTGCCCTCCCCAAGGGTGGAGGTTTTTTGCTCCAGAGCAGGTGCCAGACAGTAGTGAGGGGTGGGGACAGCTGCCCCGTTGAGTTGGGAGGGGGCCATGCTCCTGCTGCAGGTGACGTAGGGGCCCCAGGCTCTTCCCCCAAGTGCCAGGATGGAACAGAGCCAGCACTGGCCCGTCCCGGAGGAGGTGGGCATGCACGTGGGGCGACCCAATCCTGGCTGGGCCTGCCGCACGGGCACTGACGCTCCTGCCTGCTCCATGCGGCCTGTCTTAGTGCGTGCGGTCCAGCCCCTGCCCGTACGTGCCTCATGGGGCAGGGCTGCTGGGTCCGTCTAACCTGGGCTTCAAGGGGCGGGTGGCTCGGGGCAGGCCTGGCCCTGACGCTCTCTTCCCGCTCCGGCAGGTCCAGGTTCTGCTCTACTACCTGCAGCATCCTCCCATCTCCTTCACCGAGCTGAAGCGCAACACACTCTACTTCTCCACGGACGTGTAGGCGCTGGGCGGTGCCGCTGCGAACACTCCCGGCCTCCTGCCGCGGGGGCAGCGCAGCCGGGGCGCTCCTTGGCAGGAGAGCGGCGTGCTCCTGGGACTGTGGGAGCTGCCCGCTGTGCCCGGCCCTGCACCCCCCCTGTACAGTAGTCGTGTCTTACGTACCTTTGTGTTCAGGAATCATTCTATGTATATTTGGTCAACAGAAGAGGTCGTAACGGCTGCGGGCATGGGTGCCCCCCGGACTGTTCCTGCCCGCCTGGCGCCCCTCCTCTTGCCCAGCTCGAAGCCTGCAGCCTCCTGCCAGTGCCTGTCTCGTGCCTGTCCCCGTGCCTGCATGCGCGGCGTCGGCTTGCTTCAGCCGCTCGGAGGCCGAGGGCTCCCGGCAACGACCAGCTCCGCTTTGCCTTGCTGCCTGTGCGCCCGTTGGACCTCGCGACTGGACTGTGCTCCCCCGGTGAGCCTTTGCTCTGGGAGCTGGGGGACTCGTCTCCCCTAGGTGCTTTGTGGCCTGCCCTGTGGCCCTGGCCTCTGCTTCTTGCCTGTCTGTTGTGTAGCACTGTGGTTCCCTCCCCGTTTCTCCTCTTCCTGTGGGGAACGATGCTGTGACCCAGCCTGCAGCAGCTGAGTGGGGCTGTTTTGAGGGGGGCACCCACGTCCTACCCTGTCCACCAGCTGCCCCCACAAAGGTAGGTCGCCCTGAGGCACCACGATCACTGCAGGTCCCCCAGGAGTGCGCTGGGCCCTTGCTAGTGCCAAGCATGGGAGGACTGCCTGTCCCTGCCAGCCTCGTCTGGGCCTTTGCCTTAGCTGTTTGCACATGTTCCTCTCCAGCCGAGCACTGCCACTAGGGCAGCCACTGGGCCCAGCTGAGCCAGCAGCAGCTGCCTTCCTCCTGCAGGCGTGAGACAGGGCGACCCTGTTCCTGCCATGCCAGTGCCAGCTCTGGTCAGGCACGAGGAGAGTGGAGGTGCTGCCTTGCTGCACCTTGGTGCTAGGCAAACACAGGTGGGCTTTGGCCACCCACTGC
This sequence comes from Gavialis gangeticus, assembly GCF_001723915.1. Lineage (NCBI taxonomy): Eukaryota > Metazoa > Chordata > Crocodylia > Gavialidae > Gavialis > Gavialis gangeticus. The sequence goes on along the minus strand of NW_017729012.1, from coordinate 10,029,927 downwards.
CCCTTTCTGCAGCAAGGCAGGGGGCGTCTGAGCTCCAGGGAGGGAAGTGGAGGTAGAGTTGCTCCAGCCCAGGGCTGACATGGAGGAAAGCCTTGTGTGCTAGAGACTTCCCTGCATCATCCCCGTCAGTGGCTCCTGGCCCCGGAGGGATGTCTGGGGGCTGCTCTGCCCCCCTCCTGGGACAGCCTGCAGAGGGATGGTCCCCCCTTCTCTGGGAGGTCCTGCCCCATCTTGTGCCAAATGACAATGGATGCTGCGGGGCTGGCCCCAACGGCGTGGCCCCTCACCCTGACTGTTAACTGCTGCAGGGCGAGCCACCTGCCTCCTGAAGGCACCAGGTATGTCCCCAGTCGTCCCGTTCCTGGGGCGACAGTATCTGCCAGCCCCCACACCAGCGAAGGAGGGGGAGGCCTTTCCGCCCCCTCTCAAGGGCTCTCGCACTCCAGACCCCACTCTGCTCAGAGCGGAAGGGAAATGACATTGTACAAAGTACCCAGGCCTCTCGCCCTCCCCGGCGTCGGACTCCGGAACCGGGACAAGGGCGGAGCTGACTGCACAAACGGATCCCGCGTCTGTCTGATTTGTTACATGTGTCCAAGTCCCTGTCCACGATGGCGTACTTCCACGTGGTGACTGTACAGCCAGCCAGCCCCCATGACTGCCCACGCAGGCCCTGGCCCTGAGGGGTAGGGGTGGGGGGGGCGCTGGACTCTTGCAGCTACAGGTAGAATAGAACTGTTCATTCATATTGGACTTTTAACGAGCTGTTAAGGATATATTTTTTGTGTTCTGTTAAACATATGTAGATTCTGAACTTTAAATGGATGTAAAGTCTGTGAGGAGACTATGTTAATAAATGCAAAGCCCTGATGTTTGCACAAACGGAGCCGCGGTGTCCATGCTTGCGCCTGCTCCGCTGCCCTCATGTCACAGCAGCTGCTACGCTTGGTGCTGTCCGTGTGGCCAGGCTGGGCTGCAGGGCAAGTCCAAGGGCCCAGAACTAGTCCAGCCTCAAGAGAGACTGCCTGCTGCAGCTGCTTGTTTCAGGGACACTGCAGCCCTGCTGAGAGCCAGGAGTGCCGGAAGGCAGTGCAGAAACCCGGCTCTCAAACCTGCCAACCCTGCTCCACCCTGCAGCTGGGAAAGGAACTGATGGACACAGGAGACCATAGAGCAGCCTCCTTCCAAGAGAAGCACTCAGCCCAGCGCACGGGTGTCGCTGGAACAGGAGCGGTCAGGGGTCTGGCCTGGAGTAAGATGCCTCTCCATTAAGGCAGACAGGTAAAGTGGCCCCAAGCCCCTGGGCTAGTCCCGCTTGGTCTTGCAGGGCAGCACTTTGCTTCCATAGCTCAAGCCTGCATGGCCCCAGTTAGTGCACTAGCGTGTTGCTGTGCAACTCCAGCACTATCGGGAGGGCAGTGGTCCAGCCCCATGGTTGGGCAGGGCAGCATCACAACCTGCTGCACACCCATGAAGAGCTTGCTGCCACCGCCCGTCACAGCGAGCTGCAAAGGGCCCCTTCTCATGCCCTTTCCTGCAGGCAGGCTTAGCTGGGGCTGCAGAGCCACAAAAGGGAAGCTGCAGGGCATGTGGATGTGCCTACCCAGCTCATGCTACTGCTGCCAGGGCAGAGCGTGGGTAGAACCAGCTGCCCATGTGTCACCTCAGTTTAACTAGGGGGGTTTGCAGCCCACACTGCCATAGCTGTGCTGTGCTTGGTGTCGCAGAGGCACCCTCAGGTGCAGCAGACAGGCCTCTTGCAGTCAGGGCCCCCGCACTTGCCAGCTGCACCTGCCTTACCAGAACCTGGACTGGGGGTGCAGGCTGCCCAGTATGTTCCAGCAGGCTCCCAGCCCCCTCCCCAGTCTCTCTTGCAGGAAGTGCTGAGACTCCTTGGTGGGTGGGAGCAGTGCTGTGCTGTCACGGGACTGGCTGAGCCACTAACCACCCACTGCACTGCTGTTCCTTGACAGAGTGTCATTACAGGGGCCTCCCCGCCCCGCTGGCCAGCAGCAGTTATTCACTGTGCAGCTGCCAGGGGTTAATTCAGGTCAGACATCAGCCTACTGCAGAACAAGGCCTCCTCTCCATTAAGCTTTTATTTCAGTGCGACCAGTAATTAAACAGCACGAGGCCAGGAGAGGCGTTGCTGAACCCCGGGATGCCCAGCTCCCAGGTACCTGAAACAAGATGACCTACGCAGCTGGGCATTGGCCGTGAGCTGGAGCCTACAAGTTCTCCCGCACGATACTGCACTGCTTTCCAGCAGAGCTGTGGCTGCAAACCAGGTACCATTAAACATCTGCAGCAAGTCATGAGATGGGTCAGCCGAGTCTCCGTATCCAGGGAGTGCCTGCAGGGATCTTTCCACATAGGCAATGCATTTGATAGCAGTCAGACCCCAAAGGGTCTGGAAGGCAGGGGGAAAGCAGGCTCCGTTCCCGGAAACGGACACAGTCGGCCAATTCATTCGGAGGATACTGACCACTGAGCCTGGCCCTGCCCCAAGAGGCTCCAGCAGTTGTGCTGAAAGGCAGCCTGCCAGCGCTATGGGCTGGCCGATTGTCAGCTGTGTAGGAAATGCAGCAGGCAACATCCAGCTTGCTCTGGTGGACAAGCCCAAGGCAGAGAGGCAAGGCTGGTGGCCCCACTGCAGCTGGGCTGCGCTCCCCCGGACACCGCTGTTACCGCAGGTAGTAATCGATCACTGCAGAGAAAGCGGCAAAGCCTCCACAGCCAAGGGCCCCTGCTTTCAAACCAGCTGCAATGCAAGAAGAGACCCCTTTCAGTGAAGCTCCCTGGGTTTTGCTTTCACATGCATCCCATGTCGTACTCGTGACCACAGAGGGCAGACTCGCACGAGGTACCGACTTGGCCACATGTCATGGTTTCTCTGCTCCTGAAGGGCGGCAAATGCATTTTGCCAGGTCCAGAGAGGAGCATTTGATTGTACTTGGACTGGTCTCAGGTGCCTTCATGGGGCTGAACACCACAATGGAGGCAGAGAAAAGGATTAGCTTGTCTAGGACAGACACAGATAACGAGCATAATTAGGGGAATGGTTGTGGGCCAGGCGCTTTCAGCACCTATTTGTGAGTGGGTCCCTTTTAAAGAGGGGAAAAAACACCAGCTTTTCTAAAAGTGCCACAACAGCACGACGTCCCCACAGATGTTTCAAGCGAGCCGAGGGGACCTTTCCCTGTCTCTCCCTGCCTACACGCATCCTTCGCACGGTGGAGGAAAGCAAGGGCCGGAGTAACCCCTCGAGCTCGTGAAGGGAAGCGGTTCACGCGCTGCTGGGGCAGCGTCCCCGTCCCCCCACAAGAAGAGACCCCGCAGGGGGCCGGGGACGAGAGAAGCTCCCGGCGCCGACCAAGACCTGACCCACCTCGAAAGCCGATCGCTCCTCCTGTGATGCAGCCGCTGGCGACGCTGTTCTTCCAGTCGGACTTGCCGCGGTACTGCGGAGCGAGAGATGCGCGGGGGTCACGGGCGGCATCAGATCGGCCCAGGAGCCGCTTGTGATCTTACAGGGTGTGGGCAGGGGGGCGCGGCACTCACCGACTCGACCAGGCACTCGGTGCAGGAGAACATGGCGCCCACGATGGCGAAGTTCTTGGCGTAGGAGACGCCGCGCTGCCCCATGTCCCGCAGCACCTCCCGCGCCGTGGGCGTGCGCAGCGGGTCCTTGGGGTCGAAGCCCACGTTGGTGTCAATGCCGGCCGTGAACACGCCGAACGCGCCGCCCAGCACCAGCCCTGCCGGAGCACGCGGGGGTCAGCCACGGCGGCCCCCGCACCCCCCCCACCCCACGCCTG
>NW_017729012.1:10022811-10025275 GCF_001723915.1 Gavialis gangeticus | reverse complement strand
GCGGGGGCTCCTGGGAGTTGTAGTCCGCGCGCGCTGAGGGGGCGGACTACATCTCCCGAGGGGCCGCGCGGCGGCGGCGGCCCCTGGCGGCTGGGAGCGGCGGTGCAGGGCGCCGGGTGCTTGTCGCTGGGGAGCGTACGAGAGAGCAGGCGGCAGGTGAGTGGGGCGCGCAGGTGGGCTGCATGGGGCTATGAGGTGCACGAGGTGTGCATGGGGATGAGGGGTGTATGGGGGTGCACGGGTGCTGCTGGATGCATGGGGATGTGGGGTGCATGCGGCTGAGGGGTGCACGGGGGCTGGCGCACAGGTCACCGCAGCAGGCCCCAGCATCCCCCCCCGCGCAAGGTGCACCTGTGGCCCCAGCACGCTGCGGTGGGGAGACCAACAGTGCGTGGGGTGGGAGCCGGGCCCCCGAGGTTGCCCCCGCTTCGGGTGCGGAGGAGCGCTGGGCCAAGAGCAGCCCGGTGCTGGCTGTCTGCGGGGGGCTTGGGGGCTGCGGCTTGCCTTGCGCTGAGCGTAGGTGATGTTGGGCGGTCAGACTAGACGGCCCCCGGAGGCGCCTGCCCACACGGAGACTCTCTGGATAGCGGCGCCCTTCGGGAGTCCAGGCTGCGCGTCCCCGCTCCGGGGCAGCCAGGCTGGGCAGCGTCGGCTTTCTGGTTCTTCGGTGCTCGGATGCTGCTGGGGAAGCAGGGGGTGTTGAACCCCGATGCAAACCTGCTTCTGCTGCCGGCATATCGACCCTTTGCCCTGCATCGATTTTTACTTCAATAAGGAAAGTCTTCGTTCAGGGGCTTGGCCTGGAGGAGAAGATGGGAAGCGACTGGGAAGATACTGACGCGATGCTTTGCTGCAGCACGTGTCAATTTTATCCAGCACCTCAAAACTTTGCTGAAACGCTTCATCTGCGGACAGCGACAGGGTCTGCCTGTTGTCATGTAGCCCGGTGGTCCGGGCTGCCCTGGGGGCACTAGGTCCTTCGGAGGCACTGAGCCCTCTTGCGCTTGGCCCTGTGGCGTGACCGTCGGGGTGCTTCGTAACACGCGTGTCGAGCTGGAGAAGCCGGTGACGCTAGGTTTGATGTGGTAAATTGATCCGGTTGCTGGTGCCTTCAAACATTCACGCATCAAGTTCAGCCAGCGTCCTGGTGGATTTGATCTGCCCTCTGCTGGCAGCTCTCGGCTTTTCCCTCCGTCACAAAAGCGCTTCAGCAGCTGCTAGCCTGCAGAGAGATGTTAAGTCCTAGCGCAGCAGCCTCGTTACGTTAACGAGAAGGAACCGCTAGCAGGATGCTCTCCATAGCAAGCACTGAAGTTCGCTCTTCCCTTTGATCCTAAATAGTCCACGCTGGCTGACCTCCGAACCACATTGCAAAGCCCAGCTATTTCCTGCGATGTGCTGGGGTTGGGATTTGGGCACCGAGAGCTTGGCTGTGCGGCTGGAGTAGCATTTTGGAGGTTTTCCCCTCCACCGTTGGGGAATATGCTGAATTGACATACGTTTGTGTGTGTTGGCTTGGGTTGTTAATGCCCAGTGAAGGACTTGGGGTCCCAGGCAGCAGCGTTCCTTGATGGTGCATGGGACTGAGATTCTCTTCTCATTCAGGTAGCAGAGATGGGTGTTTCAGCATTGATTTTTAATACTCCTGAACGCATCGTTGGCTAAATCTGTGATAATAATGGACATGTTCCCCCACCCCCAAGAGTGTATGCACTAATAGTTTTCTGCTCTTTTCCCCACCGTACTGATTTATTTTCAGTATGAATGTCAGGATGTCTTTCTCCTCATCCCTTGCCTGCAGATCTGTTTTCTATATGCAGACGAAGGGTCTGACCCTCCAAGCATTTCAGCACATGCTTAAATACGCGAGTCATGCCATCAACTTCAGTGGACTGTTCTGTGAGCAGACCCAGACACTCGTGTATCACTTGCAGGGTCGAGGCCAAGAGAGGACTGAAAGTTCTTGCAAACTTGGAATAAATGTAACCCTGCGGTTGTTGAGTTGCCCACGCCAAACTTCTCTAGAAGCAAAGACCCTTCTTGCTTGCTATCTCGTCCCAGCCTCTGTTGACAGCTTCTGTATTTTTGTGCTGTATGTTTCTGGTTTGAGTATTCCCAAATGCACTTTGTCTCTTTTCCTGCTAATGCTTGGGATAGCCAATAAAGGTCAGTCCTTTATATTCCCAAGTGGACATGTGCTATTGTTACAGGTGTTCATGAGCTCTCTGCTCAGTTCCATTAGAGGGCAAACCACAGGAGCTCTTAGGTGAGAACAGGCTTGGATTGGCACATTCACAGGAGACTGGTAGGGGGGACACGGGGGTGCACATGCCCCCCTTGACGGGGACGGTGCCTCTCCTGCCAGCCGACATTGATGCTGTCGGTAGGGCTGGTGCCGCACCCCTGACAGGGTCCGTGGCTTCTGCAGGTGCCCCCCCCCCCCCCCCCCCCCGCGGGCCCCCCC
>NW_017729012.1:9978499-10022619 GCF_001723915.1 Gavialis gangeticus | reverse complement strand
CCCCCCCCCCCCCCCAATTCAGGAGGCACCAGTCGCTCATGGCAGATTTAGCAATAACATTCAACCTTTCACTGCAGAATATAGAAACATAGGGCAGTGCCCTAGGCATATAAAATGCAGAAATAATACTTCTGCCAGGAAGCCTGGTTCTGATGCATGTTTTGTTTCTCATCTGGAAGCTGAGTCCCTCTTCTGCATAGTCTCGGGGTGTCATTTTGGGTATTGCTGCAGTGAAGGTCTTAACAGGACTCATCTCTGGTCTGTGAGCCAGTCGTCTGAATCCCAGTATTGTTCCTGAAGTGATCTAACTGGGAGGGAAGTGGTTGCAGATGGAGACGGAAAGAATCTGGTTCTCTCATTCTTTTCACTCTCACTCCCACTCTTGTGCTCCCCTGGAGACAGACACAAGAAATGTTCTGAGCAGCAGTGCTGCCAGCTTTATAATCTTCTGGGACTGTGGACGGCTGAGCTACAAGCACTTCTGCATATGGGGCTATTTTTGTAGCTACCTGTGACTCATTAAGCTGCCACTGCCTCTTTCTTGAGAGGTGCAAAACTGGCTGAGCCAAAGTGTGCCCCATGCTCACGTACCTCCGCGTGGTATTGCACACCACAAATACACAAGCCCATGGTAGACCTGAGTGGTGCAATTGCCTTGACAAGCATCAGTTTTTAGAAGTAGCCCTTTTTATCTGCCTTCTGCTGATTGAGTTTTGAGGGGTCATGTTTTCCAGCTTTATGTGAATGCTGAGACTCTCACCTGATAATGTGGTTTTGGGAGCTGGGGCAGGATGCACAGTAAAATCCTGAGACCCGGCAGCTTGCAGTGGCAGATGCTGCTAGGCTGTTTGCTGAGGAACTGTCCATCTCGCCAGCATTACTTGCCTTGCATGTGTATGAATGGATGTCTGCAGAGGCCACGGCTGGTATCCATTCCCTGCAGTGCTAGCGTGGGCTTGCAGCTCTTCTGGAAGAGAGAGTGCCCTGTGCAAAGAGAAAGAGAAAGCAGTGGTGGCAGGTTGTACAGCGGTTTGCAAAGCATCTCTGCAGAGTCCTTGGCACTTGAAGCCAGATTTGCATGGGGATCAGTTTGTCTTCCCATCGGAGCCCCTGTCCCACCTCTTGTGGTAACTCAGAACCTTTTCCAAACCTTTCTTTATACTCATAGATGGATAGCAGTGGAAATCAGGAGTTGGGACTCTTACTTTTGTTCCCAGTTCTGACTCACTCGCTGACCTTGGCTGTGTGACTCTCCTCTTCTTCCTCTGTTTACTCATCTCTAAACTAGGGGCGATGACACTTCCCTACCTCTCCCTTACGTTGTCAGTTTAATTACTGTTTACAAGGGGCTGGAGAGCCCAAGAGACAGCAAATTGCACGGTGAAATCTGCCTTATTTCAGTAGAGTTGCCCAAGTTTCTGAGCCACGTGTGCGCTTTTTACAAAGTGCAAGCCAAGGCTTGGGGTAGGTCTGGGTGAGGGGTTGATATCTCCACCAAGCTAACAGGGCTTTCCATTCCAGTCGCACGTATCATTGCTCTGCAGAACCACCATGCCCCTAAAGGATCGTGGCTCCAGAAGGCAAGCTATGGGCGTTCAGGCTGCTGAGACATCCTAAGGCGCTGCCCTTGTGCCCTGGGTTAGCGCAAGGCAGTCTGCTGTCATGTCTTACTGTATCTTCTCTGATTTGCTGGGTCTGCTCCCCGTAAGTGAGTTTTGCAGTTTGGGGAGAAGGAGCAGGACTTGGGGTTTTCTCTCTCTAACACACACTACCTTCCCAGCACACAGGTACTTCATGCATCCTCTTTTAAAAAGGAGACAGTTTCTTAGATGGGGTGGTTCTGCCACCCCAGCTACAGCCACTTAATTTCTCCTGGCCTCTGATATCAGACACAGCAGTGCTTTCTGCCATGGGCTAGCATTTTTTAAAGCACTTGTGTCATAACTCAAACGCTAAAAAAGATCTCTCTTAAGTATCGGCTGTCACCTCCCAGGGAGGTGAACTGTTGCTATAGAAGCCCGAGGTCTCTTTCAGGAGATCTGTGCTAATCTGGAGAGAAGCTGGCGTAGGAGGGAAAGTGCCTTAGGGAAAGATGCAGTGAAAAAGCAAAGGAATCCTCAGTTTGATAAATAAGATGCAGATTTGCCAAGCAGGTTGGTTGCTCCTCACACTGCTAAGAAGCAGTGGCTCAGTCCTGCCACCCCACTGCGTGATATTCCCATCCCTGTAGGTAATACAGCAGATTAGAAATCTGAAAAGGACATTTAATTAAATGTCCTTAGAAATGAAGAACCCTCCTAACTGAGCTATTCTGACACTCCGCACTCAGAGGCATCTATGGTAGCTTGCTCCTGAACAGGCAACATGGCCCCATTGTCCTCAGGCCAAATTGAGAATGCAAGAAAAACCCTTTGTAGTTGAATTTGGGAGTTATCACCTCCATCGCGCCTTTCCTTCCATGCAGGTGGAGCAGGTGTGAAGGGCCAGTGACTGGGGGAATATGCATCATCCATGCCCACCACAAATCCCCTCTGCTGTCAGGAGACCCCCAAAATGAGGCTCAGTAACCAGGGTATCCCTAGAAGCCCAGCCCCCACGGCAGATCAGAAGCCGCACACACTGGGATTATTTCTTTGGTAGCAGCAGGCCTTCTGTGTGATACTCGATCCCAGATCCCCCTTTCTAGATTCAGTGTCTGCATCTTGTAATACCGCACGGGACGATATCGTCAGTTCAGTATTTCACACCCATTTTACAACCTGACGAGGTATACAATTCTGCATGGCTTCTCTTGATTGCACATAGGTTGAAGTCAATGACTCTTCAGATGCCCGTTGCTTTTTATTTGACAGTTACTTCCAGTGAAAGGATCGATGAAGCCGCAGCTGTTGAAATGAGCCTTACAGAATCGACGTGGCATTATGACTAAGGTAGCCTGCGATGGCTCATTCTGCAAGCTGCTCTTCCCTGTCAGATTTGGATTGAACGGGCCTTCTCAGTGAGACTCGCGGGTAGCTGAGGCTGGAACAGCACCACACAGACTGCAGTGGACCTGCTTACACCCTTTGCAACCATGGCCCCAAGTCAGGTGCGCGTCCTTCCTCCTAAATCCTCCTGGTGTCCAGGAGATGCGATTATGAGTGAATTGCCTTTAAATATCCATTAACTTTGTCACTATGGTAACTGCTGCAACAGATTTTCTGGCCGGCTGAAGGTTTCCCAGCTCCCCGAGTTGTTGCAGGTTAATGTTCTGCCTGCTGGATTTGCAGTTTGGAGGAAGTTATAAATGTGGCAGGAAAAATCCTGTTATTTTGTTTATTCTCACTACAGCGCAGGTTAACTGTGGTGGAAGGAGAAGGCCTGGCCTCCTGGGATGCTTCTGCCCTCAAACCCCAGAGTAGGGACCATCCAGGTAGCAGTGGGACAGACGTCCCCTATGCACAGCCTGCTTCTGCCGGGGCTCCAGTAAGAGTTTAATGCAGGCCCAGCTGCTGGGGTGGATTCATCCCTTGTTCTTTCTACCCAGACTGTTAACAAAGGCACCAAGCTGCGTTCCTGTAGTCGTGAGGGTGGCAGCAGACGTGGCTGAGACTTGCCAACCCGTTTCATACAGCTCGCCCTCAGATTGTAGCACCTTCCAGTCACCCTTCAGATTATAACCAGGGAGCAAGGCTGTAAGGACCTGATCCAGAGTCCATCAGAGGTGATGGAGAGATTCCCATTGCTTCCACTGCACTTCGGATGTGGCCCTGCACTTCTCCCATCAACAGGAAAAACAGTTTCTGAGTTTCTTATTTAATTCGGAGAACAAGTGTTTCCTCTTTCTGTGGAAATGAGAAGCTCACTGGTTCCATGTATTTAACTTTCTGTTTGTCCCCCCTTGTCTGCGTTCCCTGGAGGGTGCTTGAACTCATCAGTGGCCTGAACCAGGGTGCAGGATGTAGGAGCTCCTGGCCGTGGACCAGACCGCTGTGATGGTTGACTACCCAGGGCACATACTGTATCTGCTTGCTTGCCTTTGCCTTGACAGTGGATGCAGAACAGTGACATTCTGCTTGGCAAGGCAGATGACGAAGAAGAAGGATTTTTAAGGTTGGTTTTGTTTTTCCCAAAAGGGGAACAAAAGTACAGACTTCCCCACCCCACAGCCTGTGAAAGCTTTCATGAGTTCCTGCTTGTGGGGCTGGGGGAGGAGAGGCCCACCAAGGTCTAGTGCCTGTCCTGGTGAGCTGCTGGGGGTATGCTCTCCCCTCTTCTCTGTTTTCCAAACTGCTCTTTCCTGCTCCACTTCTCCAGCTGCTCTGCCCTGCCCTGCCATGGCACTAGTAGCTGAGCAGCTCTGTCAGAGCCTGTTCGGTGACCCTTCCCTGTGATGACCCTTGGCTCTTCAAGGATGTTGTCCTGCTTTTGCTTGCCACAAAGCTGCACAGATTCATTTCGACACTTCCTTTTTGGCCCAGTGATCTGCTCTTCTTGCAGCAGTGCTGTTGCTATATTTGAACCTTTTCAGCAGATGACTTGGAAAAAGTGACTGGCTTTCCAGGGGACCTTGGAGGAGACCAACGTGCACATGTCCCAGCTCCGGAGAGAGTATGATTCTTCCAAGCTTGGTCTTGCAGCTTGAGAAATGGGGAGAGAAGATGTGTGGGCAGAATGATGCGTACCTGAGTATTAAACAAGGAATTAGCCATGCTTCACGCTCTGAATGATAGTTTATATAACCAAATCATCCCAGCTTACCCTTCTTAATGTTATTGTGTAGCGTTGCTGACCCAGAGGTAGTTTATAGGCTGCTTATACAAGAGCCTTTGCAGGCTTTTGAGTTCTTTTGGGATTAAAGGACCTGTAGACATGCAAGAGGTTATTTTATTTATTAATCATTTATTAGCTCGCTGGGCCAGCTCTGCGCAACACCTAGTGTCGCCTAGCTTTCCCAGAGACTCAAAAGACTTTCTTGTTTCTCTGCTCATCATGTCTGCTGCCCCTGGATTTTGAAGGGTGTGGGTAAGCGATATTTCTGTTCGTCTGTCAGGCTCATGTTCGAGGTAACCGTGCTTTACAGAACGTGGGAGGGCTGAGCCATGGACCTTCTAGACAATGGGAATTTGCTTTCAATTTCTGGGGCTTGTGTGTGATGACAGCTGCTATGACAGAAAGAGCTGGAGCAGATGGTGTTGTGTACATCTGTAAAAATAGACCTGCCATGTGTCTGAAGGAGAAGCTTACACTGCTGACATGTGAATCCAGAAGCATTTGCTTCTAGCTTCTTCAGAGGCAATTAAAATGTGTTCCACTTCCCACCTGGACATTTTTTTCTGTTCAGTATAAACATGTTCCTAGTTGATCTTTAGATGCAATGAGCTGCTTATTGTGTGCTAAATAACAGTGCAATGGAGGTTCCAAATAGGCAGTAATGATCGTTATTCATCACGTAATACAAGGAAATATTTTTTTAATGGAATCATACATTTGGAAGCAGTTTCAAGCATCATCTAGTCCAGGTCTCCGCGCAGATGCAGGATTTGCTGTTCCAAACCCACCCCCAGCCACGAAAGCAGAGCCAGAGTCTCAGGATGGAATTTCCTTGCATTGCATAACTGCATATTTGTTACCGAGCTGTAATGTGAAACTATAGTTAGTTCTGGGAAAACCTCAACCTTTAGAGGTGTCAAGGAGGACCCCAAGTTTCGGGGCATGTTCCAGTTTCCCAAATCTGTTCCACAGTCCTAGAAGCGGTTCATTCTGCAGGGCAGCTTTGGCAGGAAGACATGAGCACCTCTTTGGGCATAAGGAATTGCTAAGAAATTGTTCAGATCCTCTCGCTGATTCTCTGGAAATTGGCTTGCGTCAAGCAAAGGCCAAAATGTTCAAACTGCCCCTAGCTTCAAACAGCATGAGGCTGATTTACAGAGCTGCTGAGCTCTGAGAACTGCACGTAAAGTCTCTCTGGAAACTGCTGACGTTCAGCACCCCTGAAAGTTAGGCAAGTATCTAAGTATCTCCTTGTCTCTGTTTCTGTGTATAAAATGGATGCAGTTGATCAGCATCACCAGTTGTTGTGGGGCTTAATTGATTCCTATGAAGCTTTGGGAAATCCTGGGGTTGAGGACAGCAGAAGCTCAGGAATTTTATTTAGACAACCACAGTCCAGCCTCACAGCTAGCTGCTCGCAGAAGTCCTGCTCCATGCCATTCGTCTCCGGGGATGTGACGTTTCTGTGCTTCGTCATTTTTTGTTGATAATTTGTCCTAGTCGTTGTGGCTGCTGTATAGGAGTTGTGCCCTGCAGTTCTGCTTCCGATCTGGGACTGTCAGCAGTTACGCGGGGAGTCCCTTCAAACCAGAACTGACAGATCAGCTCCTTGTGTTTGCAGCAACCTAAAAAGCACCATCAAATTTTACACGTAGAGGCCCCTTTCCATCAGTGCACCAAATTCTTCATTTTCAAAGCAACCTCAGACCCTCGTCTTATTCTCTTTTCTGCTCTCAGACCCGGTGGCCTGCAGCCGCAACCAAATAAGATGATTTTTTCCAGGAAGGCTCCTGTCAGTGTCCATCCTGATTCTTTTCTTGCGTGAGCCGGAGGGGGATGTTGTGGCCTGATAAAATACCACCTTTCCTTGAACCTCATTCAGGATAGCACAGAGAGAGTGCACCTGCCTGAATATCCTCGCTACATCCTGGTAGGGCAATCGCTGAGGCTTTCAGCCTGGTTGTTCTCAGTTGATTGTTAAAGAATAGTGGTAGCTCAGTGCAAAATTAGCAGATGAAGCGTTAAAGACTTGGGACCTCTGTTTTTTGTCAAGTTGTACTTGTTGTGCTATGGTTTTTAGTTTTCCTTGGGACACAGTGGGTAATGTCCTTCCTTCATGCCTTTTCCAAAAAGCCCTGCAGGTGCACTCCTCCCTGGGTCGTAGCTGGACACTCACTTCACCTGTCCTTTTGAATGGCAGGGATAGAAACACTAAGCTGCCCTTGCTCCGGAGTGGGTTTCCCCCTCCCTTGCCTGCGTCGGATTGTCATCACAGAAGCATGCCACTGCCTTCAGCTTTCTGCGATTCGTGTTTTTGTCAGCAGTGTAACCATGGTGCTGCTCAGGAAAACCTTGCCTCAATTAAGGCTGTTAAAACCAGGAGGGAACTTTGTGTTTTATTGTCTAGATCTTGGTTTGCTTTGTAATTTGGCACAGCCTGGTGGTTCAGCTCTAGTCCATTGTGATCACAGACTTTAGCAACTGGCCTTGTTACTCCTCAGTTGGATTCCTGTGTGCGCCAGCCCCTGCCTGCTCTCTCTACCGGGGCTGCTTCCCTGCACCCTAGGACGCAGGTTATAACCTAGCCCTGAGACTGGCACTTCCTAGTTTTCCCTGTATCATCCCAACTGCCTGTGGATTGCCTGCGGTCACAACAGCATCTGCTGGACGTCCTGCCCCTCTGTGAACCCCTTCTTCTGGGTCTGCTGTTATAAAGCACGTGGTACTAGAGTGACTAGTGCAGGATGAGGAGTGCTGCACACGGAGCACCATCTGGAAATGGATATACCAGTTTACACCAGATCCATATGCAGGATCTAGTCCTCTCTCTCTGTGCTCCGTCTCCCGACTCATCAGAAAACACTGCTGGCCTGTAAAGTGGTGACTCTGGGTAAGTGAGTGTCCAGCTGAAGCTGCGAAGGAGAATGCATTAAAGGGCTTTTTAAATGCCTTGGTTCAGAGTGGAGTCCTCAACGTGTTCAAGTTGCAGTCTGCTGTTGCTTTTAACCTTTCAAACTGATCTCTGGAGTCAGGGCTGGTCTGGTAACTGAAGCGCATTTGGATGTGATGTTGCTTAACACACACAGTCAGGAATCATTTCCCCGTAGTTGCATGTGAATCGACGCAGCCACGGACTTCTGGACGATAAACCGAGCGGCACTGGAATTGGCGGCACTGCCAAGTACAATTGCAGCCTTATGTTCATATGTGAATGTTGTGACCCTGCTTTGCGCCAGAACAATAAACCATTGTTGTGCAGGTTCATTCCCTCTCCTCATTTAACACTTTATTAATGAGATGATAAACCCCAGGTCAAGCCTTCTCCTTTGCCTTAGCTGCCCTTGGGATAAAGCAGCTCCAGACCCTAGGTTTGTCTTTCCAGAAGGGCTACTCCCTCTGTCCTCAGGTGCGTTAATGAGATGTACCCCCCACGGTGAATCAACAGAGCTTAATGATCATCTGCTCACAGGGTGTGTCCTTGCACAAAGTGGAAAGGACTTTTCTTTTACCTGGAAGGACCCGTCACACTTTCTACAGCGTCAGCATGAGATGTTGAACAATCCCACCCACGTGTAGCAGAAAGCATTAGCTCCAGCCACAGGTCAAAGTTGATGGCTGTGGTACAGGCTGAGATCTTGGAGTGCGCGGGTTGAACCTGAGACTGTATAGGATTTCCCTAAACACCGGGATTACTTGTTCTTCTTATACTTGGCCGTCTCGCGGACAACTTTAGGAGTTCACTTTTTACACCCTTTCGATCAGCATTCTCTTGTCAACTGAGTGGCGGTTTCTTTTTTATCATCAAAATGGGAGTTGATTGATTCATTCTGCAAATGCTCTGCCAGCTATTTGAGCTTCCTTCCTGTCATCAGCAATGAAATGGAGCAAAGAAAAATAAAACAGAGTTTGTATCAGATCAGTACAGAGCAGGGAGGAAGGGGCAGGGTGACTAGTCACAAAGCCACAGCCCTATTACTGCCCTGGCTAGCGGCTTATTGACTTTCCCTTGTAATTACTGTGCTTCTTGGACTTACATTTCCAGACAGTAATGTTCTGTGCTTCACAACAGAATTAGAAACTTGCTTAGAAACTACATTGTTGTTGACAGATCGTGGCTTTACTCAGGGCGTCTCTCTTTGCAACTCCTGCTTAAAAATGCCGGTCTTCAGCTGCAGTCACCCTGCTGTGTTCACTGCCCAAGCCCCTTTGCCAAGCCCTCTTCTTCCTCCCTACATCTGTGCACCTGCAGGTCAAATGAGAACCCAGCCCTCGACCGCCCATCACGTCGTGCCTTCTCCAGAGCTAAGGGGCAGGTACTGTGCCGGGCACAGCACGCAACGCTTCATTTCCTGGGGTGCTCTGCTTTTCTGTGCTGCATTGACGAGGAGGGTTTGCTCATCACGGTGCTGTTCATAACATGCTGCTCCAATTCTGTCCCTGTTGTGAAGCGATCACATTGTGCCTCATGCAATCTCTGTTCAAGAAGATGATGGTGATAATACACGTGGGTGGCGATGGATCGGCCAGCCTGCGTGCAGTTCGTTAGCTCTGTCTTTGCAGTTACACGTTTCACTGGCATGCCACCCGTCTCAGATGAGTATCTTGGCAATTCTTTACTTTTGTCTCATTTTATAGACTCATTTCTCACTGTGGCTGGCTGAATGAGAGGCATTTGGTTCAAGGGACTGGACTGGGTCTCTGGAGATATGGGTTCGTGGTATCCTCTGACACTTCCAGTGTGTCTTGAGCAAGTCGCATAATCTTCCGGTACCACGACTTTGTTAAATGGAGCGTCTTTTTCCCTATTCCATCAAGGAGTTGTGAGAATAAATTCATTAGTGCCTGTGAGATAAATAGCAACGAATGGTCTCAGCATAAATGAATACCTGTTATAGGTTTGGTTGACTTTGGGATGATGGTATGGCAGGGTTCCTCATATCCCGACTGGCTTTAAGACGCAACTCAAGTGAGCAAGTGTTGTGGCTTTATCTTGCTCATGCCAAGCATTTTCAGTTTTGGGTATTGGTCAAGTTATATTTGTCACGGCTAAAAATATCTTGGAGAACAAAATTCTTTTTTTCCCCCTTTTTTTCTTTTGGCTGAGGGATAGGAAAAACTATTGAGCTGACAGTCCGGAGCTGGTTTCTCACTGACCCCCATATGAAGTCAGCAGAGATGGCAAAGGACAGTGATGCACTTCAGTCCAGATACACTACTTATTTTCAAACAGGGAGTCTTTTCAGATGGCATTTTCTGGCCTAGTCCCTGTGCCATTTATTATTTTCAGAGTCTTACTGGAATTAGACCAAGAAGGCCATGATGCCCTTTCATTTTGACACCGCCACCTTGTCGCTGACCCTTTCTGGCTCCAAAGCCAGCCCCGTATCGAAATCGAGGGGAGATTTGAGTATGGTCCCTACATTGCATACCTGAGTGACTTCATTGTCTGTGCATGCATCACCGAAATAACACAACTTGCCTCTCGGGAGGAGAAACAGTTCGTTTAGACGAGAATATCCGTTAGTCATTTGTTATTGTGAATGGCAGAAAGCTGTGCCTGCTGGTGATAGCTTGGAGCCGGAAGAGGTCAGAGCCACGTGGAAGTGGGCAATGGAAAAGTCCTGTTACCTGTATTCACTTAGACTGGGCTGAGCAGATTGGATAATGTTTTTGAACAATATATGTTTAGGGGCCTTGCGTGCACCTCTGACCATCCAGCTGTGTCGTATACTTGCAAAGCTCAGAAAAACGGAGCATGATCGCTTCCTAAATAGATGCTGCTGTAGCAATTTCCATGCTCAAAGGCTTCGAGACCTGAATGGGGCCGTCTCTGCTTCTGGGTGCATCCCGAGAGAGTTGGGTCCAAAACCCGGCCTCTTCCCAACGAGCTGGGACCCAAAGTCCATAGCTGACTACTCTGCAGTAAAAACAGCCAGACGAAGGATCTTTTTTGTGATGAGCTCCCCTTGGTACCTCATTGGCTTCCTGTAGGTCTGCACCGGGACAACCTGGCACCTAGAGTGAGGGTTTGAGGGTTGCATAGTCCAGAGGCAGCCACTGCATTTAGCCCTCAGTTGGAAACAGATAACATGAAACCTCCCTGGTTATCTTTTATGATGCAAGAGCAGTTGCCTTATAACTGTTGCTTACATCCTGTGTTCGAATTGCTGTGGAAAAACAGATGCCTCGTCCTAAAGCTGGATGCAGACCAGCCCCCTGGATCTGAATGTCCTAGGATGCCAGTCCAGATCAGAATTTTGCAAGCGCTGCTGTCTCTTTAAAGGCTCGAACCGAAACCCCGGCTCTGAGCATTCCCAAACTTCAGCATGTTGGAAATCCAGACATCGAGCTGAGTGTTTTTTCCACCCCCCATCTCAGTTTGACCCTACATCTGCCCGATTCATCTCTGCAAAGACCTCTTTTGGCCTGCTTTCTCTCTCTCGGTGCACAGGATGTGCAGTCGGCATGGTGTTCTCAGCCTTCGACTCTCCGGGGAGCTGTGGAGTTCAACTCCTTAGCCCCCTTGCACGGTAGATCATGACTAAATCCCTGTTTTAATGTAGCCCCTTCCTCTCCCACCCTTACACAAATTTTGGAGGCAATGTAGTGGGTGAAGAATATATTTTAGTACTGCTGGATTGAACCATTAGGACTTTGGGGAGCTGCATGAGGGGTGCAGCTCCTGTAACTTCCTGCAGAAAACACCTCCTTTTGATGCCCACCTCCCTATTTTTTCCTGCAGTATACATGCTGCACAGTTCAGCTGATCAGATTATGCAGACTAGACAGGCTTATCATGTCATCTATCCAGTGTACACTTGTGCTCTGAGGTCTGGAGGAATACGTCCGGGAAAGGACCCCTTTCCTGCCTTGCTAAGAGCACTGAAGCCCTTTGCATCTCTGAGCTTGGGTATTAATGATTCCTCTTGGTACAATGGAAATATAATATTTCTCTTCCCCTGAGCAAGCAAGTGTGCATATGTGTGTGCGTGTGTGTGCTGAATGCCAAAAGCATTGGTGAAGCCAGCTTGCTTCCGTATGTGAATCATTTCTCAAGCAGCTCTCTGTGTCTCGTTGCAATGTGGTTTTCCTCTCAGGGAAGCGCTGAAGCCCTGAATTCTCAGTCTGGTTTGCACATGCTGTCAGAGGCTAGCGGGAGACGGTTTTCTTTTTAATACGAGGAGGAGACAAGCTTTCGCTGTAAGTATTTCATCCTTTTTTTTTCTCTGTAAGGTGGGAATTAGATGGTCTCTAGCAGGGTTTTGTGGAGGGAGGTGCATTCTTAAAGCAAGCCGGACCTTGTTTGCTCAACACCTGGCTGCAATGTTGACTCTAATTAATACTAGATTGGATGAAGCTGTAGAAAATGTAGGGTGGGGAGCAGTCCTGCATTGGCAGGGAGTGGGACTGGATGACCTAATAGACATTAGCAATAGAAAAAGCCTGTGATCTTTGCAGAGCTAGCTACTGTATATGCTTCTGCTGAGCTGCATAGAGTTATTGACTGAGAGAGGACTAAAGCTGTCACGGTGCCTGCCTCTGCTTTCTGCTCTCCTTGGAGTGAGGGAGCGTGTTCCAGCAGCTGCATCAAACAGGAGAGCTAACAGGCTTTCCCTATGCTTTTCGGAGCCCAGAAAGGGCACGAGAGGAGCAGGCTGCCGAGCAAACAGGTTCAGGAAAAAAAAAAATTGGCAGCTGGCTGCTCTGCAGTGACAAGCAGTACAGACACGGGGGGTGGCACGCAGGAGCCATGCCCTCTCGTGCCACCTTGGCACGGGGCTGTTGAGCATCTCTGTAGGAACCTCTGATTTCAGCAGCGTGGTAATTGGCTGTACAGATGTGCTCCGGGCTGAATCTGGATCCTAACAGCAGTCGCAGGTACGGTGTTCAGCATTTACATAACACGCGGCAGGTTTGCAGAGCTGTACAAATGCTTGTTAAGCTCTGTGTTCATCACAGAGTGGCACTGGATGGCAAGCCAAAACCTCTTCCCTTGTTATGCCCAATCTGCTTTTTTGTTAGATGTGCTGCTTAAACTGGGCTGTTTTACTGGCGTGCTCTCTGCCTACAAACTGGAAATCGTTCTCTTACCCATTTGGGTCTGCGGTGAGGACGGGCTATTTGACTCATTTAAATCTACTGCTCTCCAGGAGCATACTCTGTTGACTATTTAGTAAGAGTCGTCCTGTCCTGTCTTTGGTGCGTTTCTGTCCCAGCCCTGACCCCCTACCCTACTGCTTGGTTCTCCAGTGGCTCCATTATGCAGCCCCTCCAGAACTGGGCTTTCAAGTCCTTGGAGATCCACAGGTCATGGTTTGCAAATCAAAAACCCCGCTGTTTGAATCCAGCCAACGCTGTCCGTGTGCGGAGTGAACGTTAAAAAAAAATGGAGAAGTTTTGATGTTTCTCTTGCAATTTTAGGATATGCAAATGGCTTCCTCTCCCCAAAGAGACCCTGCAGTCTCCTACAAGTTCACAGTGCTGCCCGTTGATGATCATTTCAGAGTTAAAGGGCCAAGTATATTCACATTTTTAAATAGGCTGCTGCGTGCTTTTATAGAGCACAAATGTCTCCTTTCAGAGCTCAGTGCTGTGGGGGGGTTGGATGGAAATTAGGCACAGGGACTGTCCACCACATGACGGGCCAGGGTTATTCACCCATGCTCTAGGAGTGGGAGAGGCTGACTTGCCTTTTTATTTGTGCTTCTCTCTCTTTTCTGAGGGACTCCGTAAGGCACGTGGGTGTTTCTCCCACATCAAAAGCTGATCTTCAAAACAGGCTTTTCAGTGGCTGAGACGTATCCCTATTCCACAGATGGTGAATTACAGTAATTCATAGGAAGGCTACACGACTTGTCCAAGGTGGCACAGGATGTCTCTGATGGAGCTAGAAATAGCTGGCCCATGCACCACATGGAAGAGAGCAGCTGGGCTGCTTTGCCTGGTACACGTAGTGGTTGGGATTATTACGTACTTGCCTGCTACGTGCGGCTCCCAATCTAGAACGCGAGGCAATTCCTTTTCTCCCATCTAAGCATATCTGCCCCATATGCTACAGGATAAGGGCATATGACAAGGCGTTGCTGAGCAAAACAGTGATGATTCTTCCCTTTTCTAGCTGTTAAGCATCTGCGGCCTATGTAAAGAGAGCTGCCTTCCCCTTATTGTGGATTAGTAAAACGTACAATATTAACCCTGTGTCTTCTGCCTCTTGCTCCACTGCTAGGATGGTAGTCCAAAGAAATGGGCTCTGATGACTCCCTTTACCCCAATGTTTTTGCAACCTGCCTATGTTATACTTCAGGGAAATTAAACCTCCTGCTCCAGCTGGGGAGGTGTCAGGGAAAGCTCAGAGTGGCTTCACTTTTTTTTTTTTTTAAGGTTACAGCCTGGATTTTAACTTCCGGCAGCTAGGAAATTTGGAATCCAGGTATGACTTTCCATCTCCCTGTCATCTTTTTTTGCCTTATGTCACTGAACAGGGGCCATGTTCATTATATAATCTGAGTCGCCTTCAACCTGGGGGCCTGAGCTGAGCTGAGCTGACGCGGGACTTGCAGCTGCAAAAGCGGTGTCTCTTGGCTTCTGTAGAATGAAACTGCCTCCTGAATGTAGTTTTTTGTGCGCTGTGATTATGTTTGGCATAAACTGTATAGCCTTGTTGGCTGCACGCAGCCACCGCAGGCTCTGGAACGCACCATTGCATCCTGCCTGTGTGCACGTGCGTTCACACTAAGGCAACTCTTGTTTTTCCCTCCTCCCTCTTCATGCTTTATTGATGCTTTATTGCTGCATTCCTCATGTGGCTCTGTCAATACTTGGCTAGCACTATGTTCAAATGCAAAACCTTGCCCCAGAGTAAGAAAAAGATTATACCAGCCTCTTGTTCAATCCAGCACTTGTCACTTCTTAACCAGGTCATGTAAACACCATGGCCTATTTGTACAGAGAGCCAGAAGCAGTATTTGACTTATGCTTTAACAGATCACCATGCAGCTGGTGGTTGCCGGCTGCCAAAAAGCTTTCCCAGCTTGTCAGGCTTTTGTAGCCTTATCGTGACTATCAGATGATCAGGCTGGAGAGACGGACCAACTCCAGCAGGGTAGCCTGGGTTAGATAACCAGTGACGGTGAGCGAGGGGAAGAACTGAATGTCTGCGTAGAAAGGGGATTACTGAAGTTACTGGAGGGGAAAACTCCTAGACGCTTTGAAATAACCTTTTGGCTTGACCCTCAATTGCTCTGCTAGGTGATGTGTAGACTTCTCATCTAAGACAGATCCATGTGTTCTAGCTGATGAGTAGGAAACTTTTCCTGCACCCCATGTTATGGGCAGGAGTGGAACTGAATATAAGAGAAATCAGACTGAGTATATCATAGAAAATGAGGGTGGGAAGGGACCTCAGGAGGTCACATCTAGTCCAACCACCTGCTCCAAGCAGGACCAGCCCCAACTCGATCATCTCAGCCTCTTGTCCATATATCCCGTGCCCTTGTACAGAACGAGGCGTTTGGTTCCTTTCTTGCATCCAGCTGGAAAATGGGGCGTATTTGGGAACAAGGAGTTCATACATTGCAGGCTCAAGGGAAAAGCTGTGTAGAATGGGAGTGGGCAGAAGGCCTGCTTCGTTGCCTGCCCGGCCGTGTCGGTAAAATCATAGATGACCCCCTGGTAGCTGAAGGAAGGGTGTTTATACTAGGTACAACACTGAATCCATCCAGAGGTGTATAGGGCCTAGAAGTCTTGCTAGGATGGCTTATCTTAGTTGATACCTACCCTTTACAGTTACTTAGAGTTTTTTCTGTCTTTGATTATAATGTACAGGCACTTCCTAAGGGTCCGTGGTGCCCTTGTAAATAAATACCTTTTAAGTATAAATGATGGAAAGGAGGTTAGGAAAGAACATGATCAGCCTTAAACACACAAAAGATAAACAACGTCTGGAGACTCAGCAGTAGGCTCATAACCTAGTCCCAAGACCACCCCATCCACACATGGTTTCATGGTTATCCTTGACCATGGATAACCACCTCCAGTCATCCTATTGCTCTATTTGGGGGGGTCATTCATTACCCTGAAGCTACAGAAGAGCTACTGTGGTCCAAAAACTTGAGCACAGGGCTAGGCCTACTGCTCATGACTCTACTACTGATGCCATGTGTGGCTGTAACTCCTCTGTGTCATTTCCCATCCATAAAATGGTGATATCTTAATCTACGATTGTAACGTATAGCAACGTCTTGGATTGAAATGTGCTTTTGAGTGTCTGGTTTCATCATTATAGCACGTCCTTCTGGACTCCTGGAGGTAAAAGGCTGTGCTTGAAGCATGGCTATGACTAACACAAACCTTCTTCTTGCTATTACTTGCAGGTTTTCAAGTCATTTCATGTGTCTTAGTATCTTTTTAATGAGGCATGAAAAGGCCCCTTCTTAAGTGGTGAAGAAATGGTGCTGGTTGGGAATTTTGACCCTGTAAGCTGGTGTGAGGTGTGCGGTGTATGTAGTAGGTTTATGCTCCTCCCCAATGCCGGTGCCCAGCAAGAGTCCTAAGAGCATTAGCTATGAGCTGCTGTTGCAGTGTGCGCATTGCTGATGTGAGCTAAGCTTTGGGCAAGCAAAAATGCAGCCAGGTTTCCACTTGTGAGGATTACACAGGGACAGCCAAGGAGATGCTGAAAACTAGGCAGGATAATACAATTTAACTAAGAAGGAATGACATTGCCCTCTTGCAAGGGCAAGTGACTGTCTAGAATAAAGGACGCAACAAATCTAGAACTGATGCACACTGGGCTGGGAGGGACTGGGGCTCTAGAAAAGCAGATTGAGATGTGGTTAGGAAAGTAATGGAAGGTTTTATTTTTAATTAAAAGCTCATCCTGGTTTTAAATGGTTGTATCTGTGCAGCCAGTCTCCAAGTTGGCACCTGTCATGTTGGACTGTCATAGTCTGTGCATTATGACCCTGGCTTGAGTCCTGGTATCAACTAAGAAGTCAAGATGAGTCATATGCAGGCATCTGTCAAATCTACAAGTGGTGCTTTTTAAGTGGGTTTATTGGCAAGGCTGAAAAAAATGTCCCCGTCGGCTGTCTTGGCTGTGCTACCACATCACATCCTACGCTCCAGCAGGGAATCCTTGACAGTCTCCTGGACCGGTTCGATCTCTCTCCCTTCCGGCTGATGGCAAAGCGAGGAAGGGTAATGGTTTAGAGGGGCAGCAATCTAAACACAGCTCGGATTCAACGTGGGAAAATCCCAGAAGATATTCTTGCTTCCGCTTAAAGGCCGTGTTCAAGGGGGGTTCTGGAGTGACCTGGTTCTCGGGTGTAATATAAATAACTGTGAGCAAGTGGGACTACGGATCTGATTTAAATCTACAGAAGTCACGGAATTGCGTCCTTCGTGAATCCCATCTGACCAGCAGGTAGTTGTGGCCTGGTTTTCTAAAAACACCGAATGTTCATGGCTCTCATTGAAGCTGCCATCTGGTCTGTTACTTTGCATACCTGGTGATTAGTTTTCATAAGAGACTAACTTGAAGGACCCTGGCTAATTGAACTGCCCTGTTGATTAAGCATCACTGATTCAACATGTCATGTGGGGAAGGAAGGAAAAAACTGAGGGGTCTTCAGAGCTGCATGCTCTGCTTATAGGGCCTTGTTCAGAGCCAGGAACAGGACCTTTCCTCTGACACCAGTTGCCACACGATGGGCTGAAAGACAGGGTATTTTAGATTATTGCATTTGCAACATTTTGTTTGACTGCCTCTATGTTGGGACGTTGCTTTTTCTTACTGCCTTTTCTTTCTCTTGGCTTTCTCTGCGAACAGCCTAGAGATCAAACCACAATCTCTCTGGGGTCCTTTTGGAAGAAAATGCTGACACTTATTTAAAATACAGCAGACTTATTTTTATCGATGTATCTGAGGCCATAGAGATCCATTACCTGTTGGCAGCTTATCTTCACAAACACAGAAATACACCGTCTAGAGCCTTCTGTGCAAATAGGTATTGAACAACATCTCTTGTGACAAAGGAATATTAATAATGTGCCTTCACATCATGCTTTTCCTCAAGGGGAATCATACATGTGCAAGTTATTCTCTAGGGGAAAGGGACATGGAGGGAAAGCTTTTTGCCTGTAAAAAGATAGCAAGTTATTGATGGGTTAGGAATAAGATGCAGGGCTCCTGACTGTCCTTTGCTTTACTAAGAGGCCAGTCTACCCAGTTTGGCCAGTCTTGGAGGTGCAACATGATGGTGGTATGCGGTCTCAAGCTCTCCGTTGACTAAGAAGCCACCTCTGATTTGCAGGGATGATATTCAAGACCCAGTCAGCTTGGCTGACATGTTCGTGGTAGTGACAAATCCAGCAGGCAGCCAGCATCCGCTCACTGAAACTTGGAGGGGCGACACCTGCAAGTGCGTCCTATTCCCAAACTTTCATGCGGGCAGTTAATCACAGTGAACAGCAAGTTTTAATATTTTATGCCGTAGGACAGACCCTAGCTAAGGCTGGGTGGCAGAAGCTGCCTTTAATTCACACCCACCCTTCTCTCTGCCCTTCCACAGGCTCATGTTCTCGGCCTCTGACCCAAAGCCACGTCATGGAAGCAGAAGGTGGTGTTTAGTGGTTGCGTTGCTCCCCAAGCTGCTCTTTTGGTGCCATGTTTGAGACAGAAAGGCTCTGAAGTGGCAAAATCCTCTGACTGAGGATCTTCAGAAACTTCCTTCCTCCAGTTTATATTTAATGACACCGAGTCCCTCATCCTCTTTCTTATTTTTACACGTTTCAAACTTCTCCCTGTGCTGCAGCAAACCTCTTCTTTCAACTTTTTCGAACTTTAAACGTTTGTTGTCTGTTAGCTGCGATTCCTGATCAGTTGCCTGTGACCCTGAGGAGGTGAGTCCTTTTATTCAGGCTATCATCTCTTCTTCTTGGTGGCCAAAAGGCCTGTGAGCGAGGAAGGCAGCACAAATGAGATTTTCGAAGGTGTATACATACCACTGGCAATCTAAAAACATAGGTGGGAGATGTGTGCATAGTCTTCTGTCCTTTGGATAATGACCAGTCACTTTGGGGTACATGTTAAAGGCATCGCTTTTAAGTGCCAGGAATGCCCAAAACTCCCACATTGTGTATCTGCTTTGTTTTAGGATTTGCATTTCATAATGAGCATGCATCAAAAATTAACTGTGGTCCTAAAGCCTTGGTGCAAACCTGCCCAGTGCCCTATTTTGCTACTGCTAGAGCTGCTTGCAGGCGTTTCCCTGTCTCCACGCTCACCCCTGCCATGCTACCCTCTCGACCTACAGCTGGCGTTTTGACTTGCCTTTCATTGCCAGCTGAGGCAATCGAGGCCCATGACACATACCATGGAGGGGATCATTATCTCCCAGAGGTTTCCCAGCGTTCCAGCTGCCCACGATTTCTGGTCCTGTATTTTTTGTTCCCATTCAATAAGTTGCCCTCAGAGAAAATGAATGGCTGCTGTCGACTCCAAGGGTGGGTTTCCTGTCCTAACCAGAGAACAGCAGGGCATTACTTCTCTTTTCTTAGTAATTTGTTATTTTGTGCTGTTCTTGAAACCGTTCTTTTAAAAGATCATGTTGCCTGGCAGTGAAAACAGCTTCACAGAAGATGGACAGAAGCAACCTGGTTTTGTTCTTTCAGGTCCATTGACAGCCCGGAAGCTGACATCCTCTTTATCCACAGCATAGCGCTGGTTGTGTGATTCGAAGACAAGTTTGTTATGTTGGGCCTTGCCAAAATCCCTCCTTCGTGCCCTGGAGAGACTCTCTTGGGTGGTCCATTTAATCTATTTGTGAAGGTGCCACAAAGTGTTGTGGTGGACTTGGTGATATGACCTGTTAGCCACTAAACTAGGACAGTCGATCCCTTTTGTGCAGGGCATCAAAGGGATACTGAATTGTGCCAGATGCTGATCTCTGCTGACCCCAGTCAGATCTGGATCTGTGAACTCAAAATGAAAGGCTGTCTACTCCAGAAATTGTGCTATCTAGTTCTTCATCTGCCCAGCTGTTCATGCACTTTGCTCGCTTCCTGGTCTTGTAGCTGGGTTGTTGATGATTTCGGCATAGCAGGCACAGAAAGAGGAATTCCCTGTGTGAAGCGTAATGCCTGTTTCGAATCAGGGACTGATGGCTGCGTAGAAAGAAACATTTGCAAAAAAATATTCAGGACTGATATTCTCTGAACCAAGACCGAACTTCAGCTGAGCATCCGGGCTGGCCACTGTCTAATAGTTTCTAATCTGTTCTTGCTTAGAGGCCCCGTACTACTTAGCGAGGATTTCAATGCATGTTGAATGTGCTTGGTAGATTATTTTTCTTTGTAATGTTTACACCTCTCTAGGTCCCTTCCTGAACTGAGAAGGGGCCTCAAGATCAATCTGACCAGATCATCTGTAATGCTTGCTTCAGAAATGCTAATAGGAGAGATTACTTCTTTGCCCTCCTCCCACCCCAGTGTTGGTTGATGATGCAGTGATTTCCAGTTTTCGACACACAAGACCCCATCTAAATAGACCTTGATGTTTAGCGATTTCCTTAGTTTCATCTGCTTGGCCCAGCGAAGCATTAACATGGCAGCGCAGATATTCCTATTTATTGATTTAGCTTGTAGTATAAGCTACTGTTGCCTGCAAGGAAAGGGCAGGAGGACTGCTATTCAAATGGTAGCTGCCTTTGCTGAGGTTTATTCCAGCTCCTGCTCTTCTCTTTTCAACTTGACCATCCAAGGGCTGTAACCCGCCCTAGCCATCTAAAATGCGCTGGCTGATTCAAGATAAAATCTGATTGGATATTGTTCACCAGAGAAAGGATCATGATGCAGCAGAGCTGGAGGGTGCTGAGCTAGGGCTCTGGAGAGGTTCAAAGGGAACAGTCAGAAAATTGCAGCCGTAAAATTCACATGCGTGTAAAGCCGGTGATCTCATCGGCATGACTATTTGTATGTGCAGTTGCTTGATTTGTACATATGAATGTCAGGAAGCATACGTCCATTAAAAATTAATTGCCCATTAAATACATTTAAATTGCCAAAAAGCTGCTAATGTTACTCTGAAATCATAGGGCACAAGATTACTTAAACATGATTGTATACTGTGTTCTCTCCCAAACATGAATTGCTTTAGAAAATCAAGCATATGTACACAGTAATGGCCCTGGAAAGAAATAGGTTGGTTGGTTGTTTTTTCACATCAATGAGATTAGCTCATGCTCCTTTACCAAATGTGTTGGACCTCTTAATAAAATTGATGACCACGCTTACTGAAAAAAAAGCTGGCAGGTTATAGCCGGGGGGAAAATAAATTGATTGTTTTTTTCCCCAGTGTGGTCCAAGAAAAAGTCAAGATCCTCTAAGGCTGAATAGGAGAATTGCTGCTTGCTTGCTCTGCTTGCCCTGAAACGGCAGCAAAAGAGAGCGTGAAGTTCTTTCCCGCTTGCGTGCAATGGAAAACGCCTTTAAATAGTACATCCGTGACACCTGGAAGGTGTGTAGGCACTGAATGCAATTAAGCCCTGAATAGATGGTCTCCCGGGAATCCACCTTCATTAATAAGGAACACAGCACAAAAATAATGCACAAATTAAATTGTGAGGCAGAGAGACTGAGCCCTTCTCATCATGGCTCCTGCTGCCTGAGTCAGGAGGAGGCTTCGTTTGACTCATCTCTTTACATTTCCTAAGACCATGAGCGTCCTGGTTTTGACTCTTCTGTGATAAAATTCAGTAGATGCTTAACAGCCATCGCTTCCTGATGAGATTAGCCGTGTCCTGTGGTTTGTGGGCACCTGTGTGCAGGCATAAAGCAATCTGCTTGCATCAGAGCCATCTGCTCCCCATCACCCCAGTGTCCCCAGGGAAGGGGGATGAAGGGTGAAAAGTCGGGCGTGTATGGATCTGCTTAGAGAGCCAGGCCAGCTTTTTAACCTGCAACTGGGGGAAATGGCAAATGGCTCTTGCTGGTACATCCAGTGTAATTGGTTGTACCCAGGAAGAGAGATTTGCTTCTGCTCTGCCAGAAGGATTTACTTCCCTCCTGAACTCATCCCTGGCGAATTCTGGACTGAATCCAGGCCTTGACTTTCCCTCTGCAGAGGAATTGATTTTTTTTATTTTTATTTTTTTTTTTGCCTTGTCTCTTCTTAACATTGGTATTATGAAACCTCCCTCCATCACTGTAGCAACACCGGCTACTGCTGCTATCGATGAATCTGATGATCACTTAAAAGAAATGGGGGTCATCTGCTTGTGGCACCTGAAGGGATTATCCAAGAG
Source organism: Gavialis gangeticus (assembly GCF_001723915.1). Taxonomy (NCBI): domain Eukaryota; kingdom Metazoa; phylum Chordata; order Crocodylia; family Gavialidae; genus Gavialis; species Gavialis gangeticus. The sequence continues at coordinate 10,000,564 of NW_017729012.1, read as the reverse complement.
AGAGGGAGGCTGGATTGACAATCTGAGAGGAAGTCCTCTCTTCATCCCCAGGACAGCTACACTGCAAGTATCCCCAGCAATTCACATGTCCCCCAGACTGTCTCTCCACTGTGTGTCAGCCCTAAAGTGGAGGTCTGGTCTCAGGGTAGAAATGCCTCTGGTGCATTTAGTCCTCATCCTCTCCAGAGCTGATAAAAATGGAGCTTTTATGATGTGGGCACCTTTTCTGCCAGGCACTAACTAAGAAATTGGCTGCTGATTCATTTAAAATAGGCAATCCTTGGCTATTAATGACTTCAGAATTCAGAACATGATCAAATCTATTTCTGTATCTCTGGCACTGAAGTATATGATCTACAATCTGCAGGTTATAAATTTCCTTCTCTTCCGGCAGTTTTGACTTTGAAAGAGAAAGGAAGGCAGCTGGGAACCGGTTCTAGAGTATCAGTTTAAAACATTGGTACTGTCTAAGTGTTTTGCACACTTGGAACTTGATGGTGACAGGGATATTAGACTAGTGAATACATCTTGTTGGGTCATCAGGACCCGCTCCCTTTATTGGTGGTCCCAAATGTATGCAGTGGAGACTGGTTTGTCAAAGAGGTGGAGAGTGGAGGGAAAGGGCCACGCTCCAGGGCAAACTCATAGTTTTGCCCTCATGCAATTTGAGCATGATGAGCAAAGCTCATCTTGCAGACCTGAAACCTGCGCTCTAAGAATAAGAACAGTGGCACCTGATTCAAAGCTGCATTTGCATCTTGGAAATGTGTGGGCTGTGCTTAGTTGGTAGCTTCCATCTTTTTTTTTTAATATTGGCTGGGCAATTGTCTAAGACCATTACAGGTCCCAGCAAAATGCGACTTTCCCCCCGCCTCTTTTGCATGTCGCAGATATGTATCAAAGCCATGAGTAGCCACAGGCTACTTTCTAGAGCGCGGTGTTTGGATGTATGATCTTGTGTATGAGGGCTGGGAGAGAAGTATATCCGTTTCCGCCCTTTAAATTGATGCCAGGCATTTCCACTGCTCTCTGGTTTCCAAATGCTTTGAAGCCATTAATGTCCTCTTTCCTTTCTTTCTTGTGTTCTGCAGAGTGACCGTTCCTCTGGAAAGACCATGAAGAGCGCTGCCAAGCCTTGGAGTGCAGTGCCAAAGCAAGGGAGCCATGGGATTGACCGAGGAAAACCTCTTCCTGCTGCCTCCTCGGGCATGAAGACCTCCAAGTCCTCCACTTCGCTCGCTTTTGAATCTCGGCTCAGCAAGGTACTAGCCAGGAAGCACTGTGCCAGCGTAGCCAAATAGTGTGTCCCTGCACGCTAAATCAGGTTCATGGGGGCCCAATCCTAGTGCACAAAGATGGGCAAAGGGGTACTTCAGGGTCAGGCAGAAGCCTCCCGCACCCAAAGGTGGAGCACCACCAGACTAATCCATGGATTGGATGCATTTATTGTGCATGTTGTATAGAGAGAGATTAGCCTCAACACAGGGGTTGTTACAGGCTTGTAGAAGCTCCAAATACCTTAGGAACGGGGTATTTTTAGGCTAGGGGGTCCAGCCAGTCTGTATTTGTCACTGAAATACCATTCTTCTCAGGCACTGGTATTTCTGAGCAAATGAGGTGGGAATTCCAGGCTAGCTGTGGCACCTTGTATAGTGGATGGTGCATCCTTTTAAAATGTTGTGTCCCATCTTTAACTCCATCTGTGATCTGTAAGCTATTGAACACTTGGAAGTTAAAAGGTAACCAAAGTGAGCAGGTAGCACGAGACTGGGGAGAGACGTAGGCAGTGTGGTGATGTGTGTTTCTGCCATGGAAAGTGGTGAACGTGTTAAGAGCCACTATTAAACAAACTTGGATGAAGCCTTTTCTAAAGGTCAGAAAGCCACATTGTTCTGTTTTAGTTTTAAAAATAGCTGGCAAAAGCACCGCCATCATGCAGAACTTCAGATGTCTGGTTTCCTGCAGTAGATCAATGCTTTGGCTATCAACACTTGTTTGCTTCCAGGGTCCAGGAAACCACAGACTCTGAATCAGATGATGAGATGAAAGGAGGGAACAATTTAGAGTTGAGAGAGATTGGGTTTTACTTAAATGTGTTCCAGCTCTGAACCGACTAAACCGCTTAATCCTGCTCTTCAGAGACACCCTGCAGAGTTTTGCTTTTTAAGATGTTTAAAAGGTTTCTGTCTCTAAAGGGTTACTAATTAAAGCCTGAGCTACGGAGAGGCACAAATGGGGTAATGCAGATGACTGTGTTCCGAGAGGGATTCTTTCTTCTTGCTTTGGACCAACATCATTTGAGTGTTTTCCTTGTGAGGCATCTGTTTGGGGTGGTTTGTGTTGCATGAATTTCCTGAATATGCCTTCAGAATGAACTTGTATTTACCAGCAAAAATAATTACCACTCTTGCTTATTCAGGTGCAGTAAAGTTTATTGAGTAAACTATGGCGGTGGCAGCAAGAGGTGGATTTTGAGTATTATCCTCCAGTGGGGAGCCAGCTAGGGGAATTTCAGGCAATAAAAATATGAAGGTAGTTCTCTGAATATCCCTTAAGTTTCTGTGACTAAAGTCTTGTAGCTCTGGGTGGCATCTTGCCATGTGGCTGGGAAGTTATGGTACTCATCCCCCGTAGTGCACTGCGGTTTGATACTGGGAGAGGAGATGATCTACTCTTAATGGTGCCAGTCTTTCATCATAACAGAAAAGTTCCTTTTTTGCTCATTTTGGATGGGTTGTGCAAGTGTGTGCTCCATGGCTATAGTATATTGTCCTGCCTGGTATTTCCCATCTCAACAAACAGTAAAGTCCCAGGCCCTGTGGGAGCTATTTCTGACCACAAAATGCATTTCGTTTCCTTACAAAGGCACTGTGTTGTCAGAACTTTAGTCATGGGTTTACAAAAGATTTTTGGGGACTTTGAGTAAGAAAACTTGATTCAAACATGTGACTCGGGAGTGTCTGAGCAGCTCCTCATACATCCTTCCATTTTAGGTTTGTAATTAGATCACTTGTTCTGAGGTCTTGCATCTGTTCTACCCCCACTCCTGAAAGATCAAACTGCAAAAGGCCCTCCCTGATCTGCCCATGTAGTTAATTTCAGTGGTTCCTGCATTTTTGAGCATTTTTGGGTACCGTTTCTCTGCTCATTCTTCTGAACAGAAGATCCTTATTCCACTCTCACTTGGAGACCTTGTAACTGCTGCACAGTTTCTATTTCCAGGGCAGTAACCACCTTTCTACTCAAATACCTTTTTAAGACTGACCTTGGAGGATCATGGCTTGTCTTTCTGCAGGGTTGCAGTGGTGATGAATTGCTTTGGCTGATATCTTTTACTGGATGAACTGTGTTGTTGGGAGAAATGGTAGATAAGTTTTCAGGAACCTTTGTGCCAAAAGTGTGTTGGTCCAATAAACGATGCTGCCCCCTCCCTCCCTACCAAAAAAAAAGTTCATGCCTCTCATATCTTTCCTGGACCACTACAGCAAGCCTCCAACCATGCTATGAGATGTGTATATAGTAATGTGGAGATTTCTGCAGCTTGTTTTTCTAAACCTGGGAGCTGATGCCTTCCTCTGCTGTGATGGATTTCATCCGGCATCCCCAAGAGCAAATCCTGCTTTTTCATTTTCCCACTTCTTATCGAGTCCCATCCTGCTGAGCAAGGACACTAGCAGCAGTGCCCACCAAACTGTTATCAGCCAGCTTTGCTCACTGCTGTTCAATAAATAAAGCCCCCGAAGGCCTAAACAGCCCAAACAATTTCAGCTTTCAGATGACATTTCCCTTCGGGGGAGCCGTGTTACTCTGCTCTGCTCTTTCAGTGCAGCAGCATTGCAGTCCTCAGCAGGGCTAAATGCTGAGTTTTGGGGTCTGCTCAGTCCCTAGCGTGTGCCATTTGTTTTTCGAGAAGCAGGATCTGGTGCAGCTAAGCTTGGCAATTCTCTATTGATGGGAATAAACTGGCAGCCCCCCTCCGCTAGACCCACTCCACCTTCCTGGGAGAGGAGCGAGGTCACTGCTGGAGAACAGCAGCATCCTGTGTGTCATAAGTGAGGATCCGGTGGGGTGTGTTGAGTCAAAGTTAATTCATCTCATTTGCTTCTCAACCCATGGGCCTTGGCCTGTAGATAAATAGAATCACAGACAATGAGGGTGGAAGGGACCTCAAGAGGTTACATCTAATCCAGCCCCTACTCAAAGCAGGACCAGCCCCAACTACATCATCCTAGCCAGGGCTTTGTCAACCAGTGTCTTAAAAACTTCTAAAGATGGAGATTCAACAACGTCTCTGGGTAGCCTGTTCCAGTGCTTTACTACTCTCCTAGCGAGAGGTTTTTCCTAATATCCATCCTAAAGCTCCCTAGCTGCAACTTGAACCCATTGGTCCTTCTGTCATCTGCCCCCACTGAGGACAGTCCAGCTCCATCCTCTTTGCAACCCCCCTGCAGGGAGTTGAAGGCCCTGCTCAGTCTTCCCTTCTCCAGACTGAATAAGTGCAGTTCCCCCAGCCTCTCCTCCTAAATCATGTGCCCCAGCCACCTAATCATTTTCATTGCCCTCTGTAGACTCTCCCCAGTTTGTCCACATCTTTTCTGTAGTGGGGAACCCAAAACTGGACACAGGACTCCAGTTGTGACCTCCCCAGTGCAGAATAGAGGGGAAGAATCACTGCCCTGGATCTGCTGGCAACACTCCTACCGATGTAGCGCAGAATGCCCTTAGCTTGCTTGGCAACAAGGGTGCACTGCTGGCTCATATCCAGCTTATGGTCCACTGTCACCCGCAGGTCCCTTTCTGCATAAATAAATATGTTTGGGCATCACACGCCAAGGTAGGAAACCCTCCTGACTGTGGGGAGAGCGCTCTTCTGGGTGCTCAGCAGTGGCTCCTGACTGTGTTCCCAATGTCCTGTTTCCATGGGTTTCCTGAAAGAACTTGTTATCCCTCAAGGTTTCAGCACTTTCACCATCCATCTCTGTACCATTAACTTGTTCACCAACAGAGCAGAGAGTGCTTTCTTCCGGTTGCTCACAGGGTGGTTTTTCTTGCAGCTGAAGAGAGCCAGCAGCGATGACATGCTCACAAAGCCAGGGGTAACAGCAGGCTCTGGGGTCTCCAGACTGAAGAAGACCATTACAACAGGAGCAATTTCTGAACTGGCTGAGAACCGGCTGAAGCCCAGTACAGGTAGGAATAAATTGGAAGGCAGATCAATATATATGGTCTTTGTTATCGGTCTTGCTTACCGTCTTCTTGATAGGGCATCTAGGGGAGGTAATGAAGGAAGAGACATTTCTCTGTCTTGCAGAAAGCTTCTCACTAATAACTGGCACCTTGGGGTCAGTTTTTCATGACAGTACTGGAATCAAAGAAAGGTATCATTTTCCACAAGCTTTGTCTGGAGAGTTTTGCTTTTCCTGTTAGTGATTTTAGGTTACAAGGCCCACAGTGGTGAATTTCTGCTCCTGGGAAAACATACTTTTTCCTGAATTTGAAGTTAAATAAAATGTGAAATAAATGGGAAATCAATCACCTTTGCCTTTGGGAGGAGGGAAGGGAAGGCTCAAAGAACCTCTTTGGTACAAATGTGATTCTTTTCCCCACATGCTGTGCTTTCATTGCTGGATTGACTACACCTGTCTTGGCTTTTGAATGTAGGATGTCAGCTATTTGACTGATTGAATTAATTTTCACCTAATATATGTTAAAGTTGGTGACTTCACCGTGGCATAAGAGGCCCTTAAAATTGCTGATAAATCAATGCGTCTCCTGCCTTTTCAACACACACATTTGTCTTTGCTTTCAGAGGGTTTTATTGGATTTGTCATGCTGTGTTTTTTCAGTACTGGTCAAGATAGATAACAATGAAAAATAACTCTCCTTGATATAATTCAAGGGTGGAAACAGCTTTTGCTAGTGCAATGCAAGTTCTCGGTAGTGTCGCTAATCGAATTGTTGTTCTTGGGCTTTGGATGTGTTGTCATCTTCAGTCCGGTGGCAGGAGAACCGCATGCACTTTGCACACTGCCAAGGTATGAAGAAGAGCCACGAGGTGGCAGCAGGAGCTGGTCCTAAAAGCATCTCCCTCCTGATGTCCTCAGTTCCTACCGGCATAGGCGGTTCTTCCATGCCGCTGTTGAAACCCAGCAGAAGAATTTGGGTCCTAGGAAGCGGGAAGCCTTCTCTGTCCCACCCGGGATGCATGCAGCAGTATGGTCAAGACCTCTTCAAAGCCTGGCGAGGAGTAAAACAATGAATTAAATAGGGATTCTCAAGTTATCCTTTGCATGGCCATATCTTAGCAGAACGGTTGTCCCGTCTCCCGCTCACAGCTGTGCACACCCTGCTGTCCTCCTCTTCTTGGAAGAAAACCGAGGCAGGGAGAGGCCCTGACACAAGCAGTGGCCTAGCAGGCTTCATTATGGCATGTTGTGTGCTTTCTCAGTGCTAACCCCCTCCTTCCCGCTGGCGTCAGTGGTACGATAGCTTCCAAAGGCAGCGACGCCGTGTGCATACCAAATACCTCTGTGCAAACCCTGGCTTTGCCCGATGAGCTCAGCAAACACACGCTTTTGTCTGCTCTCTGGTGGCATTTTAGAGGGAATGTGAGACCTTATTAAATCTGACCGTGACCTCCCTCTTTATCGCGGCCTCTGCAGGGCTCTCCAGCGTCCGAGCCGTGGGGAAGGCAGTGTTGCTAACCAGCCAGGGATTAAAGCACTTCATGGAATTTTCTTTTCCTCCTTCAGCTGAGTGGTGCATAATGTAACACTGTAAATTTTTCACCCTAACCCAAACACAGATCCTATTCTTCACTGAAGCAGAGCCAAAGCACTAGAATTTAATGGAAGCTTGTCACATCACATCCAAAGGAGTTTGAGATTTGTCAGCTAACTAAGAGTTGTGATGCCAGACAAAGATCTTGCGGGGCATAGTGAGAGTGGGAAGCAAACACATTCAGATATTGTAGCATGGGAGCTTGGGAACACAGCCAAGGAAGCAACACTGCCGGGGTCCCCAAAAGGAATATAGGTGTCAGATATAAAAACGCAGGATGCGTCCTGAAGTGTCCACATCCCTGTGCCTACCTAGCTACTGTGGATGGGGGATGAATACCTCCATATGAAATTTCCAAAGGAGTTCATACCTCCATTCAAAATTTTTTAGGGGTCCATAAATGAAAAAAGGTTGAAAACCACTGATCTAGTGGGGATAGCTTCAGGTGCTGCACAGATTCTGCATGTGCATATATGCATACGCAATGGGCCTGATCTCTTTATCATGTAAATAGTTCGATGCAGGAACTCTGTCCAGGACTTGTCATTACGGTTCACTCTATTTCTGGCTGTATCTTGACAATGTTTGCTCAGTGGAGTCGGGTGTTGGAAGGGTTTGGATGGGACTGGGTGTGTTTTTAGTGGGCAAAAAAGTGGGAGAGAGGTTATAAAGAAGAGCACCCTTGTTACAAGGTCACATTTAAGGATGGATACCAGAGGGGATATTGTAATCCAGTGCATTATCATCTATAGAAAGGTTAAGATTGGAAGGCACAAAGATCATGATGGTCTCCTGGAACCTCTCAAGTGTGGAAGGGCAGAAACGCATCATCCTTGTCCCACCATAAAACTTATGGCAGGACAGAACACGAGCAGGACAAAACAGACGTCCTTTCCCCTTGTTGTTGTACAACAATTCCTACTAACAGCTTTTGCTGCTTTATCATGGCGAACGTCTATACATTTGGGCACAAATCCCCTGCAGGGGATTCCCAGGGTGGGCCTCAACCCAGCATTTCACATTGCCTGGCTCCAACCCTGGGTTTGCAACTGCAAGCATGGAGTGGAATCCCATGGGGAGTTCCTCGGGTTGGGGTCAGGCGCACAGAGCCCCAGGATCGAGCCCCTGGAGCAGCAGGAGACCAGTCCTGCAGGCCCCGGGTGACGTGCACATGCCAATAAAATGGATCAGATGAGCCAGGATACATCTGGGGACAACACATCCCAGCACAAAAACAGCATCTGTTTGTAGCCTAAGAAAACCTCAATAGAAAGAGGAGTTAAGGTCTGGGCATAGCTGCTGCAATGCTTCTGAAGAAGGTATAGCTAAGGGGGCTTGGGCAGTGGGCAAGCTAAGCTGTAGGCCCTACTGGAGAACTGTGGGGCGTGTGTTTCCATGGGGAATGTGGACACCCATTTCCTCGCACAAACAGCGTAAGAGCCTATTGCCAGCGTGCTCAACAAACTTCTCTGGCTCCTTCATTTCAGGCTCCGGTTTGACCATTTCTGTTTTTTTAAACCGAGCCTCACTTAGAGCTTTTGTCTGCCTCTCTTCCCTTAGCATCTCCCTGCTTCATCATCCTTCTCCTTTCTTTTAAACCTCAGCTGAAGTTGGAGCTTTTTATCTCCTTTGCTTATAACCATTAATTTTGACTTTTTTTTTTTTTAAAGTCTGTGATGGGATGATTTGGCTCTGCAGCAATTTTAGCTGAAGGGCGCTCTGTGAAAGCAGATGAGGCACAGCGGTGGCTCTGTAACAGAACATCTCCGACAGAAAGGAAAAGAAACCAAGTTACAGAAACCAGAAATGCTGAGGTTGCCTGCTCCCTTGGGGGGAACCCTCCCGCATGTGTGTTGGTGACCTCGAGCAGGACTGTGCGTTCCCAGCGTCACAGGTAATAAATAGTTGACACCAGGCCTGCCTGTACAAACATGGTCTATGGCGTGTCGGCTGGTGGAGTTCAAGCCACTCTCCTGCCTTTTTATGCTGACACAGGCTCCCCTGTCTGCCTCATTAGAAGCTGGTGCAGTAAATCACAGAAGGATGGGTCCAACCCCCCTGCCTCTCCATCACTGGGAAGAGGGGGCGAATCAACAGGACTGGAGATGGATGCAGAGCTGGAATTTGTGCCTTGTGATGCCTGGCCATGTCGAATGCACACGTAGAATGCAATGACGCTCATAAGGAGAGCTGCCGTGGGTTCAGACTCCTGTGGCCCGGTGCAGTGTCTCACTGTGTTGTGCCCTGAAGCGGAGAAGCAATCTTACATAAAAGCCAGATTTCTAAAGCTCTTACAGCTGTTACTCAAAGTGTTGCCTTGTCCCAAAAGGGGATGGAGGAAAAGCAAAACAGGAGGCAGCTGGGGGAAGGGTGGTGGTCTTTGGAAACGCTTATTGTTTGCATCTGTGAAACTATCGACCCTATGAATCCAAACCCATATGCTGGTTTAGCATGTGGAGACGTACAGGTATGGGGAGATGTTGGAACTGGAGACCCCTCTGCACCTGGGTGGCTGATGCACAGGAAGGTCTGCATTTCTCAGATTGTGGTGATTTATAGGTTTACAAGTGGAACTGGGTAATCACTTGTAATGTCCCCTCTGTCCTGCCCCTGAGGAATTAGCACTTCGCACTCGGGGCTATTTGCTACCTTGGAGGACCATCACTGTACAAATGGAGGAGCTGAGGGATAGATGTGGGGGGAAACACTGCAGCAAGTTGGTAGAAAACCGGGGTCTCTGTTTCCCGTAGCTTCCTGCGAAATCCGAAGTCAGAAATGTTCTGGATTCTCCTGTAATTTTCCTAAGGGCCATTTAGTTGAATCCATCTCGCATTCTTCCCTACTGTTATTCTAGCATCAGCAGCTATTGCTCATCTGTTTTACCCACCATGCACATATTTGTGATTCTTGTGCTGAATGGAAGAAGCCGAAGCAGACTAGGGGGTGTGACTGGACTGGGCTGGGGGCATGTGCCAAGCCGACCCGGCCACCTTCAGAGCATCCACCAGCAGCGAACACATCTGGGAGACGTTCATTTATATCAAGCTCTGTCAGCCTCAGTAGTGTCAATGAGCCTCATAATGGAAATAGCAGGGAAGGGTTATTTATTTTCCTAAGCTGCAGTGCTGGCTCATTTACTTATTCATGGTGGAGCCTGAACATATATAGAGCTCTTCGATTTGCCTGCTTTTCTCCGCCATGCTGGCAGCTGTGTTTTGATTTTCTAATATACAGGAATGGTTTATGCCTGGAAACAATTAATGTGAATATTGGAGCTCAGTAAAGATTATAACAAAGGCCAAAGATTTCTCTCTCCTTTCTGTCTCACTGCCATAGAGTAGAAGGTACCTGTATGGGGCCTAAATCCATCTGGTTCGTCTTTATTCTACACACTTCACGCCAGCTTTCTGAGCAAGTCTTTTCACCCCCGCTGAGGCATTATACCAGGAGTTACAATCAGCAGGGCCCTTGCACTCTCTGATCAAAAGCCTTTTGGCTATTTGTGTTTATTCTTAAATAGAGGAAACAATAATGGGCACTCTTTCTCAGCCAAGCACCAGGACAAGCGCATTATTGTCCGTGCCCACGTGACTGCTGAGTTGATTAACTGTAATGGTCGGAGACGGCACCAGCGTGTAAGCATTCAGAAGGCAAGCCCTAAGGAAATTAAAGGTTTAAATTATCCTCCACATGTCCAGCATCCTCCTAAAACGAATCCAACCTGCGGGTTGCTTGGGCAGAAGTGCTAACAGCAGAATGAAGCATTGTTAGCGCAGTAAATGAAGTTGCATAATAAATTATGTTTAAGTGATCCCACTCTATTAAGAAGTGATTGATACATATATATGTCAGGTAGAGCTCTTTGGAAGCAGGCTTTCTGCTTCTGTCCCACGTGGCTCTTCGGTTTGGGCTCATTTTCCTTGCTTTCAGCACACTGTGCGTATAGAAACGGCAGGCCAAGCAAGGCCTCATGTTTAACAAGTTTCATGGCTTTCACTAAGCCAGCTTTCCACGTTGGGACCAATGGCATTCAGATCTCATCAGTGCATCTGATGGCATTCAGATCTCTTCCCTTGCTTGTGGGAGCGGATAGTAGGTTTGATGTGTGTTGCCTCCCCTCTGAAACTTGGACCAGAAGGGTTCACTCGGGGTTGGTTCGGGAGAGGAATTGGAGCATTAGTTGTCATGTTGTCATATTTCCTATGTTAATCCTACAAGGCATCTCTTCACCTTCAGAGTCACGAGTACTCTTGATTGAAGGGCCCCTGAGCTTCATGCTTATGTACAGACTTGTCATCCCAGGATTTCCGCTGATGCTTTTATGTGGCCTTTTTGACCAGCGCTGCTTTTTTTCTCTCGCTCTCACCCAGAGTGCGGCATTTCCTGATCTGGAGTGACCGTTTGCACTAGTGTGAAGGCTTCTGGTCCACATTAGCTTCTTTGTGGTGAAAGGCTCAAAGAAAGAGCTGTAATACACGGCTTTAAAAACTCCTTGACGGGTCTAATTGCCAATTTAATTTTTTCATAAAATGCTAATGGGCCCCAATTAGAGCTGAAAAACGGAAGGTGATCCCTTTTGAAGGACAGGTCTTAGTCAAGCTTGGAGCCTTTTGAACCCACCATATGTCAAGTTTGACGGTGTCTGTTTCTTGTGATCTGTCACATCAAAGGGCTGTTGGGGGTTTGCAGCAGGATGACTGCACCTTGGATTCAGTCAAGCTCCTGCCTCATTTTTCCTGTAAAAGATAGACTGAGACTAGTGTGTGACTCACTAATGAGGACGATATGTGCTGATCCATAGCAAGCTCTCACCAGAAACCAAATGACCAATTTTAGCAGGGATTTCCAGGGGACAAAAAATATGCTGGAGCGCTTCCTCTGGAAAGCTAGCTGGAGTCTACTGCCTTCTACATGGCAGGAGCCACTATTGCAATTTTTCTGGAGAAAAAGAGAATATAGCTCTGGAAAGAAAATATAAAAACGGAATCCCCTTGGCAAAAGGGGATCCTTTCCGAAGTCAAACATTTGGAAAACATGTACCCCTGTGCAAATACAAGTACATGCATGCATCCACAGCTCTACGCTAGTCACCAGCCTGTGTTTAACAAATATATGCACATCTGTACATATTGGAAACAGGCAAATTGATTCAAATATGACGGTTAACCCTGCAGTGCCCCCAGATTATTTTAAATAACATCTTTTCTTTTCACCTCTCATTCCCTAGGCATAATTTGATTTAATTGCAAAGGCCAAATGTTTCAAAAGACGAAGGCCTGGGCATTGTGCAGGTGTCTAACTTTTAAGTACTCCTTTTGAAAAACATTGCTAGCAACCTATAAATGGAGCCTGGGTGTCTATTTCAGTACACATCCCTACAGATTTCACCCATAAAAGGAGATAAAGGAATAATTCCTTCAGTTTTACAGGGGTAGCAAACTGTGCTTACAACACTTGCTGTCATCCATGCACTTTAGCAAAGAAGGGCTGAAATTTGGCATTTTGCCTTCGAGTCCCCTTCTTGCCACCATTCTCTTGTCCTTATCCGTGATGTTATTCTCCTAGTGCCAGAATGAATATTCACACTTGTATATTCAGCACTAATGCACATATTAAATAACATTAATATCTGCAGTTTTTTGCATGTATTACAACAGGCTGAAATCTTGAATGGCCAGTGCTTGTCTTCCTTGCCTTTCTTACCATTACCTATGGAGGACTCTAGCTCTTGGGATTCATTGGAACTGAGCTGTTTAATGTTCGCGTCCTACAGAGATCTTACTGCCTCTTGAGAAGTGGGTTACCTGGTAGGATACTTTGAGCTAACTGGGAAAAGGATCAAGCCTTCCAGTGGGCCCCTTCTCACCTTGGCACACACAGAGAGGCTTTGCCTTCCTGAAACAAAGTTCTCTACTTTACTTTTTAGGATCTTATTGCCCAACTTTCCTAAGCCCAAAGGATTTACTGCTGAACCCTTTCCTTACCCCCAGAGGCAGCAGGGAAAGGATGACTGACTTAACTAGAGCGTTGCTCTGTGCTACAATCCTTTTTACGAGCTCCCCAGTGACTAGGGGACAGATCAGAGCAATGCAGTGGCTCTGCCAGGACCTCTGATAACTGAGTGCTGTGGATAAATGGCACACCATCCCTTTAGAAGGCACCTTCCAGCCGGCTGGAGCCAACTGCTCAAGCAGGAGCCTTGTTTCCTGTGATGTGTCCCTTCTCATGTTGTTGCTGCCCTGCCTGAGCATGATGTCTGAGCTCCTCAGATGTGCCCTAATGTGTTTATGCTCAAGTTTTAATACTTTGCCTGTGACTTATTAATCAAGCAGCTCATGTAATGAATGCCACTCTCTCCTCCGCCTGCATATTCCCCAAACCATCACTTTGCTGGCACAAGTCTGCCTGCTGGGATCTGAGCCATTTAAGAAGATGCAAGTATGTGGTGTGGATGCTGCAATGCTAAACCTTAATGACTTGACTGACTAAATACGTTGACACTTAACTGGCTCAAGTGAACACATTTTGGGGAGATGCATTACAGCTGTAAACATGTCAGCGAAGGTTGGAGAAACCCAGCTTAAGGCCACCATCTAAATAGAAGGGGAGAGTGCTATCACCCACCTGGAATACTACAAATCCCTTGGTTTGTTTCTGATTATTCTTCAGTCACTTGCAGCAGAGTCGACATGAATACCTGCATTAGGTTAATTCTCAGCTTTCCTCCAGCTGGTTTGAAAAGAAGGGATCCTTAACACTGATCCCCTCTAGGTTTAAATGCATCACAGGCTTGGCTTGGCAGGTTGCCATTGTGTTTGCACTCCAAGTTTGGGAAGGAGAGAGAGGAAAGAAGGCAGTGTTGGTCTAGTTTAACGCGTACATTCAAGAAAGCGCTTGGTACTGCTTCTAGTTTTTCTCCTCCGGTTTCCAACTACTTTTGGCTCAGATTGGATCTTATACTTGTAAAGGAAGAAGGAGAGTTGCAGCTTCTCAGATGAGTTTTCGGAAGACTGTGGTTTGGTCGTGTGAACTTGGTCATGACCCTCCCAAGTGCCCTGACCGCAAAGATTTGTTTTGAACTCAATGGAAAATACAGCTTTGCCCTTTCCATGGGTTTCAGTGCAGACAGTGTGGCCCGCTGACATTTTTGCTGCTAATGAATTCCTCACTTCTCTGGGACATGCTATTGTGCATATTATAGATGAGACTTTTAATACAAAGTCTTGAAAAGCCCTGAAAGCTAATACTGATCTCTAGATTGGGCACCGCCTTAATGCTGGTATTCAAAATGCTCTCGTGGGGCCCGGTCATGACACTTGAACCCCCACCAGAAAGGCCAGCCCCTGAAGAGTGAAATCTCAGCCCTTGCCCCCGCTGCAGAGACCTCCAATGAATTTGTGACAGCTGTGATGAGGTTGTGATCTGGACATCTGTCCGTGGGGACCTGGCCTAAGGTGGGTGTAGTGGTATTTTTCTCTTCTGTGGCTTCTGCCTGAGCTATTACAAGCTGTACTCATGTTGATTATTTTTACCTCCCTGCAAATGATATTTTCCAATATAACGCATGGCTAGAGGAATAGAAATGTGTGGAGAGCAAGGTCCTACATTGGTGAGGAGTTGAAAAAAGTGTGTGTTCTTTCCTCCTCCCTCTGTGAAATCCTCACCTGTTCACCTACAAAAAATATTTTTCCCCTTGGCAGTGCCATGCCTGTTAATGAGAGACTGACGGGCCACAGGACTGTGGAGAAGACTACATTAATTCTTTCTTGCTCCTGGAAGGAATTCAGGTTCTCTCATTAATACATAATTTCACAAGGGTGAAACGATTGGTGTTGTTCATTGGGTATTTTTTCTCATTTTGTAACTACAGGGAAAAGTTAGGTAATGGTTTTAGAAGCATCCTGTTAACCCTATTGTTTTGTTGCATCTCTTCACTGGAGAAGTTGCAGGTTTGCTGTCTGCACATCAGGCTGGAAGTTGCCCCCCACCCCTGTTTTTTTGTTTGCTTGTAACTATAGTTCGATGGGTACACCCACAAATGGCATCCCTGTCTCCATGACTTCTGCTCAGGGTGGCTGTCTCTAACAGCCTTCAACTTCCTCTTCCTTGGGGCTTTGGGCTACTGCTGTTTGTCTGCTGTTGTCAAGTTAATGAGTCATTACCTGTCATGACCCCACTAGAAAGTTAGATTTCAGGTGCGTCTGCTCCGACTCGGTGATTTGGTTTTTGCGAGCACTGCCAGCTGCATGCAGCACTGCGCTCCACTCCATGGGACGTTCTTCCACGGCTGGTTTCATAGTAAAGATGGCTAATGTTACAGCACAAGAAGCAGATGGCGAAGTGTGAACTGCTCAGTGTCAGGATTTATTGATCCAGGAGGCTGTGTGTCGACTAATGCATTCCCCGTGGTCAATATTATTTCCTCTTGAAGAAAACCAGAAGTCGTCACATAGTCTACAAGAAAGTAAGATCTCCTTGTCTTGGAAGTGTTGTATTTCACCACTAGTCAGAAAGAATTCAGACCCATACCGTGTATGTGTCCGAACTTAGCGTGGCTGGGACCCCAGCACAACATAGCTATTCCCTGTGCTGCTCGGGCTAACGTGGCTGCTATTTCCTGTGGCAGGGGTTGCACGTGCTCCAGCAGTTGGACTGTGATGACCTCTGCCACAAGCAAAGCCTGCTTCAGCATCCCAGTTTCAGACCATTACAAAAGCTACTGGTTTAGGCTGAGCGTGGGCGCCGAAACAATAAGCCAGTCGGTTTGTGACTGGTAAAGGCATAAATTTCAGCTATGTATTTAGAAAGAGCAATGGGAGAAAACTCCTCTTTGTGCTTCAGGGCCATGTGCCTATGCACGTTTCACATCTCTCTTTCTCTCATTTTGCTTGTGTCAGGGTCTCCCCTGGGTTTTTTAAACTGAGGTTTTCTCTCGCCCTCCAAGCCCATTTCCCTTGTACTGGATTTTCAATGCTGAGTTTATAATCCTCCTCTCCCCTGCAAAAAAAATAACCTTGCATTTTGGTATCAAGCATGGCTTTGCTGTAAGGCCAAAAGTGTGGGTAATTCTTTTACTCGGAGAAAGACGAGGCATTGGCCTGAAGAGGTGACATACAGAAGGCCAGGGTCTTTCACCTTACTTCACTGACATCCTTGCATCTCATTTGCCTAGTGATTTTTTTCCCCCCACCTCCGCTTTGGATTTGCACTAGTTCTCTATTGGTTTCCAGGTGATTTTTAAGGTGTTACAGATGCAAAGGAAATCCCAGATGGTGTGGGATCCACCTACCACCTGTCTGAAAGAGGCCTTCCCCATATTGCTTCAATTGTGATAAATATGGAGGTTGTGGGCTTGCAAGGCAAACTAAGGAGCTTTGATGGAAGCAGAGATAAGGGTTTTTTTTTCTATTTTTGCTGTGTGGATGTTTGTGGATGAGGGCTGTTTGTGATTCTGCCGGTGGTGGTTGGCGGTTATTGATCCTGGTTTGTGTGCACCGGTGTTTGAACAAAAATACGTGGAAAGAAACAGATGAATAGGGGGTACTAGTAACAACTTGTGGCAGTTCAGAGTACATATTTATATAGACAGTATTCTTTACAAGTGTATCCCAGGACACCATAAGGCCGTGACCGTAGGTCCTTTGCCGAGGGAGTTGAGTGCTACTCCAAGACAAAGCTCTCCCACAGTAGGAATCAAATGGCAAACTGTTAGATTAAAATAATTGCATTTAAATAGGAAGAGGTATGGCCTCTAAGGAGGCACCCAAGGAAGAGGTTTGTATTGGGTTCCCAAAATCTACTGTCTGATGTCCCCCTTGCTGGACCGTGGATGTAACAAAATACAAATTACTCTAGGAAAGGAAAGACAAAGCCAACCTCAGCCTGGGTTCTGAAGGTTGTAAGCGCATTGTGCAAGGCCTCGGGTAGTGTTTCTAAAGTCCAGAATAAAATCAGGAAGATGGAAGGGGGCTTGGTGACTAAGAGGCCAGTAGCAAGGTGTGGAGGGGACGAGCGGAAGTTGTCGCACTGCAACACCCACTGACATCATGGAATACCCTAGGCAGAGAGGGATGGGGGGGACTCCGTTTAGCTCCCGATATCCAGGAGGTCAGAATATACCTTTAAACTGATATCCTACGTGGGAATCTCTGGGTCAGGGAGACCAGTACAGTGGTGGGAGTGGGGCCGTAGTGCCGTCCATATCCTTTTCTCTGGCTCATGGGGGACTTCACCGTTTTGGCAGTCCAGTGCCTCTCACTACCAGAAAATTCACACGTGCAAAAATGAGAAGGCGGTGAGCGTAACTTGGGTGTTGTCAGCCTGGAGGTGCAGGGGGTTGAACGCAGGATGAGCCTGGATCAGGAATTCATCCTGGAAATCTTCTGTAACAGTAGGAAGTCAAACCCAGTTGTACTGGTAGAGGATCTGGAGGCTGCTTGTGGCATTAGTCAATTAGCCGAGCACTTTGTAGTGGAAAGCTGGCTGTTCTACCTGTACAGGAAGGTACGTACAGCATGTGCTCAATGGAGCCCGATATTGTGAAGACCTGTGTGATGCATGGCACTTTGTTTTTGCAGGCAGTAAGCGGTGCGTTGATATAATGCCTTTTTAAGGCTGTATTGCATGCACGTTCTAAACCAGACGACGTTCACAGCATTCGTTCATTCCTGATGAGCTTGTGTCCATATCCTTTAGCCTCCACCTCATGCTCCACAGTTCCACGTGAGTAGCGCATTTTTCTAAAGAAGTCTTCAGGATTAGCCCAGCAGCAGGTCATGAGACTTGACATGCGATGCTTGTGGGAGAAGCCCAGGACTGGGAATTGCAAGGGTGCCCTTTCCTTTAGGACTGAGATGTGGCAGGAACTGTGTCAAGATTCAGGACAGGGCGAACGTGAGATGCCGCAAGTCGTTATTGAGGTACTGTGGGCAGAGCTGTGAGTGAAATCTTGCAGAGCACCAGCCCTGCGTGTTGACAGACTATTTCTAGTCCAAATAGTCTCCCTTTTTATGCTGGGTTTCTTCAATTCCTGGCAGAATTTCCTTCCTTTCCAAACCAGCAGCAGTTCATTGGTGCAACTGTATTAAACTGCAGTTTAGCGTTTAGTCTGGTGATACCAACTTAAACATGACCATCAAACTAAAAACAGCCTATTTCGGGACAAAATCTGACATCATGCTTTTGTTGCTATCTGGAAGATATCAAGCAGGATCCCCAGAGATATCACCTGCACTGATCTCCTCCTGGCTTCCACAGACAGTTGGCTTGCATGAGCCCTGAATGACCTGAACTTGCTGTTTAGGTTTTATCATTATAAATCACTGCAGATAGACCTTGGATCACCACAGATGAGCTCTTTTTACAGAACTTATTCATTAATCAAGGCTTCTTATCATGTGGAGTGGGAGATGAAGGGAAAAGGGAGTTTCATTGAACAGGGTCCAATTACATGCAAACAGCTGCACCAAACAGCCTTGAGGATTTTAACGTCAACTGACAATAGCAAAGAAGGTCAGGGTTAGGACTGGCACATAACTTGCCCCTCTAGGCTGAGAGATTGGAGACAATTTAGCCCTGTCTTATTGTGCAGTGCCCAGGCTCCCAAATCTAGGCAGAAAAGGGGCTGATTGGAGTGGTGGTGTGAATTCTGAATTTCCAGGCTGTTTTCAGACTAAGTTGGACAGCAGGCAGCATGCTAGAATTCATGGGCTTTTTAAAAAAATGTCCTTCATTCATTTTTACAACTTCTACTGAATTCAGGACTGTTTCTAAAAAAACAGAAATCCCCTTGCTGGAGTGGAAAAGGACCCCTGTGCAAGGTGAGAGTCCTCATTGCAGATATACCGCGGCTGCTCCCTTCACAAGGTGCTTTAGGGGTGTGTTTTGTCTTCCTCTGAAGCAGCAGATATCGGCCCCTTGCCACAGACAGACACAGAGCCTGACCTGATACAGCTGTTCAATGTACCACCAAACCATGAGCAGTTCCCGAATGGTCTAAATTTCAGGCCTTTCTATATATGGTCTTTTATACCACATTTCAAATTGGCTTTTAGTTTGCAAGGTCATTCATTGCATTTAGTGTTTGTTTGTACAGGACTTAACATGTTGAACACCAGTCTGGTTGAGGGGCTGGATCCTACTGTCATGCAAGCAATTTAAGAGTAACAATTACCACCCACCCCTACTGCTGACACATCTGCTGCCCCAGCTCTTCCTGTATCTTATAATGGACCTGGTCCTGCACGTAACAATTCTTCCCAATTCCTGCTGGGGAGGAGACAAATTGGGAACTGCTTTGCCCTTTCTGTGGGTTTCAGTGCAGACAGTGTGGCCCACTGAGATTTGGGAATAGTCAAATTGGGAATAGTGGGTGCGTCTACATATTCATTAATGCACCATAATTGTGGGGCATTAAGCTGGGTACTTGTAATAACAAGTACTAACTTAATGCTCTGTATTCGGCACTACTAAACTGGCGCACGGTTTTAGGTGACGCTAATGCGCAGTAGACTCATTGTACTATACATTAACATGGTTTTTGCTTGCCACGCTAATGCTCAGTAGAATGAGTCTACTGCGCATTTAGTGTCTCGTGTAGACGTGCCCACTCAGGAGCATCAGATTAGGTCCGGAGGGCATTAGAGCTAACCGACGCAAAGAGCAGAATTTTCCTAAGGTTTCGGCGTCCAGCTCACATGTAAGCGACTGCATTTTAAAGCGATTTCAGCAATATCTGCCATTGAGCCCTTCTGGAAATGTGGCCTCTATCTCCCAATTCAGCAAGGGCCTTAAGAGCAAGCCTAAGTTCATCCCTATTGAGCAGAGTATTTAAGCACGTGCTTATGTTCTTCTGCGTACCTGCACGCTCGGCACCACAGCCTGATCTCTGGGCAGGGAGCTCGCTAGAGCAGTGTACGATTCTTTTCTTTTACTCGATCGAATTTCATTCCCCAGTCCTCCAGGGCAGGACCTCTCCGCATCTGGTGCATGTTAATAGGATGGACTTGGTGAGGCCTTCTGGCCCCACTGGAGCGAATGCGTGAGAGCGGTCTTGGGTTTCTTGCCGGTTTTATGCAGTCGTTGCCTGCAGTTTGCCTGGCCGCCTCTGTGTGGCCTGCATCGTGTGTTGAGTCATTCTTTCTTTCCTGTCTCCCTGTCCACACCCCCCTTCTTTTATTCCAGCATGCAGGCGGCTAATTAAGTGCACAGGACGGCCTTCAGCGCATAATATTGTAATGAGGTAGGAGGGTTAGCCGCAGCTGCCTTAGCATGAGCAGCAGGCTGTGTTCCTGGTGCCAGGAACTAGGAAGGAGCTGACTTTTCCTTTTAAGTTGACTAGAGCAGAAAGATTGAAAGGCAGACAGGGGCAAGGTCTGCCTCTGATGCGGAGCGTGAGCAGGGCGTGGGGATCCTAGACCGTCTCCGAGCAGAGCCAGTGAGTTTGCTGAAGATGGGCAACCAGCCTGGGAGGCCCGAGGAGCAGGAGCAAGGTCTGTGCACCCCGGGGAGACTGTCTGGATGACCTGTGTACTGAATGCGGTTGTTTTTCTGCATCTCTGTCTGCATGCTTGCTGCACGCGTGTAAATTGTTCCCTGGACGGTTAGCTGTCCTGCCCTAGTGAACAGAAAGGAGAGGCTGCTGTCAGGGACAATGCCAGTCGGTGTCTTGGCACGGTCTCAGGATGCCCGTTGCTGGCGTTTACCTTGCCGCTAGGAAAGGCCACTGATTATTGGTGCATACTTGAAATCTTAGGGAGAATTTTTTGAATTTGCTTCCTGGAAGGAAGAGATTACCAGGAGGGACCTTTCATGCCTGACAGATATTGTTCCACGTCGCCTGCATGATGCAGCTAAAAAGTTGTAAAGCTTATCTCTGGACGAACAACTTGTCAGGGGCTGCTGCCTCCTCATTGTTTGTGGCCCGAGGCCTCGGCTTTTCCAGGCCTTTAGAATTCAAAAGGATCCTTTTGTGAGCGGGTCTTTCCCCCATTGTCCTGGCTGCAGCCTGGTGCTTCAGCGCTTGCAGGTTTTACACAAAGGGCGGGGGGGGCTAGAGGTAGGACATTCACCTTGAGCAGAGAAATGTCTATGCTGCATGCTCAGAAAAAGGACAATAACGTGTCTTTATTGCCTTATCACTGCCGTGCTACCCTGTGGTTCGTCCTGTTAGCCTCTGTCATCTGGTGCGGGGAGAACAGTACCTCCATTGATCTTTTTTTTTTCCTTTCCCCCCCCGCCTCCTGCCTAAGTCCCATTTGAGCATAAATCCTTCTAATATTTGGGCTTATGTACTAGCATTGTTGCCACGGGGAGTCCATTCACAGAATTCCCTGTTTTGGGGAAGCTCTCTATAGCAAGACGAGCATAGCCGGCGATTTCAAATGCCAACACAGGTAGCTGACCTGTTGGCCTGGTGGAGACAGCGCTGCCCACTGCCTCCCACTGTACCCAGTTAGGTGGAAATTCTTGAGCGGTTTGTTCATAACCAGTCTAATGAAGAACAGAAGCACTGCCAAGAGCCAGTCACCAGAAGAAATGCTGCCCCAGGGAAATGCCATGCCTGCCTCCACCCCACGCACCAAAATGCCCTACAAGTTTGACAAGTCTCTTTGAAGTTAAGCATGCATTACTATCACTGCAGCTGGGGAGAAACAGCACGATAATAAAGTTTAAGGTGTGGGGTGGGTGGCAGGGTTCCCAACGGGCTGAGATTTTCAGAGCCAGCGAAGGGCTTTGAACACCCCTTGGCCATTATAAACAAGGGGGCCCAAGTCTTCACATCCGCTAGGTGGCTTTGAAAATTTCTACCAGCTTTAGCATTCGTGCCTCAGGTGATATTTTCTGTGCTGAGGGGGCAGGGTTGCTGCTGTTCTCCACAAAATGAAAAGACATTTCAGCCTTGAAGTGGGGTCGACTAGACCAAACTGTGTCCTGAAATTTTGCTTCAGGGTGGTTTGTAAGACAACGGGAAATGCAGTTAAAAGGTGCACACATGCTTCAGTTGTAAACCAAGGATTCGTGGCTCATTCTTGGATGTGGGGAAACACCCTTACCAGATCTCACAAAACAGAAGAAATTAAAGCCTGGCTGAAAACCTGGACTTCAGGGGCAAGCAGTGGATGCAGAGGTTGCTTCAGATGATGTCTTTAAGTTGATGACGAGAGCAGGAGTTGACGGCTCTGCCCTTTGCCGCTTTGGCAGGAACGCAAGTGTGCGATGATTTTGTTTTTATTTAATAGAGATTGGGCCCAATTCTCTCATTTGTTTTTCAAAATAAATTTCAAA
>NW_017729012.1:9961613-9973499 GCF_001723915.1 Gavialis gangeticus | reverse complement strand
TGGATGCAGAGGTTGCTTCAGATGATGTCTTTAAGTTGATGACGAGAGCAGGAGTTGACGGCTCTGCCCTTTGCCGCTTTGGCAGGAACGCAAGTGTGCGATGATTTTGTTTTTATTTAATAGAGATTGGGCCCAATTCTCTCATTTGTTTTTCAAAATAAATTTCAAATTTTTATCTCATTTACACAAGTCTAAGCTAGACTTTGGTCTTCTGAGAGCAGGTATTTAAAGGTATTTAGGCAGCTAAAAGCTCCTAGTGGTTTCTTTAGGAGCTAGTCTCCTACATACCATATAGAAATCTTGGATACTTAGTCTGGTGGAAGCCCAGTTCTTGACTGAAATCCCTGTGGCCGTACATCCAGGAAGCCTTGCTAGCAGTCGCTGTATTTAAATAGGGTATTCCCGATTCAGTCCAAATGGTAGCGTGGTCACAGGTTGGGTGAACAGGGAAGACCTATTAGACCAGGAACTACTTAAATATCATGCTGGGGTGAAACAAATGTTAGAATATGATCTGAAAGGGCTTTTCTGTTGTGAGCAAGAGGGAGAGAGAGAAATGTGGCCAATGCAACAGGAATGTGTAGCATTCGTCTGGCATGTCTCCAGTTTGTTTTTAGTCAGAATCACCTTATATCGTAGTTTTGGAGTTTATCTTCCCCGAGTGCCAAAGGCTCAGATATGAAGTCTTTCATGGTACAGGTGGGATGATCCCAGTTTCTTGCCTGGGTGTGCTGGTGCTGTCCGAGAGCAGGAAGAAAATACCCTTCCCCAAGTAGAAAAGTTTGAAAGAGCCAGAGTGAAGTAGGATCACCCGGAGAGCCTTAACTAGCTGAGGATGTGATACTGGAGAGGTAGAATTAGAGGAGAGGAGATCCCAGAGGGGGATGACTTTTCACAAAGTGATCCAGTGTTGGTATCTAATCTACTTGGAGATTATGGCTGTGACCAGAGATAAGGTTGTGAGCAGAGCATTAGCAGAGCTATGGTTGCTGCAGGAGAGCCCCTTGAATACTCATTCTCACTTAGGCTAGTCTACATGGTGCCACGGTGATTAGCATCTAATGCAGAGACACGGTCGTTGCCTTACAGTCTCTCAGGCCCCGCACATTTTTCAGTCTCCCTAATTCCAGAATAATTTCGATCACTTCTGCTAAGATATGAAAAGCTTTTGTGTCGTAAAGCAGCTTGCGTCATCCGTGCCCTGTTCCCATCTGTAAAATGGGTACGGGGTAGCTCTTATAACTGCGTCATATTACATTCATTATATTATATTACGTAACTCTTATGTTGTATTTTATAACTGTGTCACAAGCATTCTGGTTTGTAAAGCACCTGGACATGCTGGAATGAAAAACCATGTGAGATGCAAGGGTATCGTTGCTCTTAATGGGTACTTGTAATTTCCCAGTGACAAGTCAGCCCTCCAGATCCCTGGAAAGCACGAACGTAACCACATAGTGTAAAATGAGGATGGAGCACCTGGCCAGTAGTTGGAGATCATCACAGGATACGTACTGAAGAGTACAATATTAAGTCATTATTTGAGTCCCTCAAATATCCAGCACGTGTTAGCAGTAGGTAAGCAGGGTTGATTTCTGAACAGAGTCTCTGTGTTTCTTTGACCGTATCGGTGGAAACAGTGAGAGATTTGTGGTGTTTTTGTTTATACTCTTCAAATTAGCAAACAGTTCGATGATGAAGGTCATTAGGAGGAGGTGGAAAAAATGGTTCATTGAGTAGGAAACTGGCTTGAAAAGAGCAATGGTCTAGTGGAAATATTAATTGCACTAGCTGGAAAGGAGTGACCGGTGAGGTTATCCAGGGGTTAGGGATTGGGGGAGGGCAGCGGGGGGGATCTTGGTCTCTTATAACACGTGTTTAAATAGCTTGAATGAGATTACCAAACATAAGCACTGGAGTAGAGTCGCTGCACCCTTTTCCACATCTGGCTGCACATCAGATTCGAGAAGGGATTCGTCTGGGTGGGTGGGATGTAGTTCGTAAAGCATTTGGGATCCTTCAAGATAAAAGGTACTATAGAAATCGGCTGTTTATCATGATTGTTCATTTCCTTTCTCGTGCACTTATTCCTTTTGATTCATTTCGGATCCCTCCCCAAATCCCTGCTTCCTCTGCTTCTCCCACATTCCCTCCTTTCATATGAACCCTGTGATGCGTCAGCATGTCACTTCTGCCAAAGAAGAGCTCGAGAGCCCAGATGCATTTAAAGAGGGCCCAGGGAGCCAAGCAAATGAATGAATCCCGCTAGCAGTTTGCATGGCTTGTTCTCCGGGAGCTCGGGCAGTGAGCTTTTGACTCTTCCCAGTGGACCCAGCAAACCGCAGCTTGCTCTCCAGTAAATGGATGCATTCTCTTCCTCTCACGATTTGTTCTAGCCGATTAAATGGTGCTTTCACAAATGCTCTCATTTGCCAAGGAGGCCATTGATTAAACCAGCCTTTCAATATTTCATTAGCCCAAGGAGAGTCGTTTTAATTTTAGTTTGACCTCTCTTATGGGGCCAATTAGTGTCAACCCTGATGGGGGAATTTGATGCCACCACTGTTGCATTTGACCTGGATAAATCACCCGACAAATGCTGATCCGCAGATAGCAAATGGCAAGAGTCACTTTGGTCTGTAGGCTAATGGTGATCCACACCTTTCTTAGACCCAAGGCCCCTCTCAGAAAATGCCAGCTCTTAGCTTCCACTCTTTTTTTGACTACGGGAAAATAAGAGTACTGTAGTTCTTCTGTTGCAAAGAACTCGGAGCACAGCAGGTCAGTGTTCGCGACACCGTGAATTCCTGTATGACATCTACCTTGGGAATCACACAGGTAGGTGCTTGCACACCTAACGGTGCTGATACCGCACGGCTCCGCAGAGCACCCTTCAAGGACCTCCCGGCCCCCTGCCTGGGAATCACTGGTCTAGACGGTGCTCATTCCAGTTATCTGTGCGTCACGACTTGGAATTCCCCTTTGGAGACGCAGGGGTTTAGTCACACCTCTGACTAACTGACTGTCTCCCAAGTGATGTGTTTGTGGCCACGAATGATTACCTGCCGGTCATGGGGTTGTCTGTTAAAAAGCCAGACAGCAGCTGCGTTAGGAGAAGAGATCTGCAGGAGCCCCCCAGCGCGAGGGGAAAGGGCCTGGGCCAGGGCTTCTCGCCAGTGCTAGGTGGAATACCAGACTGGAGATACCCGCTGTGTGGGCAGGAAGAGAATTTGGGAGGATCCAGGCAGCAGGATGTGGTTAATGCGTCTTGCTTTGTGTTGGCCTGTTTGGATCCTGTAAAATAAACACATCCGTGGAGAAAGCGCTGCGATTCTGCTGCTCTTGGGACTGGCATCCGATGTACAGGCCGCTAACTTGGCCAACCAGCTTCTCTCATGGTTAAAAGCCTCTGCATGTTGTGCCTGAGCTCTCCAATGCTCCCCAGCTGGTGCAAGATGGTTTCTGTTACAGGGACAGAAAATAGGATTTCTGCTAGCATAAGTAAGGCAAAAACCCAGTCTCCTGCTAGGGGCTTGATTGGCTCAGCGGTTCTCTGACTTTTTTTTTTTCGAGTACCTTTTACATTTGTTGTGCTGCTGTGGCCCCCCATGGTTCTGCAGATTGGATAACGAAGAATACTTTATCACAGCAACCCGACTGTAACCCCTTCTACAACCTGAGAAAGATGGGAGAGATTGCTTCTTTTTTTTTAAACGTTGTTCCTTTTCTTTTCTTTTATATTTTCACCCCTTTCTACCTTTTTCCATTCCCTCCTCTCACATGTCCTCTGGAAATTGGCTGCATATCCCGAGGGGTGTGCACACCCAGTGTGAGAAACACTGGAGAGAATAATTAAAATGGCTGCAGCTGGCTCGACAGTGATGGAGTGAAAGGGAAACAGGACAGGATGGGGTAGTGGTGTGTCTTTTTCATGCTGGCGCTGACACACTCTTAAATGATTCATCTGGGGGCAGTGCTTTGCTCTTGGAGGAAAGAGAAGGCTAACTTATGTTGCTTGCGTTGCATTTAATTCCTCAAGGTCTTCAAGTTACAAGATTACTCGCTGAAACAGGATGGCCTGAAACTCCGTGTGAAGGACTCCCATCAGACTCCAGCTCTATGCATGCCCTTCTGATTTAAAGTCAAAGAAAATCTTGCAGTTAAAGCTTACGTGTCTCAGTTTTTTTAATTTGGCTTCTTGGCTTCCCACCTCTTGTTCGTGTAATCAGTCTTCATAAAATGTCCTGACTTCCCTTTGGAATTGAGCTTTCTGAGCCATCCAGCAGTAGTGGGGGGCACGGACAAGTAAGCGTGGCTCTGATTTATTTCATTGGCACTGCACTTGCTTACACACATCGTGAATTTGGCCGGTCGTGTGTTTCTCATGGTAGCAGGTAGGTTTATTTGTACTACACCCTCAGTTGTAGGTCCCATTGAACACTCATTGAAGGTCCTTGATCACAGTGGACTTTAGTTCAGACTTGCCGCATGTCTTAACGTGCCAGCTTCGCTTTCTGCCCTGAATACATATGAAATCTATGCATATATGGTACTTGGATCTCCTTCAAAAGGTGGCATTTGCTTTCTTCACTAGGGCAACAGTATTTTTCCATGACCCCGTGCCTGGAGGGACCTTTGGAAGATATGGGCTGTATGTGCCAAGGTAGCTTCTTTTGTCTGAGTGCGCTGGCCTTTACATAGGGAGGTCTGTGACTCATCTGTCAGCCCATACAGCAAGAGAGCTGTAGATTTCTGCCCGTGTAATGAACATCGATTCCATGACATTCAGCTAATCAATAGCAATATGCAGAAATAAAAATAAACGGATGGGCCTGCTTTGGTGATGAGGGAAATGTATCCTTGGGGCAACCTAAGACTAACATGAGCTCACAGGGTCTCGTGCTGAGTGCGAGCCTGGATGTGCTGCCTGCAGCAGGGGTGTCCAGCTCCCCCATCCGCTACCAATAGTGATTAGCTGCAAATACAAGAGACTTTGGTCTCTACATCTGCATTGAATTTGCCCAGTTGCTTCAGAAAAATACTGGAGCACAAGCTGAGTAAATAGGCCCTTGTCCCGGGGCAAAGGGTTGAATCGCTTCTATCTCTTTTATGCATGCTCATCTTGCAAGTATTAGACCCTAAAGATCTAATACTGGGGATCCTGGGGGATTCTTGATCCAGTTGAAATCAGTGGGATTTTACCAGTTTTCTGAGGCCAAGATTTACCCTAAATATTCATGAGGTGGTACTCCTTCAGACCCAGCTCGCAGCCGGAAGTTTGGCTGACTTCTCCCCCACTCCAGTCCTGCATACTTATAACACTATTGTGCACTTACTTCCAGGGGCATTGCTTTCTGATGCCAGGGATATTGAAGCTGTTCGTGAACCTGGAAGCCAATTCCAACCCTCCACGTGATGCAGAACGTTTGCTGCTCTTCCTTATTGTTCCTTGTAATGGTTGTGGTTTATTTTCCGTACTGCCGTGGCCCCTACAGACTCGATCAAAATGGTATCGTTGGCTGCAGGAGCTAACAGTCTAGGACAAGACACCTGAGAATATAAAGGCTGCATCAAAGAGGACAGCAGTTAGTAAGCAGGGTAGCTGTATTTCCTCCAGAGTACTGCTTCTCTATAATCACACACCTGCTGCTGCCTCTAAACTTTAATTTAGCAGAATAAATTGAGGCAGTGAAACCAAAATGCCTTAAGACCAAAGCTCTTGAAGTGCCACTTCCATAGGTAGATAATTGAGCGATAGCCATTTGCCCTTTGCTGAATACACTGCAACCTTATCCAGGTAAATGAGGGAAGCCACCCTACACAGCAGCACTTCATGCTGCCCCGGGACTGGGTTAGCAAGATGCCTGGATTGTGGTGTGTGAGAAAAGCAAAATGCAAAAGAAATTCTTCCTGCGCTGTCCTGGAGGAATCTCTGCTCCCAAAGCGTCACCTTTACACTGAAGTTGTTGTGATTCTTTGCAGTGCCGTGTGATTTAAACCTGATGCAATCACTTCTGTAGAAGCTGCTCCTTCAGTTGCGTGGATAATGATTAATCTATTGGCAGAGGGCTGGTTCTCTGCAGGACAAGGAAGGAAAGTGCATTGAAACAGGAATTTTAATACTTTTTCCCACTGACAAGAATGGAAGTGTCTGCCACAGTAAAGCAGCAATAGGGCCCTGAGCTCACATGGGACACCACCAGCTCACCACCATGGATTATGAATCCCAACCCACAGAGAGACAAGGAGCCTAGCAATGGGACAGGACAGGGAAGATCCTATGTGCAAGCCATCCCTGCAGTGAGTGGGGTTCATCCCTATCGGGTGAACAGGGCAGGGGAATAGCTTACCAACCACCTGCTTGCAGGGCCTCTGTTACCTCTTGGGTTTGTCTGTCCGGGGCCAAAATGAAGCTGTCTCTACAGTGCAACACAGGCAACAAAAACACAACCCTTTTCTCCATGTACAGTTGTACAAAACCATTTCTCCCTGTGGAAGAGATTTTGGGGAAAATCTCTGACTTTTATTTTTAAGTTTATTTATTGTTTTTAAGCAGGCAGTTGAAGCTCTTCCTGAGTAAGCTTTTATAGACAAACTTCCCATTGCACGGTGGAGTACGTCTTCCTCCTTCCCTTTGGCCCTGGTTCCCACCTTCACCCTGGGTGCTGACTTGGTTTCCTTTGTTGGGCTGCAGAGCCCGAGCTCGCTGTCTGTCACCTCTGGAAGTCGTCACCTCGGCTCAGAGTTCAAGCCCATCTGGGGGAGAGGGGAGCGCCCTGTGCACAGTGCACGTGCTGGTGCCGTACCTTTCCTGATCCTTGGAGGAGTTCGGCCTCCAGGGCTGTCAGCCCAGCGTGTTTTATCAGCGCTCAGTTATCTTTGTTCCAAAGGAATGGGGAAAAAGTGTCGCTTTTTAGCCTTCACAGCACTTGGCTTCTCAGCAGCTGTGTTAGGGCTTTCTCGGGAACATACAGTATGTCTAGAGATTTCAGTCTCCTGCATATTCATCTTGTTGGGAGATGGGCAAAGCCCCAAACTCCACTCCTAGAAATTAGCCCCTTGCAAGGAACCACGCTACGAATGGCCTCTCCTTCCCCTCGTGCATTGATTGCAGACTTGTTCGTGTTTGGCTCCCCGTCTCTGTGTTGCTAACCTCCCTCATAACCTACCGCTTGTGCTCCCTTTGTTATGGCTTTTTAAGAGGATATCTCTAACCTCCCTCTTTTTCTGCTACCCCCATCCCGGTTGAACTCGTCATCCTTGTAGCAGCTGCTAGATAAGGGGGTTACAGAGCATTAGCAGCAGGCTGAAAATTGCAGTACCACCCATTTATCACGTGATCAGTACCTGCGATAAAACTCCAATTCCGTCATTAAAAAAATGTGACGTCACAGCTCGCGATTTCAGCCAAGGGGGTGGGAGCAGGGCCAGTGTCTCTTGCCGTGGTACTTGCCCAATTCTGAGTGGTGCAGCAGATTGTCTCAGCGTGGCCTTTTGATCATCTTTTCTGTTGCCGAAGACGCATATTTTTGTGATTCTAGTTTGGGGTCTGGAAATGCCGCAGCAGTAGCAGCCCCTGCTTCTTGGGGGTGACAAATACGCCGTGCCCCTTGGAAGTGGCCACTTGACTAACTGTGGAGCGGTGTTCAGGACTCGCAGTGCAGTTGCTATAGAAAGCAGCATGGTGCAGCACCAGGGCAGCTTAGTTGAACATCATGCAGCTGCAAAGCTGTAAATTTGATTTGTGCATTTTCCAGGTAATCTGCACACTTGCCTCAGCATGAAACGTTGTCCGCCACTGCACTTATATTGGTATTTTGATGGCATGAAATTCCCCTCCAGGGAAAAACTGAGAATTGTTTTGTTTCCTACCCCGCCCCCCCCCCCGAGTTGCACATATGCTCCCTACATGTTGGCAATGAGAAACATGGAAAATCCCAGGTGAACAGTGAATCGCTTTGCAAATACGACCCGAGGTTGATGATTCTGTGGCATCGTGACGTCTTTCTCCTGTTTTGAGAGACCTTCAGGAGTGTTCTTGCGGTCACGGGGCATGGGATATAACTCTTCACACGTGGGCTGCTTCTTCCCTGGGGCACAACGTGGGTCAGTGGGGGTGGAAAAAGTCAGGGTTAATTTTATCCCGCAAGGTCCTTTTTTGCATCT
Source organism: Gavialis gangeticus (assembly GCF_001723915.1). Taxonomy (NCBI): domain Eukaryota; kingdom Metazoa; phylum Chordata; order Crocodylia; family Gavialidae; genus Gavialis; species Gavialis gangeticus. The sequence continues at coordinate 9,965,333 of NW_017729012.1, read as the reverse complement.
TGTAATTAATATATCAAGTGTTTTCTAATGCTGTGAGTAACAAATTCAGACTGCGTCTAGGGCTGCAGTGGTGTGGAGACAGCACAAAGGAGAATTTGATGGTGCCGCTTCCTTTTTTCTGGAGTTGAACTGCTGTAGCCACCTATTACTCCACGAGGATCATCGGTTGCTGACTTCCCGTAATCTCTCTGGGGTTGGTTTCATTGCCTTTATTTTCAGTGAGCCTGGCATCCCTGTATGCTAATGTGCTCTTTCCTGTGCTATACAGGGTACCAGGTGTCCTGTCAGCCGTGCTCTAATGAGTAATGAACTTGCCAGCCTGCGTCCTGCATGGGTTGAGGTTCAGAGGGTAGGTGGTGTTTGAAGGGAGGGAGGACCACCTATTAAGCAAAGTTTTGAAGCCCTGAAGATCCTGCCCCGTGCGTTTTAATCACCTCAAACAGCCACTGGCCTCATCCCAACCCGCAGGTTGGGAGATAAAGTTCTTGCTTTTCTCCCATTTCTGTTCAGCTGCTTTTTTGAGTAGTGTCTCCCTGGGGGAAATCAGTAGTCATCATGCGAGTCCCCAAGGAGAAGCTAGCCTTTCTGCGAACGGTGTGAGATGTGAGACTTTAGGATTGTTGTAAGAAGGGCGTTTGTGCCCGAAAGCTTGCAAAGAACAACTTTTCCAACTATTTAGTTGGCTTAATAAAATATATTGTGTCTCCCAAAGAACCTTGTCAGCCTGAGACATGAGACTGGCAGTGTAGGGGGGTGAGGGGGAAACCCTTGCATGGCGAAGGGCAGAAAGGTTGCGTAGAAAGCTTCAGGCTTGTGTTTTGGCTTCTCTTGACTCCATTATGCTGTTCAGGTGCCTTTGAAACCTAAAATGGGCTGGCACCTCTGTCCTCATCACGTCGCTCGGTGCACTTTTGTTTGCAGAGATCAAATGTATATGTGCGGTGCGGATTTTCCCTGAGCATTTAACACCTCCAATAAAAGCCATGTTACTTAACTGCTGCTATTTCAGACCTTGGTGCCATCCATGTTCTTGGGATCTAATTCTGACAAGTAGGGTCACACAGGCCTTCAGCTGTTTCAGCAGGCCCCTCTGAACTCTGATTCCCAAAGGACCTTAATTGCATTTAGTGATGGTGCTGACTGCAGCAGCGGCAACAGCTAAACCATGCAATGAAGCCGGACAAAGGCTGCAAATACACCTTTCAAGCCACACCACCCTAATCTCTCGTCTTGTGGTTCCCTGTTTGTCTCTCTCCAATGGTTCTGGAACAGGGGCTGGTTTCCCATGCGTTTCACTGCAAGTTTAAAACGATTGTGTCAGATCTAAGTAAACTCCCTTTCGTTCATGAGGTGAACCCAAACGAGCCCTGAATTTTTGTATTCAAATCAGAACTTGCAGTGCAGACCCATGCCAAACGGACCCATTAATCCAAATGGCCAAACTTTGAAGGAGGATGGAGCCAGATGCAGGCTTCAACTTCCTCCCCTGTTGGGTAGGAGTGTTCTCAACTCTGGGACTTGGTTTTGCTCGTTCTCTTTGGCATCTGTTTTCCCCAATTACTGAAGGTAGAGCAGTCGTTCTCGGCAAGGGTGCTGCCGCACTGTGGGGCGCCTTAAGATCCTGTCAAGGGTGCTGCAATGGTGCCATGCCATGTTAGGTGTGCCAACATGATTTACAAGGTAAACAGAAGACAGGGTAGATTTGCAGCTTTTATCACGAGATGAACTCAGAAGAGATTTCCAAGAGGAATCCATAGTGCCCAAACCGTTCTGGCCTGTTACGCTCGGTCCGAGTGCTTTGCAACAGAATCGCTCTATCCTATTTCTGTAGTCAAAACTAAAGAGCTGGCATTTTCCAAGTGTGCCTTGGGTCTACCAAGGGGTGCGGCGAGTCACAGAATCATAGAAAACGAGGGCTGAAAGGGACCTCAGGAGGTCACGTCTAGTCCGACCCCTGCCTGGAGCAGGACCAGCCCCAACTATGTCATCCCAGACAAGGCTTTGTCAACCCAGGTCTTAAAAACCTCCAAGGATGGAGACTTTACCACCTCTCTGGGTAGCCTGTTCCAGTGCTTTACTACCCTCCTAGTGAGAGGCTTTTCTAATCCCCAACCTAAACCTCCCTTGCTTCAACTTGAGCCCATTGCTCCGTGTCCTGTCTTCTGCCCCCACTGAGACCAGGCCAGCTCCATCCTCTTTGCAACCCCCTTTGGCAGCTGAAGGCTGTTATCAAATCCCCCCTCGGTCTTCTCTTCTGCAGGCTGAATCAGCCCAGTTCCCTCAGCCTGTCCTCACCGGTTATGTCTCCCAGCTCCCCAAACCATTTTCATTGCTCTCCACTGGACTGTCTCCAACTTGTCCGCATCCTTTCTGTAGTGGGGGGCCCACAACTGGACACAGGACCCCATATGTGGCCTCGCCAGTGCCGAATACAGCCAAGGGCTACTGGGGTAGAAGAAGTGGCTGATGACTTTCTCTGTGGCTGGGATGCTGAGTCTGCAGGAGCTGGCGCGAGCAAGCTCTCCTGGCCTGTTTTCAGGCCTTTCGGTATCTCGTTTTGACAGGCGCGTAGGCAGGAAACGTTCCGGAAGAAACAAATAAAGTCTGCAAGGGTCCCGGGTCAGAGAAATGCCTGTCATTTTTGCATGGTAATGCCCTAGGTATAGGAGTGCGGCTCAGTCCTTATAAGGATTACAAAAATACTTCTTTAGTCAACCGCGAACTACTCGAGGTACAGAACTGGCAAATTAATTCTGGCAGTTGAGCAAGCGGAGGGCGAGTTTGTTTGACAATCGCCAGACTGCTGCAGATTGCACCAGAATAGCTGTAGGGAAGTGCTGCATTGAGGGGAATCGTGTCTGTCCTCTGGGTTAGCAGTGAGCAGGTGAGTGGAGCTCTGGGGGCTGTTTTCGCAGCCAGGACTCGACCCACGGCCACTAGCAGAGCACGGTGCAGGTGGCAACATCAGAGGAGAGATGAGCACATCCAGGCCCAGATTTCCTTCTCGTTTCTGTGGACTAGGCTTGGGGGCTGACTTTTTTGCAGCCATGCAAGTGAGGGCCAGGGGGTGGGGGCTTCAGGGTGAGGATTTGTGATTAAGTGCTGTACACACCTTCCTCCTGCCCGGTCTCCCCAGTGCACTTAGCAGCCCCCCATTCCTGCCTCCTTGTATTTTTCCTGAGCAAAGAATGAGTCCCTCTTGTACCAGCACAAGAGCTGTGCTCATTTCGCATTGCAGACAAAACTCCATTGCAGGCTATACTTGGACCCTCGCACACATTTTCCGTTGAGATCCAAGTTCGCTTTGAAGGCCAATCTCCAGTACCAAAAGCAAGGATGGGGAAACTACCCCATTTGCTGCCCGCATACAGTCCCTTTTGTTTTTTTCTCATTCTGAGCCTCATCCAAAACTGAGTGAAGTCCACAGAAAAGAAATCTGTTGACTTTAATAGGCTTTGGCTCAGAACTTGTATTATCCCGGTTCCGTGAAGGCGACCACCACTTCCACGGAGTAACCACAGTATGACTTGAGCTTTTGTAACCCAGCCCTATTACGGATTAAATGAACCTGGCTGTTGGCACCATTAGTTGCTAGAGATGGTCACATGTATGGTTTCCATCCACAACTGGCAGAAACCACCGCTTCAGATTCTGCTGAGTCCGTCAACCTGGACCCGAGATGTAGGCCGTCTTTAGGCGATGTCCTGAGTCTGAGGAGTT
>NW_017729012.1:9941065-9956613 GCF_001723915.1 Gavialis gangeticus | reverse complement strand
GTAACTCAGCCCTATTACGGATTAAATGAACCTGGCTGTTGGCACCATTAGTTGCTAGAGATGGTCACATGTATGGTTTCCATCCACAACTGGCAGAAACCACCGCTTCAGATTCTGCTGAGTCCGTCAACCTGGACCCGAGATGTAGGCCGTCTTTAGGCGATGTCCTGAGTCTGAGGAGTTGGGCTCTGTCCCTGTAGAAAGTTGTTTCCGTTCTGAGTTGGGGCGTTGAACAACATATTTGGAAATGTCGGTTGCTATATCACTTGGCATTCGAGCTGACCGAATATGTCTCAAGTCTGTCGCCACTCCTGTCGGGTCTGCGTTCCTACCCTGGGGGGTGGGCACATTTCAGAAGAATGCCCTACCTGTTCAGTCTTTTGCAGACTTGAATCGGTGGCAGTGACTCTTCTGTGCGTTAGTCCTGGAGTTCCTAGCAGCTCTTCTTGTATTCCCTTCGCAGACAGCCCCTCTCAGCAGGGACCCTGTTCTCTTGGTCGAGAGCTAAAAATTATCCAAGCTTTTTGAAGTCAGAAGTCTCTATATTCCCAAGCTGGCTCAAATCGAAGCACTTACTGCATCTTTCTCTTCTGTATCTCTAGCTCTGACTCTACAGACTTAGCAATCTGTTGTCCCGTAAGACCAGAAGTCTTTCTCTTTGGTCGCCCCCTTCTATCCCACTGCCTCGATCTCTTCCAAAGCGCCACTAGTCGAGCTGCTTTCATATTCCTGGACTTTATCATCATCTACATCAGCATCTTAGTGCAAGTCTCCCCGTTTCCCCTGTCTGTTGCCTATTGTATTTCTGCCGCGCGGAATGCAGGCAAACAAGCCAGACAATCGGACAAATCGCTGGAATACCTCAAAGACTGGAGGTCATGTTATAACTATTTGTTTTTCCTTTTTCCCCCCTCATCCAGCCCAGAAAGCAAACGTTCCAAATAAGGAGGTGGGAGCAGCCGCTCTGCTGCCACAAAAATAATTTTAGCCTTAGTTCTCCGTGAGAAGGACTTTCTGTGGGCTGGAATGACCTGTCTGGCTTCAGAGGGTCGGGGAAATGAGAGAGATGGAGCCTTAGACCTTCCCAGGGAGAGGTGGAGGAGCTAAAGTAACTTCTGAGGAGCCTGTTTAATAAAGCAGGGTGGCACCAGCACAGGCGTGATGACGCGGCTGGGCACCCAGGCAGCTGTGACCCATGGTGGGGCAGCAGCAACTTCTGCCTGCCGCCCTCCCTCGGAAGTCGGTGCCCAGGGTGGCTGCCCCAGTCTCCCCACCCTAGTTATGCTACCACGTGCCAGTTCCTTCACGAACGGCAGGGTCTTATCATTTGTGCTATGTCGGCACGTGCAAGCTCCGGCCAAGACCGCACATCCACATCACACATCCCATCCCAGAGTTCCTAGGTTTTCCATGGGCCCCTACCTGTGTGGTCTCTTCTTCTGCTCATCCTATTGCAAGTTGCTTTTGCTCAGTTGAGCAGTTAGAGACCTTATCTGAGCCACTGGCTGGAGCAGTTCGGTGGCCATCTCCCCAGGGCCAGTTTTTATTTGGCTAGGGTCCTTTTGGGTCCTCCCAAGATTAAGCAGTCCACAACGGTGTGGGCTGCATGACTGATATTCTCCAAACACGTCCATTTGAGGGAGACATGCCCGGCCAAGCCTACCTTTACCATGTGCACTGTTGCACCCAGGCCGGGGCCCAGGCGGCAGTGTCCTTTCTCTGGGTCTAGCCTGAGCAATAGAGGGAGAGCACCATCCGCTCCTGACTTCCTGAGATATTCCCAGTGGCACAGCCAGCGAAAAGCATTGAAAAACACAACCCGCACAGCAGCAGGACGCTAGCTGTCGTCGTCCCCCTGCTTTACCTGGGCCACGTTCTGCACCAGTCAGCCCCATCACATAGCCACGAGACATAGAGCAGCCTCGCTCTGCCTTGTGCCTAGCATGAGGTTGACTGCATAGTTTTAGTAATAAGTTAGACAAGGATTTGTATGGGATGGTGTGGACAGGGATGATGGACCCAGCTGCCATCCTTCTTGTTCAAAGCTCCAAGAAGTCTTGGAGTTGGTTTAGAGGTGATTTACTCAATCTGTGTCATTTCTCAGTGTTGTTTATGCCCCGCAAGGTTTGATAGGGCTGTTAAAATATATTCTGCCAGCGCAGCATGTGTAACAGCATTCACATGTAGGGAGCTGGGACTGTGCTAAAAGCTCTGTCTGTCTAGATCAGTGCAGAGCAGGGTTACTTGCGTGTCTGCCCTTCTGCTTATCAGTCACTAATATCTGCTCATTCCTGTGCCTTGATGGAGCATGTCTGTGTCCTGCCAGAGCTGGCTGCTAATGGGGTTGCAAAATCTCTGGGGAGCAAAGGAGTCATTTTCTGCCCATTGCAAATGCTTGAACGATGCGTCGTAAGAGGTGAGAGAGGCCCTGTATCTGCCTGGCAGCGGCAGTGGAAATGGCTCACTTCTAAAATTGTCTGTTAATTAAAGTGCTTCGTTGCAGCACTGAACAGGGGCTATACAAACACGTGGCCCAAGGCATCTGCCCTTGCACTGTATCCCAGACTGCGTGCCATCAGTGTTAGCTGATTACTTAGTTGGCAGCCACAAGAACATGGGGCCTGGAGCTTGGCAAGGGCACACGAGCTTTGCTGTGCTCTGGCACAAGTATCCTTTTGGACGCTACCTGCTGCTTACGACTCCACGGGGTGTAACAGAGCAGCATACTGCTGCACCGAGAGTCAGATCATAATTCTGCGCACTTTTATTGTGCCTTTCCATCAAGGGTCTCGGGGCTCCTCTGCATCTGAAAGTTGTGGGTTAACCTGTCTTGCATATAGACATGGGTCCTTTTGGTGGATCACCTGGTGTTTTAACACATGGTGGGAGCAGGTTGCAAAGGTAGGAGGTGCGTGAACCTGCAAGATAGCGTGGGTGTATGCATCCCTACTCTGACAACCAGTGTGCATCTGCCATGTTCTCTGACTAGTACTACATGCTTCATTGCAGCTTCTCCAGGTCATCCTGCCTCCTTACCTATGTGCCCTCTGCTGCTCTGGGGCCATCTCAAAAGGAGGTCACTGCCTTGCTGAGCTGTGGTATACGGCCACTTACTGTCCTCTGTGCTTCCAGCTCAGAGCTCACGTTTGCATGATACTGCCTGTTATTTGGCAGCCGTGGTCTGCACCTTAGGGTGGTCCCACCCTGAGATCCTGGGCTTTGTTGCATTCAGGGCAGATACACGTGTGCGTCCATCTGAACAGCAGTCGCCACTCACAGGGCAGCCAGTGCCGGAGCCAGCCAAGGAGCTCCAGCTTGGCTGTAAGAATGCTGCAAGGACTCGGGGAGAGCTCAGATGACCCTCAATTACTTTGAGGAACAGGAAGGCGTGTTTGCTGAGAGCCCCCCCAGCTCAGAGCACACATCCTGCAGACTCCCCATCTGATCCTGGAGTCTGGGTGAGCCCCAAGACAGGCACCCTGAATCGGCCAGGGAAGGGCTCAGTGGCAAAGTGGCTAAGGCCTTTTGCTACAGATCCAGAGGTGCGAGTTCCAGTTTCCCTGGAAAGCCGCTCCCTGAACCCTGCTGTAAATAGGACCTGGCCATTCAGGCTGGGGAATCCCAAGCAGCCAAATACAATGGCAGTGGCCTCGCTTCTTTGTGTGCCGTTGGCTACAGAAACAGGTGTGTGTTAATTATACCAGCCTGTAGGGCCACTTGCCTTTGGGTGTAACTTTGACCCCCCACACACACATTGTGAGTGTGCAAACTCCATCTCTCTAACTGTGCAGACTGGTTGCTGTGTCCTGGCACGCCCTGAGATGCTGCTCAATTCCCCCCTCAGGAGAGCGGTGCCAGGTGGGCTATCAAGGAGGCTGTCAGAAGAAAAGGCAGCTCTCTTGTCTCTGCAGACGCATACAAGGGAGAAAGGCTGGAATTTTTCCTGGCTTCCGGTTTCATGCCTGCGCTCAGCTTTCCACCAGCAGGAAGTATCAGGAGGTAAACTGCCCAGTTTGTCATACATGAACATTTAAAGAGGTGAGGGATTGCCTGGCATGGAGAAGCATGCCTCTCTGGGTGGCTGCCATGCAGAAGTCTCCAGTGCACAAAACCACAGGTGTTAACAATTGAGAGCTTCAGCCAAAGCTCATCTGTAATTTGAGGTAGAGACTTTATGGCACCCTGGCAGTCTCAGTCCTGCACCAGCTGTGTGGAACCAGGTTGTATCTCCTGACTTGCCACTGACTCTTCAGCAGAATACTTTCATGCTATTTGGGCTTGCACCACCAGCTGATGTCCCCCAGAAGAAGGGCAGCCTTCAGGCTAAGGTAAAAAGACTGTTGCTAGTATGCTTTTGATGGACCCCTACACCCATCACCACCCACCATCTCAAGCTGCATACACCATAGCTGGTATCCTCTTTACCTAGCCATTCATTCATTTTTGTTGGTTTTGTCCCCCATCCCACCAGCATAAGAAAGGGAACTGGTCAGAAAAGGGAGGGAGAGAGTGAAAAAGGCAAGTCTGTCGCAAACGCGGCTTTTGGGGAGGACTGTGGGACAGAGCCCATAAAAACACAGTCACTTGTTTGCAGACGCCTTTTGTTATCTTGCCGTGTTAATGACTTTTAACTTTGCAGCCCTACCATGCTTTGTGGCCATGCAATAATTTATTTTACTGCTCTCAACATGCAACGTGTTCACTGTTGCTTGTTTAAAAAAAAAAAAGCAACCACAGAAAGTATTGTACCATTGCAATCTGAGTCATGCACTGCACGGTTCACTGAAATGTCCAGCCTCGCCATATTAAAGTGCATGCATGCACTAAACTAAACCTCCCACAAAGCACACAGAAATACCCACGTACAGCAGGAATTGTGGCCTTCTTGCACCTCTGAACCCTCACAGGGGAAGACGTGCGGTCATTCTGATTAATGTCTTGCACAAAAGCGCGGGTATTCTTCACAAGTGACTCCTAATCTACGCATAGAAACACAATGGATCTGCGTCCGTCCACCTGTAAGATTTTCTCCCTTGCTCTCGCAACACGCTGTGCAAAACAGAGTACACAGCTATCATAAGAGGCAGATATTTCTTATCTGCCCCCCAGCTTTGCTATCAGGCATCCACTGGCTTTCTGCAACTACTCAGGTTATAGTTAGAAAAAAAAAAAAAAAATGCTTTTTTCTGTGTTGCCAGCATACAATAACAGGCTTCATAAGCCAAGCAAGCAGAGGGTATGATGGATCTCAGACCAGCTCTTGTGGCTTTAAGCATTGCCAAGATATTTGCCACCTTGCCTGGTCCTTGCCTTATCGGTATTAGTCATGTCTGCAACTGCCAAATCCCGCAGGCTTCATTTCTAAGCAGAGGCCCTAAACGAGGCAGTGATTTCAGCTGACTTGCATTCCAGCCTGGAGCCAGGGAGTTGTGCCCTTCCACTGGGTGCCCCTCACAAGCTCCTGTGACAGATGTGGGGAGCTTAGCACAAAAATAGAGTGGAAGCATAATGAGGAAAAGCTGTGAAGTGCCACCCGAAGCATGCCTTCTAAGGGAGAAATGCTGCAGCAGGCCTTAGCAATGGGATTGAAATGGCTCAAGACCATCTTGACGAGCCAAGCCTTATCTCATTAAAGTCCTGCTTTTGGCAAGAACTGAAAGGCAGGGAATATCCACTGGCAGAGAGTGCTGTGAGCTGGAGAAGGAAGCAGCAGGTGGGAGCCAGAAACCCTTAGTTTTCTTATCCTCCCCAGGAGACCTGCATTTTTACCTCCCCGTGCCTCTGTTTCTCCACCTGTAAAGCAGACATGACAGTTGCCCGTGTCAAAGGACTTGAGGATGGCTCGGTCTGGTCATATTAAAGCACTTTGAAAATGCAAAGCAGTGCTTTGCATCACGGGTTACTTCTGAATAACTGAATAGAGTAGCAATGGCATCCCCGAGTGAGAGCAGGCAGCCCCCCAGGAGCCAAGAGCCCTCACGACAGCACCTGCTCCAAAGGGCAGCATTGATCAGAGGCAGGTGGGATTTGGGGACAACAGGGAACCGGAGCTGTCCTGCATTTCCAGTGCTTTGGGGTGGTCCTCAGCCTGGCTGCGTTGCTCTGCAGTGGCCTCAGGCTGCGGGACTGAGCAACCATGGGGCCGCTCCATCTGAGGTGGGGAAAGCATCCTCCATGGAACGAAGTGTAGGGTGGGGCTTGGAGTGCACCTTGGTGTATGTTCTGGGGTGCCTCCCTTCCTCCCTTGTCTTTGCAACCTCACAAGGAGGCATCAGGCACGTGAACAGCAGGAGAAAGCAGGCAGGGTTGTCAGTGCTGAGAGATGGCAAACACATGGTGATTTATAGGGAACAAGTCAGCAGAGCATGGAGCCTGAGAGCCCTGCTGGCACGTTCAGCTGGGTTTGAAGCCTGTGCTGCTTGGCACGCTGGTGAAGTGCAGCCTGTACTGGTTAGATGTGCTTCGTTTGGATACTTATGGCTCTCTTCTGTGAAATCCTCGTCATCATGCGGTGGGAACGAGAGGCCGGCTGGACCTGGAACGAGAGGCTGCCTGGGCCGGCCAGCAGAGCTGTTGCGTTGTTCTCAGGGACAGCGTTGTTTCATCGCAACACTGGGCAGGTGCATCAGTTGTGACCACATTGCTCCACATTGTAACGCAACCTCCTTGTTGGGATTAAGCTGGCAACGAGGTTGTGTCACTGGCTTTGAGGGGCCCAAACTTGCTGCACATGGAACAGCCCATGGCAGGGGGGTTGCTCCTTTTCTGTCCTACCGTGGCTCAGGTGTGCCCAGGTGGAAAAGTGGCTGTGTTGCCCAGGCCCGCCAGCTGAAATAACCCGTACAGTGCGTCCTGCCCCAGCTCTGACTGTATGGTTTGCAAATGGCTGTAACAACCCTCGCGCTTAATAACTGTCCAAGAAATAACACGGGGCTTTAAATTCTCTCCTCGGCCTGTGCCCATCTATTTTCATCCCTAATGCATTTCCGTGCCTGAAATCTGTGGTGTGATTATAGTTGCCTTGACCGTGCTCTACACACGTGGCAGGTAGCTGTCGGCTTTGAGCAATGCACCGTTGAGCGTGAAAGGTTCGGCTAAGGTTCGGACAAGGCCCCTCACTCTCTGGGGCTCCCGCATTTGAACCTCCGTGGGAGAAAAACTGCATTAAGCTTTCCTCAGCTGGGCGTGACACTTGCCTCGCATCACACAGACCATTTCGTTTCCCCACATCCTCCGTCTTGTGGTCTTAGTTGCATAGAAACCAAGGGCCTCATTCTCCCCCTGCGCTGGATGGGAACGCAGTTGAGAGGTGCCAGCCCTTGGCTTAGGTAGTGGGACCCTCCCATGGCTCGAACAATGCACCTGCACTCCCCTAATGTGACAAGGGAAGTGAGCGTGAAGCTCCGGCGTTCCTCCGGCGCCCTTTGAAATGCAGTGGAAAAACAGCCATCTCTGCTTGCACTGCACTCCAAGGCGGCTCCCAGCTCCTCGGCGGGATGTGCTGCCTTCTCCAGCTGTAGATGACTGAATGCTGTGTGGGCTGTCTGCAGTTGGGCCAGAATATTCCTGCTATCTCTTCCCATAAACACTGCAGCCTTTGTCTTCTGCCTTATCATGCTTTGGCCGTAACAGAGAAGTTACTGTGCTTTTTCCAGAGAAAAGTCCTCTCTGTACTTCAAGGGGTATTTTCAGCCTGCTCATCATTCCCCCCCCCTACAGTGCTTATTGTTCTGGCTGCAGTGTGGGTGTGCGTGGAAGAAAGGAGAAGATGCCCCTGGTTGTGGGGGTTTCATAAATGTATTGCATTCCCTGGAGAGCTGCTGAGCAAACACTGTGTGGGCAACCTTAACTCTTCAGCGCCCCGCCAGATCTTCGCTGGGTCTTTCTCAGTCCTGGGAGAATCTGGGCTCTACTTGTTGTGTAACACGGGAGCCAGAAAATCATGCAGCAGCTGAGTTTTAGTGTCTCCCCTTGGCACTAGTAGCCCTTTGCATGTATAGGAGCTTCATGTGCGTCATCCAGAGAAAGGCTTCCAAATCCTGCAAAACTTAATTTCTTCCAGTGCTTGGCTAGGATATTTACAGTGCGAAAAGTTCTGGGTGAATTCCCCATATTGTTTTCTGCATTGCTGTGAAGCTGCGGAGACAGCATTTTCCTTGTTTGCCTTTCCAGTGGTAAGACTTTCTCTAGTCCAGAAACCCCTTGTCACCCGCTCTGTATGAGGACCCAGCTCCCTTGCGGAGGACACATTGTCTAGCTGTCAGGTCAAGATGTTCTCCAATAAGCACAGGACAACATGCAAGAATATAACTGAGATGATGAGATTTTAAGATACCATCTCATGAACTTTGAAAGATGGAGGGAACTTCCATCTGTTAGTGGAAAGCAGGGATTCCTGGCTTTCCAGTGAGGCATGCCTTTGGTTTCTATCTTAGATGGCTCTCAGGGTCACATGCCTTGAAATAATTGCTGCTTCCAACCAAAAAAAACAAATGCAAGTCATCTCCCAATAAACCCAAGATGCTTTCTGTGTTGCAAGCAGCTCTCTGATCCATCTGCCCTTCGTATAAGTCAAGCGAACCATTGCTCCATTGAGCATGCTGGGAAGCAGTGCTAACCAGGTGGATTTTGGGCCTGTGAGTAACATAAGTTGCACCTTCCAAGCAGATTTTGAATTATTTCTTTGAACAAAAACCTGTCCCTGCCCATTATCCATCTCTACCTGTTGGTTTTCAGTTAATTTTCTTTCTCATTAAAACTCTCCAGTAGTGATTAAAATGCAAATATGCTAATTTTGTACACGCTGTTAAAACCCATTTTGATAATCAAAGCCAACAGCCTGTCCTTGGTTAGTGGGCTTTCTTTTAGGAACCGTTAGTCAGTTTTTAATTAAGCATCTCAATGCAATTAGCATAATGTACTTAAAATAATCAAAGACTCCTTTGTTTTTGTCATATAATTAATATCGTGGCATTTGGGGTTGCACTTTAAAAACGCTGTAGATTATGGTTCCCATTGCGCAACAAGCTAGGCCGGCAGGCTCTTCTTCTTTCTGGGGGAAGGAAGGAATACAACATAAAGACGAATGTCCGTCAAGTAGAAATCCAGATCTTTGGCTAGGTGTGAAGCTATTCAGACACCCAGGTGTTTTCTCCTGCTGGCTCTAGGCCATAGCTTTGTTGTTATGGATCACATAGATGTTGACTTGTCTGGCACATGAGGTAATTTGTCTCCTCTCTTCTGTCTTTTGCTTCAAGGAGCAGTTTCATCAGCCAAGCGCACGGGGATTCCAGCTCCTCGGGAGACCCCATCCACCGTCTCCAGAGAGAGGGCAGTGTTGCGTGGACCAGCTAACGCTCGGAAAACTCAGCCCAGCCCGACTTCTAGCGGCACGCCGACGCCTACCAAACACCTGCGCCCCTCGGCCAAGTCCAAGCAAGAAAATGAAACCGGGGAGAAGGCCATTCTGGAATCCCAGGTCAAGGAGCTCCTGGCAGAAGCGAAGACAAAAGACTCGGAGATTACCAAACTCCGGAGCGAGCTGAAGAAATGCAAGGACAAAGGCTCACCTAACTCTGAAGGGATCAATGCGTTAGATCAAAACTTAGACATGTTGCCACTGTCACCTGGTGACATGGACCCGCTAATACAGACTCTTCAGGAAAAAAACAGGACTTTTCAAAAAGAGCTTGCTAGCCTGGGGGAAGAAAACCGCGTTCTGAAAGAGAAGCTGCTTTATCTGGAGAACTCCCCTCTCTCGGACACGACGGCGAGCAGCGGAGGGGACAGCAGTCTCCCCACCCCAACCACCCAGGAGTCAAGTTTTGGAAGCCCAACGAAAAACCTAGTAAGAGGTGAACCTGATGAGGCCAGGCATCGTGCACACGGAGGAGCTTTACGCAACTCGGGTTCTTCTAGCAGTGACGTGACTAAAGCCTCCTTGTCGCCCGATGCATCTGATTTTGAACATATAGCAGATATACCTTCTAGGCCAGTGTCCTCAAACAGCAACCCCTTCAAGGGTTCCAGGTGCTCCACCTCAGGGAGTTCTCCAAATAACATCAGCGACCTTTCCGTGGCTTCGCTGACTGAGAGGATACAAAAAATGGAGGAGAACCATCACAGCACCGCAGAGGAGCTGCAAGCCACTTTGCAAGAACTGTCCGACCAGCAGCAAATGGTGCAGGAGCTGACGGCAGAAAACGAGAAGCTGGTGGAAGAGAAGGCTCTCCTGGAGAACTCCTTCCATCAGCACAGAGAGAGAACAGAGCAGCTGAGTCAAGAAAACGAAAAGCTCATGTCGCTCCTCCAAGAGCGAACCAAGAGCGAAGAAACCAAAGTGCAGGAGGGGAAGGTCCTGGAGCTGGAGCAGAAATGCACAGAACTGCTCGAGAAAGCACAGTTTGAACGAGAGAAGCTGCTGAACATCCAGCAGCAGTTAACCGGTAGCTTACGGAGCTTAGAAAGAGAACACCAAGATGCCCAGGAGGTGATCAAGGGCCTGGGAGAGGAAAACGAGAAGCTCGGTAGGCTTCTAGAAACAGAACGGCAGAGCAATAGCATGGTGACAAAGACTCTGGAGGACTGTAAAATCGCCTTAGAAGGCCTGAAGATTGAGAATGGGTCCCTCAAAACTCAGCTAGAGAGTGAGAAACAGAAGGCTGCAGAGATGAGTGCGGTAGGATGTACTACTGACAACTCTGAGGTGCAGGAGATGTTGAAAGTGGCCCATGCAGAGAAGGATCAGTTGGAGCTGGCTTGCACTGAGCTCAAGCAAGAGCTGTTGAAGGCAAGCAGCGAGGTGAAACAGGCCCAGGGGCTGCTGGCCAAGGTAAGGCAAGAAGAGCGCTACACTTTTATGCTGTGTGCCCTCTTTCCCTGCACCAAACAGAGGTGTCTTCAGGCACCAAACACCAGTAATAAAGTAGAGGTGAATGAATAAGCTCTAGTGAGCGATCAAGTCTATGAACTTTGCCTTCTTTTCTGGTGACAAATGATCTGCAGATGATTTTAGGGGATTTAAAATGTATTGCCTGTTCAGAATTTGCCAGCTGAATAATCCCTCCTTGCTAGGTTGTTTGTGAGCAATTCATGGTATTCAAGATTTGGTATCTGAGAGATGCGACTTAGTTTTGATGGCATGCACAGATCACATGATATTGCTTACTCAGAAAACAGAAACACGTATAAACTCCTAGAATAGTTTTTGACATAAATAGTTCTTTTTACAGATGCAACATTTTCTTTCTGTAGTATCTGGCTTAAAATTCACTGTTTTCACATCAATTCCTGCTAGCAAATGCATTTACTAGAATAGTCGGGGACCGAGCAAACACTCGAAGTGAATTAAATGTTTTGTTGAAGAAATGTATCTGAAAATGTTTTTGCTATTTAACCCAGCTCTGTAATCAAGGCAAACTCAATTGCTGAGGGTTAGTGAAGGACAAATGTTACGTTCGGGATAAATGGTGGAGACAGCTGGTTTATCAAATCATGAATTCCCTGACTACAGATCCCACAAATGTCACTACGCATGAGAAAGAAATGGCCGGATGCCTTTGAGTCAGTTGACTTCATGGTGCAGGGTCAAGCCCAAAACGAGATGTTTTGTAAAAGTAAGAATGTGCCTGTCTTGTAGTATCTTAATTAAATTCATGGGAGGAAGTATCGCATAGCACACTGGCAAACCTACAGGCTTCTGGTTAGAGTTATATGAGGCCTAAATCCTGTCTGGCAGGAGAATGGACTCGTTGGCTTGATCAGTCGCTTTCTTCTTAAATGTCATTTGTCTTACTTATGGGATGACTGGTTTCACTTGCTGATATTGCTGCATCCAAGACAGTATGCCGCTGCCTCTTTTCATGAGTTTTCTCCTCCTCACACATGGCTTTCCCTGTGCTCGCAGCCCCCCGGCAGTCTGCTGTCATCAATGGTGCAATTATCTGGACCCAGGTGTTGAGAACGTAGCTGCTCGGCGGGTTGTCACCGAGCAAGCGTAACTACAACGCGCGATAGCGATTAACATCCTGCACTGCCAGGGGAGCAACAAACAGCATCTACGGCGGTTCCTGGCGGGGGGAGGGCATCGTGGGAAGAACCATAGAGTTGGCTAGTTGCAGAGGAAGAGAGCAGTGCCAAAAAGCACCTCCTGCCCCAGGGTGATTTAGGAAATCCAGATGTCTGTTCAGCCTGCATAGGTGACCACAGCAAGTGGGGAGGCTCCCAGGGGCTTTGGATTTCTTGCTGGGGCTGATCTGTATGAAGAATAAATGTAAAACCTGTCCAGTGCTTGGACTCTGCCCTAAATTTTTATTGCTGGGTTTTGAAACCACAGATTCCCTCCCGTCAAGTTAGGTTGTTTCGTGTTGCTGCACCTTTGTGCCACCCAAGCAAGACCACAGGATCCTGAAGGCTTTTCTGCAGCCAGGCCCTGCCCGTGCTGCTCACTGAACGGGCAGCACCTACCTTGCTTTTGCATAATCCACTTTTTTCCATTTGGTGAGAGTCTCTCACTTCCACGGTCCATGGATGCGTGCTCTTGACGCCCGTGCCTAGGGGCAGCTCACAGGACTGTGTGCATTCACCCCTTCAGTAATTCCACATAGAGAGAGATTTTGATGATCCAGAGTGGCAGCAGGGAAATGTTAATCTGGATAAAACAGCTCTCTTTTAGGCTCCAGTTTTTCTCCACCACTCTCTTAACATGCGATTCATCGGTGGGGTTGTGGGGTTGTGGGTTTGCAGCTTTCAGCAGGCCACATCTGCTGTGGTGCAGAGTGATTTCATTTAAGAAACAAGGGTGGGTTTTGCAGCTTGCTTTCATTCCTTCCAGGTGGAGACAGAGTACAGTCAGCTGAAGGAGCTGTGTGACCGGCAGGCCGAGCAGCTCACCAGAACCAGCCAGAAGCTGCAAGAGAAAACATTGGAGTACGAGGCCGAGATCAAGAACCTGAAGGAGACCATCTTTGATTTGGAAGACCAGGTGGAGCAGCACCGTGCCATCAAGCTACACAACAACCAGCTCATCAAGGACCTGGAGAGTAGGTGGAGCAGACGCAGAGCTCAGGCAAATGTGTACAGGGGGAAGGGCTCAGATGCAGCCTGCAGAAATAACTGAAATGGGGGATTTTCATGTTGGTAACCTCCAGCTGAAAGGAGGATCACCCAGCCCAAGATGCTGGATTTTAAACTGGGCATGTTGACCTCCTTTGTAGAGCACTTGTGAGACTTACTGATGAAAAGCACTTATAACTTAGCGGCTATTATTAATTTTCAAGGCACGGGAATGGGAAAGTGCCACCTGGTGGCCTGAGCCTCTATTCTCCCGCCTGTGTTATACGGTTGCAGTGTTGCTGGGTTGATGGTCCAGGAAACATGCAATAAGCAAGGGGTTTTTGGCAACATCACTTATTACCCGTTTAAAACTGTATATGGTTGGTTCAATAAAAGAAGTCCCCAAAAACCCTTTGCTTCTTGCAGTGCTTTATGGAAAACTGAAAGTACCTAGTGGATACATACCGTGCATTTGATCCTAGTAATTCCCGTGTCTTGGACAATGTCCAGGAGCTGGCCATTCATTTCATATTCACTGTTGATTCTGTCCCTGGTATACTAACAGCTGGACACAGCGAGTTTTATTCAGTTTAATACTCCAGTTCTGTTCCTGCAAGCATAACCTAGAATGCTGCTTCGCCCTTTTCCTAGGCTGCCCTAGACAAAGTGTTGGCTGGAATGATCTAGGTGGGGCTGGTCCTGTTTGGAGCAGGGGGTTGGACTAGATGTGACCTCCTGAGGTCCCTTCCATTGTCTATGATTCTGTGATCAACGATTGCTCCATCATTGTCTGTGATTCTGTGATCATCCCACTCATCGTATTTTCCCTCCTGACTATTCCCAGGTAAAGTGATGAAACTGGAAGAGCAAAAGCAGGATCAGGAGAAGCAGCTGAAGGCTCTGACCAAACAGATGAAGGTGAGGCTCATGCTCCTCACCCGGGTGAAGGCTCCAGCTGCGCTTTCCCTGGAAGGCTAGCTTTGCCAGAGGCACCGCATGCTGCTTCAAGAGTCTCATTTGCAGGCTATCAAAACACCTAAACACACCTGTGCACCCCATTTTCACTCTCCTATTCGGTTCCAGCTGCGTTTGACCCATTCTTTGGCTAAAGGGGGAAAACACGGTAGAGACTGGTCTAGTCGCTTTGTTACCATTTGGCTTGGATAGCTTCTGTCAGTATGCTTGTTAAGAGGTGGCAGTCTCTTATCAGATGCCATTGCCCTCTGTCAGACACAGAATAACACACCCAAGTTATATCTGACTGGGTCCAGCACTGCCAAGTACAGGTGCCTGTGCCAGCACCAAGGAATCAACCTATTACTTTGGCATCTCAAAAGTGTTCCTTTACAAACAAGTAAGAATAATCATTATCACTTGGCATATTGCCTTTCCAAAGCCCTGCACACGCAGAAGATAACACAACAGTTCTTCAATAACAGATCGCTGACTGTCATGGCAAGCAAAGCCCATTTGCAGTTGGTGATAGAGTAAGCCTGCTAAAGTTCTGCTACAGACCTAAAGAAAACGTGGCTTTGTGTCTGTGCTCCGAAAAAGCCCACGTGCACACAGCCTCCGGCGTCAGTAGGAGATCTGTGTGCTGACATGGCCCTTAGTCTCCAGAAGCAACTCCTGGAATAAATATACCCACAAAGTACTACATTCCCATAAAAAAATGCTAGTGGCCATAAAGATGCCCATACCAGGGTCTAGAATTGCCAGCATCACCTGGTTCCTGTGTGTCAGAGCACATCTTGTCCCCAAAAGGGGGAGCAAGTAAGCGAGTGTTTGAAGCAGTTGAGGAAGAGCACCAGTGTCCCTTTCATTTGCAGCCATGGTCTTAAAAGATCCAGAGGCCTGGTGGTGCTTTCCCCACTTTGGAATTCCCGGTGCTATGTAGCTGTTGATGTGAAACGGAAATGAGCCCTGCTCCCCCTCACTTTCCATCGTGGCCATCCCGTCACACCTTTATTGAGTGCCAAGCATCTAAAACAGGCTGAGGACTGTTCTGAGGCCTTTCACAGCCTCCATCAGTGATTACTGATGAAGGAATCAGTCACATGTAATGCACCCAACTCTAGTGGGTCCATCCATCCTGATGCTCAGCTTTGGTGTATCTGCCACATTTAGGAGGATACAGAGGAGTGGAGGCGTTTTCAAGCCGATCTGCAGACTGCAGTGGTGGTGGCCAATGACATCAAGTGCGAGGCCCAGCAGGAGCTGCGTGTGGTGAAGAGGAAGCTCCAGGAGGAAGAGGAGAAGAGTGCCAGGCTGCAGAACGAGCTGGACGATGCGAAGGGCAGCAGCAGGTCGGTCACTCACAGGGATCAGGTCCTTAATCTCCATGACTGCAAATGTGGATGTAGACCGTGCTTTGCCTCTAACCATACTTTGGCCTGGACGTGCATGCTGTCTGTTTTCAATCCCTCTAGCAGGTTTTGTCTTCTTTTATTCTAAGATGTGTCTGGTTTTGTCTTTCTTAGGTCCTGTCCAGCTTT
>NW_017729012.1:9926549-9936065 GCF_001723915.1 Gavialis gangeticus | reverse complement strand
TGGCCTGTACGTGCATGCTGTCTGTTTTCAATCCCTCTAGCAGGTTTTGTCTTCTTTTATTCTAAGATGTGTCTGGTTTTGTCTTTCTTAGGTCCTGTCCAGCTTTGCTAATAGGGCCTTGAGTGCAGGCTGTAGTCGACAGGCAGCTCTAGGATTTGCCTAGTGTAGCACTTAGTGTGGATGGGTCTAATCTTAACACTGTTGTGTATAGGCAGCGGAGTAGCTGAACATATTTTATAGGTTCTTTGAAAATACATGGCTTTTTTTGAGCTGAGAAGAGAGGTTGCACCATTTTAGGCTAAAATGGGGACTAATGCAGTGGCTCTGCAAATGTGGTATGTGCTGACTGAACGATCAATGTGAATTTTAGGAAATCGTCACTTGAGGGAGCCCATCCCTCATGGGAGATCCCCATGTCTCTCTAGCTTAGCCAAGTGGTCGAAGTTTGGTCCCTCAGTCAGTGTTAACGTTTCATGCAGGCATCATTTTGTCTTGCAGCGAGACAGCGCTTTACCCAAGACTTTACCTAACACACAAGCTTCAAACAGTATTCATAAGAGAGATGTCACAGGCTGTGTACGTTGTGCTGTTTTGGTGGAAAGAGCTGCTCTACCAATACGGGACAGCTCTGAGTTAAGCGGAGTTGGAGTCAGTGGAGGGGACTCTATATCAGGGCCTTTGCACAACATGAAAGGTGTTGTCTAGAGGCATGGGAAATGGATGCATCGAGTAGGGGCTGTGCCCCTCTAAAGGGGAGCAGGGCAGAGTATATTTCTTGCTCACTGACACAGCCAGATCAGAGCTCCAAATTTCTATTGGGCAGTGAGAAGAGAGCTGCACATCTAAGCGACAGAAACCGCTAAGAGACAGTGGCA
Source organism: Gavialis gangeticus (assembly GCF_001723915.1). Taxonomy (NCBI): domain Eukaryota; kingdom Metazoa; phylum Chordata; order Crocodylia; family Gavialidae; genus Gavialis; species Gavialis gangeticus. The sequence goes on along the minus strand of NW_017729012.1, from coordinate 9,935,190 downwards.
CCATTTACCTGCAACATGCCAGGTTTTCTGTGCTTCTCTGGACCTGTTTGCTCATTCTCACCCAGTAGGCCCATAGAAGATGAATGTGGCAACCGCTGGCCATTCCTTTCAGGGGACGTAGGACAAAGCTTGTGCTGCCTGTGTTTTTTTACTGCTGGCTGTCTGCAGGGCCCATACATAAGCCGGGAGAATGTGAATAGAGTGCAACTGGTAAGGGATCAGGAAGAGTGAATCACAACTCCTGGCTTAGATGGACAGAAGTGCTCGCTAAAAGAAAAAAAGTGTGTGTGTGTTAAGATCCAAGTTCAGTAACAGGGTCCCCAGTCTGTGCAGAGTGAAAAGCGACCAGCGAGTATATCTTGACTTAGAAGAAGAGGATGAAAATCATATCGCCAGCCAGGACTCAGATTCAGAGTCTCCACTGCTGTTAACGATATCACAGATGCTTGGAGCAGGGCAAGGGAAACAGCTTCTTGTTCTGCTTTAGACACTAGCCCAAGTGCAACAGTAAGATTCGAACCAGCTCATAAGCCGACCTTCTTTCAGTTCCCTCAAATTTTAAGGGAGGCTGGGGAAAGACTCTTGATTTCAGAGCTGGGTTGTTTTTCCTAACTGTGCTATCACAGCTCTTAGGATAAAGCGTTAATTCTGATCAACTGCCTAATTCTAAGAAAGTTTGGGGAGGAGCTGGCCCTTAACGGGATACATAGAAAACCTCAGTTGAGCATACTCTAGTTATAAAAGCAGAGTGCTATCATTCAAATGTGCAAATGGTTCCAGAAGGGGCTGTTCAGACAGACTACCTTTCCTGCTGTGGTAATAAGAGGAGCTTCCAGCCAAGGCAGAGAAGGAAATTCAAGTCTAATCCAATTCCCCAAATGATATGCTTTTAATTAAGAAGTCAGTTCCGGCGTGTGTTTATATCTGTCTGTCTCTGTTTTGCTTGCCTATCTGTCAAACTTCCTTGTTGTATTACTTTGGACATGGAACCAGAAATGTAATCTCAAGTAGGCAACATAAATTCTTCGTGAAGGGAAGGTGTTGAGCTGAGTTTCCACATCTGCCCCAGATTTTTGGTAAGAGATTTGACGGGGATCACACGCCGCCTGTGGAGAAGTTGTTCGAGGTGCAGTTGCAATGCAGAGGGGCACATAGGAGACAGAGAGCAGTATAAATCCGAGTCTAGAACAGCCGACTGCCCAGTGCTGGGCAATGACATTTGAAAACTTGTACTGATTTTTTGTTCAGCAAATCCCTGAAGCCCCCAAAGCTACTAGTGGTAACCAGTGCCGCACTCCCATCTACCCTCCCATTTCTGAGGCCACTAATCCTACCCAGGTCCCGATCTGCTTTTATTTGATAAGCCTTGGGGGCAGCACTTGATCTCAATGCAGGCAGAGTCCATAAGTGCTGCTGCTCGGAGTCATCACTGAATTCTTGTCCATGCAGTGGCTTTTGCCACAGACTGGGCCCTGGCAGAAACCTTCTGTAGCACAAACCAGATCTATAAAATATCCCTCCTGTTTGCTAATGCTGAGCAGCTGTGCATTCAGCAAGACATCAGACAATCCCGGGTGAAAGTTTCCTGTCTGATTTTGTTTTTCATTAAGCTCCATGGGGGAATGCACCTTCCAAAGAGTTCGCTGCTCAAAGGGGTTGGTTTTTTTTGGCAATAGCTCCACCATCTCTCGAGGCTCTTTGGAACCCCTATCATAAATTGATCTTGAAGCCAGTTTACCTCCCAAGAGATCCTGCCTTTTAGCGTTGGCTTGTGGCTGCCCGAGTTCCTGTCTCCAGCTAAGTTTGGTTTCACCGTTACGTTCTTCTAATCAGAGAAAAAGTCATTTTTGGTTCAGGAACAGCCAAAGAACTTGCAGAAAATGCCCTGATGAGGTCATCAAAGCTCATCTGAATGAAGGTAAGAGCCTCTCAAAGACACATTTAACATGGATTAACTGTCTAATTCTGTGACTAAGAATGTCGGAGGGGGCGGGGGATAAAAGATAAGGCAAAGAAGCGAGACGGGGAATGGAGGAGTTACTTCAGTACTTCAATCTGGAATTAGTGTTAGCACGTGCCCCAACATCAGTCCAAGTGAAAGGTATAGGCCAGCACCTCTGCGTGTTTGGAACGGAGCTTTTTATGATGCCTTGCACCGGATTCATAGTTGTTTTCTGAAGTAAAAAGCAGAAACTCTGCAATCCGCTGTTGCACAAAGTGTGTTCACATAGGTGGTGATTGTTGCAGTCTCATCCGCTCAGAACACAGGCCTGAAGGTAGCTGCTTTATGACTATAAATATCAGTGCTGGGAAAACCATCTGAGATTGGGTCCAGTGCCCTGCCAAAGGAAGCAAGTGTCCGCAGGACATGCATAGGCCCAGTTGACTTCCGTACGCACTGACACTCCGGACCCATTCTGCCAATACCGTGGGCAGCAGCAGTAAAGCGTTGTCTTTCTCCGACCCTTGTGCTTCCTCGTTAAGGTGGCGAGGTTGTTCCGCCATCCCCCATGCATTGCTACACATGCAATGGGATGCTAATACTATGCACTGCAAGTCAAACCCAGGCTGGAAACGGTTGGGCCAGGACGTTATCCTGAAGACCCACTTCCTAGAACAGAAGAGAACGTGTGATTGCTTAAAGGGAGGGCATTAAAGAAGGACTCTCCCCTGTCCCACTAATTTGCTTCCACCCTTCCTACTGTAGCCACATCTCCAACGCCGCAGCATGGCAGTGTTACATGCTCTCTCTCCTGGAATTAAACTCATATTATCTGTGTATTAAACCCTAATGTCAGTCTGTATGTGCTGATGTGCTGCTCCTTTGTGCCTGTGTTTTTGCAGCTGTCCTGTCTTAAGAGGTTCAATCAGTTCATGTTGTTCTCTCTTAAAATGAGAAAACCAGGGGCTTCAGACAGGAGCCTGGTTGAGCTGTGGTTTGCTATACTGAGCCACTCTGCAGGGTTTGGGGGCCACATTAAGACTATCCCAGCCCTTTTGGTGTAAGAAACCAGAAACAGGAGCCCTGGCTGGAGCAGACAGATTCTCGTTGTGCTTCCTGAGTAGGTTCTACTGCCCGGGAGGAAGACAGCCAGGAAAATGCTCACAAATGCCCTTTAAAAATATTCCTTCCCATCCAAGAGACATGTTTCCCTTGTCGCTCAGATCACGACTTGCTAATGGTGGCCCACTGATGCTGCTTGCCTCTATGGGATAGCAAGACAGAGCGACTTCAAGAAGTCTGCAGGACCATCCCAGTCCCAGAATGTCACCCCAACCACTGATCGGTATAAATGGGGAGATGTAAGCCTAATTGACCTTCCACCTTAATGAATAAGGATTCTTAGATACAGGAAAAGAAGAAATAAATGAGCTCCCAATATCCTTTCAACTTTGATTTGAGACCTTTCTGGCCTTCTAACCACCCCCCCAGGTTAGTGGTAGTCCAAGCAGTGTGTGCCTAGGTGCCAGTAGATGACAGTATTGCTTCCCCCTCTGTATTGCTCACCATTTGCAGCCCACCCCAAGGGGGATCATCCCTGGGGAATTTGGGCAGTGCATTGTATTTTCCCTTCCCCTCCATCATCTGTGCATTGAAGAAGACTGGGTGAGGGGCAGGGGAAATGCAGTGTAGCATGCCTGGCTGAGAAGCAGTCTCTTGGATGCTCTCTGGCCCCTTTAATCTCCCCTCAGGAGGAAAAAGCAAGTTGTTCTTGAATTGTAACCAGTGCTCTTCTGCCCCTATGTTTAGGGGGGAAATGGGAATTGTTCTAAAACACTGATTGCACTGCTGAGCTTTGTTTTATATAACTTGTTTTATAATTTGTCTTTGTTTCCATAGGTGCCTGATCTCTGCCAGTTAGCACAGCCCTGGCATGCTGCAAAGCCAGGCCTGGGGACTCAGACAGTATCTTCAACCCAAAAAAAGGAAGTTTCAGCTGGAGAAAGCACCTCAGATTATCATTGCCCTGCAAAAGTCCAGTGCATCCCAAAGTGTGAATGCTGTTCAGACCCACCTTCTCCCCTGCGCAGGAGCTTGATCCTTTGCTTTCAACAGGCTTCTGTCTCCTGAGGATGGTTTGAGGTGGAAACCCTTTTGAACCTATTTTAAAACAATGACAAAGGTATCTTAGAAGCCCAAGCCTTGGGACTGAACTGCCTGTTGACTCTGGGGGATGGCGGTTTCTCTCAGGTGGAAATCTGAGCTTACCTTTTTTTTTTAAGTTAAAAAAAGAAAAGTGTTTCTGTGTGTGTGTCTCATCTGTAATATTTTGTGCACGCACATGTTATGTACTCGATATATAACATGGTTTACATATATTTTCTAATGGCTCTAGGGTTTTGCAGGTGGGTATGACAAAGAAGTGCAGATCACCCATGGAGACTAGGTTACTTGCCTCCCAGATAAAAAGCCACGCAGGGAGGTGCAGTGTTTGTTTGGTTGCCTGGGTGTTTCGGAGGCTTTGGAGGCAGCGGTGACAACGGACTTGCCACTAGGTGGTAGCATCTGACTCAAAGTACATTTGAGGTTTGGGCATTTCTCGCTGTGGACTTCGACTCAGAAGAAAGCATCCATGAGGTCAAGACAAGCTGTTTCTCCTGCCTATGTGGATGGCAGACAGACCGATCAGGAGGAAAAGCAAGAAATGCATCAAGCCCTCAGGACAAGAATAACCCTCCCCTGAAAGAACCTCATTCTCATCCCCTTAACTCAGGTGATGTATACAGTCAGGGAAGATTAGCCATTGCAGTACCTGAGAGGTGAAGATACCAGGAGAGCTTTACTAGACACCAAGGAGGAACAGAGAAGTCACCTTCTTTGTCATGAGACGGTTGGGATTCATTCCCTCGTGGGACCGGGATCCCATGATTTGGGCCTGCGGTGCCCACTCCTCCTTCAGGACGAGAAGACGTAGCGGGAGCCTGGCCTCAGGGCAAGATATTGTAGGGAAGCGCTAAGCACCAGCGTGACTTTGGCATGATCTCTGTGCCACGTTACATGCGTGTATGTGCACTCGTGCTGCCTCTCTACCATCTGTGCTGGCAATTGTTGAATGTTTTTATATGTTGAAAAGTGCATTGAAGTGCAAAATAAATACGTAACTGTGTGGCAGTGTCTGCTGCTTGCTCTTGGCCTCTTTTCTGTTCTGTGTATCAGCCGCTGTGTGCATCTCTTCTTTGTCTCCCCTGGAAGTCGGGAGGATTCCCAAGCTGCTTTGTGATGATGGCAGTGTCAGGAAGTGAAACCAAGGAAACCACCAGCTCTTTTAGAGTACACAGTAACACGTTGCAGACAACATTGCTTGTAGGAGCGGGTCAGAGCATTACAAACAGAGCCCCCCCTCCACCCTCCCATCATCTGCTCTGCTTAGCCCCATAATAAAAGCATTAAGCACCCTGAGGTTTGCACCTTGTTGACTCACTATTATTCATGTAATCCAGACCTGAAGAACAAACACAGTGACCAGCTGCTGGCATTAGAGGAAAGCTCATTGCCTCAACTCTCTCACACTCCTGGGGATCAAGTGAATGGTGATGGTATGTAAAACCTCTCTTAATTCCCCTGCGGCTGAAGTGCTTTGGCTTCCTCTTGAAGCCGCTGCGCTACAGCTAGTGGCACTTGCTGCTTCGAGCTGTGTGTAGCATTCATCTGTGTTTGAAGCAAAGCACGCGGCCATAAATTACTGTTTTGTACAGGTTCTGCCCTTTCTGTAGGAAGGCTTCATTAAGAAGACCCAGGATATCCCCGAAGTCTTTGCCAAACCTATATTGCGCACTGGGAAAAGTTGTTTTTGGTCTTCAGCTCTGGCTTGGCACTAATCTTGCTGGGTCATGTTCTCATGCCATCTTCCTGAATTCCTTCCTCTTGCAAGATTTATTTCTGCCACCTTAAATTTTGAAAGCATGCTGGAAAGCCAGGTCCCCAGTAACATCCAGTCTTTACTCTTTTATATAAAGCTTTTGCTTGTGTTTTGAGTGAAGGGCTTAGCACTGAGACACACAAATCTCATGTTCCCCATTACATCTTGGATTGGCTGGTGGGATGTGCATTGAAGCCGAGCCCAAATGCCTGAGCACTGCTCCACATGGCTTCAGTCTAGAGATTTCCACTCAGGAAGACCTCCGTGTTGTGAAACGCTTGAGTTTAATAGCTTCAGGGTATGTGTATCTCCGAGTCAGTAGCATTCACCCACAGCTCATGGTGTGCATCTCACCATGGACGAAACCTAGGACTGGCTTCCAGAGTTGGGCTGGCACTTTGATCTATCAAGGCAAAGCCTCAGCTTGGCTTTGCCCCCAAGCTGTCGCAGTTTTTTCAGGTCTGTGGGCACTCGCCAGCCTTTCAGACTCCGGTTATATGCCGTGCACTTCACTCTCACTCTGCCTTGGAGACTGCACAGCCCTTCTGCACAGCAGTCTCCTTTAAAGAAGTAAAGTAAAGGGCAATGCATTGACGTGGCCAGCTGGGCATCCTGAGATGGGGCTCCGTCTCAGCAGAGGCCAGCCTCCTCTGGGCCTTTGTGCCTCCTTACAAATAAAGTTCAGACACTGCTACCTCTTAACAACTTGCTTGTGTTTCGTGAAGCCGTGCGGGGCAAAGGAGGTGGGAGGAAGGGGATTTAAGGCTACCCATCAAAACCCGGGATGTTATCCCTCTGACCTCGGCAAATGTCACCCACTGTTTCCTTCTCTCCTTATTGGCTTAGCTGGAAAACGGGACTGAAATGGATTTTTCTTGAGCCATCTGCATCCGGAAGCCCCCGGCACGCAGGAGCCCAGATGAACTAGCAAAGAAGTACCCAGTGTGTGCTTAGACAGCACGTCCTTGAGCGCTGCCAGCAACACAAGCATGAGTCATTCTTCTCCGTCGCATTCACGGCACCTCCAGCCCTCTTGCATTTTGTAGCCTCCCGGTGATGCCAAAAGGGAGATAAAATTAAAGCACCTCTAACTGCTATTTTTAGCCCAGCAGGAGTCATGCAGCCCCATAGGCAGTTTGAGGAAGGGCTTTGTCCACCGCTCCATTCTCAGTTCATTTCTGCCTGTTGACTTCTTTTTGCACGCGTCTCACCTATTCGTGGGGGGAGCTGTGGATCAGTCCACATAGCTTCGGCTGCTGGCAACCCCTGAACATAACGTAATATAGGCTTGGTTTGTAATGAATCCGTCTCAGCCACCTAACTTGAGCTTTTCCAGACCCAGCTTCTAGTTGACTGAGGTCCAAGTTGGGCCCCGAGGGCTCTTGGGAAAGTATACTCAGCTTCTGGGTAAGCAGGATATTTAATATGAATTTATTAATCTGTGTATAAATTCTGTTAATCTGTGTATAGGTTCTACAATCTTCTAGTCTGACCAGCATGGCACAGAGCAAGGACTTCCCTGACTTTGTCCCTGCCTTGGGTGCGCTTGCCGTGCTTGACTTGGTGTGTGCGTTGCAGAAAGACAGGTGGTTTTGAATTAAAAACTTTCAGTGATGAATCAACCACAGCTCTTGGTAATCATCAGAACAGTTTAATTAGCCCCACTGCTAGAAAAAACAAACCCCTGTGCTTTATTTCTAGTTCGAACGTGTCCAATTTGCTTTCCCACCATGAGCCTTGAGATGCCGGCGTCCACTAGACTGAAGAGACCATTATCGAGGTTCTTTTCCACATAAGGGCTTGTTGGTTGTGAACAAGACATCCCTGAACTTCCTCTTGGATAAGCTGAACTGTTGAGCTCTTTACTATATTGTAAGGCAGCTTTTCCAATCTCTTAATCAATCTCCTTACTCTTCTCTGAGCCCTCTCCAATTTACCCGCATCCTTCTTGCATCATGGACACCAGAGCTGTACGCAGTATTCCAGCGGCGGTGTCAACACTGCCAAGCACAGAGGATACAGTAACGTGGCCAAAGATAAATCAGTGCTTGTGGCCCCTGTGTGGCACTGGGAACGTATGTGCAGCTGATCTATGTCCCATGAAGCCCGGCTCTTTTTCAGAACCACTTCTCACCTGAGCCTGGCAAATTCCCAGGCGCCCGATAGTCTTATCTAGAACTGGGACGGACCAAATAGCGACCCATGGAGCAGATGACAGGACTTGAGACAGGCAGCAGCGAGTCTGGAGGTGTGAGAACAGGGTTTTGAGAGTCGGGAATCCCGGCGTTGGTGCTAACTGCATTTGGGCAAGTCAGGTCTCTTCTCTCTCCCGTGGGTTCCTCGCTGATGGGATGGACTGGTATTTCTGGCCGCATGAGGGATTTATGCCGGGCACTTTGAGGACAAGCAGGCAGAACTCGTGCTCCAGCAGTTACTTTCCTTTCCTGCAGAGTTTGAGGATCCTTCACCTCAGCCTTGTGCTTCCTGTTGCCTCTGACTTTGTTCTGGTTTCTGCTGTGCAGGCTGACCGCGGAGGAGGTGGACTCCACGGAGGCAGACACCACCAACCGCTGGCAAGGAGTCTGCGTGAGCAGGTCATCCCCCACTCCCCCGGAGTCTGCCGCCACTGTGAAGTCGCTGATCAAGTCCTTTGATTTGGGCTGCTCAGGTACTTGAGTTCAGCACCCGGGGTCGGAGACGATTTCAGTTTCTCACGGAAGTTACGGATGCTTAAGATGTAGCAGTAAACAGCACGTGCTTATGACATCTGTTGCCTTCAT
>NW_017729012.1:9888604-9921549 GCF_001723915.1 Gavialis gangeticus | reverse complement strand
TGAGCAGGGCATCCCCCACTCCCCCGGAGTCTGCCGCCACTGTGAAGTCGCTGATCAAGTCCTTTGATTTGGGCTGCTCAGGTACTTGAGTTCAGCACCCGGGGTCGGAGACGATTTCAGTTTCTCACGGAAGTTACGGACGCTTAAGATGTAGCAGTAAACAGCACGTGCTTATGACATCTGTTGCCTTCATCTAACATCCCAATAGAAATTTTTGGCAGTGCTAAAAGTGCATAGAGGCTGCTGGGTGGCTGCCAGTTGAATACCAGAAAGTCACTGGGTCCCTATTCTGAGAGGAGGGGGAGAAAACGTCATGCCCTGTTCTTTCAGATGGATCTGAAAGGTTCCCTTTTGCCTTTTCTTCTCCTACCAGGTAGCGCTGGGCAGAGCATCCCAGTTCACAAAGTCCCGCGGAGCCCTCTGAGTGGAATTCCAGTGAGGACGGCCCCGGCAGCTGCCGTCTCCCCTATGCAGGTACTAACAGATCTTGAGCTGGGTAATCACAGGGTTTGCTCCAGTTGTGGTATACCTTCAGCACGTCAACATGCACGTGGCTGCCTGGACAGGAAGGGGAAGCCCATCTATTTATTTTCTGTGGAACATCAAACGCTGGAGCCCTAACAAAAGGGATCAAAGTGAGCTGGTTTCCGTCTCCAGGCGGAGGGTCCCAGTGGGCGGGTGTGAACTCCTTGCAATCCAGGTCAGAACTTTAATCAGCATGGACCAGAAAAGTAGGTTGTGATCGTTTAGATTGAGCTGTGATAAGCATCGAACTAAGCCGGGTATTTAGCCTGTGCGTTTGAGAAGGGTAGGGAGAAGAGAGATGACAGATGTGCCTGAGGAGCTATCCTGCAAGTGCCCATGAAACGAGCAACTCTTCAGGGCTGATGGATAAGCTGTTACATCTTGGTTTCTTCCCAGAACAAGCCTCTTCTGGGACGCAGTGCTTCTGATTGTCACAGCATCAGTCAATTAGCATTCTCTTAGTAGCCTACAGGGCTGTTATGTGATATTTCCAGAAAAAAATGATCTGTGGGAGTGATGGGAAAGCAAACACAGTGACGCTCTCTGACTTTTGGTGGTAGCATGCATGCCATAACATTACCAGCCCCTATAAAAGCAGCTGGGCCTTTGTGCATCCGTTCGTGCTGGGGTCGTATGAAGTCTTTATGGATATTTAATGAGTGCTGATAAGGACTGATTCCAAAACAGTTTCTTTATTGAGAAGCAAGTACAAAACAGGAATAAATTACCTATTCCCTGGAAGCCAATCGCCCCATTATTACCAAGCATTGCTAGTTGGTCAGGTTTCTACCGATGGGAAGCAGTAAAATGACCAGTGGAAATCAGGTGAGTCCTGGTATTTATTTACTGTACTATCTCCCCTTAGGGGAGTAGTTGCTGCCCCTCAACTTCCAGGCCCAAGCCTCTGGTGTTGGCTTTAATGCTGTTCATGTGACACAGGATCAGATTAACTAAGGCAGGATGCTTGAATAAGGGCAGGTCTGCTTTAAGTACACCCAGAAAGAAGTCAAGGTCTGTTTCTCTCACACTGGTGTGCTGTAGCTAGTTAGTATGATGGACAGTTTCTCTGGTGATAGTTCCTCCTCATTGCCTGCAATTATTTTCCAGAAGCTGGAGTGCTTATCTTCCTGTATCAAGCCCCGCTGGTGATTTATATAAAAGCCAGAAGCAGCTGAGTCAATATTCTGAGTTGACCAACTAGAGATGCGTTCACTGAAAATCATGGCCCATTGGAAAAAAAAGACCATGACAGCTATGAGACAGGTTGGCAAATGAGCCTCAGAGCCCCAAAAATGCAACCCCGAAACAGGCCATTTTTAAAAGCCTGGTTCTGTAAGCTGGTGAACTTCGCGCCTCATGGGCTAAAACAGGACTTTGAGGTCCTTGCCATTTTCCAGGACTGAGGCCTAAATGTGTGACAGACTTCCCAAAAAAGAAGGCAGAGGATGCCTGTTTTGGTGGCTGCAAGCACGGGACATTGAAGTGGTGATTGGGAGCATGGGTGACCCCAGGAAAAGTACTTAGCAAGTGTGAGAGTGCATTTCCTTTGTTGACTCAGAAAAGGTAGTAAGAAGAATGAAATTAAAGACTTTACATGACTGGTGAGGAGAGGCTGAGGGAACTGGGCTTATTTAGGCTGCAGAAGAGAAGACCAAGGTGGGATTTGGTAGCAGCCTTCAAGTCCCTGCAGGGGTGTTGCAAAGAGGACGGAGCTGGACTGTTCTCAGTGGGGGCAGATAACAGGACAAGGAGCAATGGGCTCATGCTGCAGCCAGGGAAGGTTAGGTTGGATACTAGGAAAATCTTTCTCACGAGGAGAGTGGTGAAGCACTGGAATAGGTTACCCAGAGACGTCATGGGATCTCCATCCTTGGAGGTTTTTAAAGCCCAGCTCAGTAAAGCTTTGGCTGGGGTGATCTAGTTGGGGACAGTCTTGCTTTGAGCAGGGGGTTGGACTAGATGTGACCGCCCAAGGTCCCTTCCAGCCCTCATTGTCTATGTTTCAATGATTAAACAGATGCCCTAGCAGCTTCTATTAATGCCAGACTAAGCGGGCAACATAAGGGTGGGAACTGGACCTGGAAGTGAAAAGGAGCTCTTTTGTGTCCGAGTCCTGGAGCAGTAGGTGGAGGAGGAGCGGCTGGGCAGAGCCAGCGATGTCCCCTGGGGCCCACAGCACTAAATTGTCTTTGGCATTTGGTTAAGAAAAGAAAATTCCTTGAAAGGAGCCAAACCGCTTGGTACTAATGGAAAAGCGTTATCCCAGGATCTGGCCAGCTGCAGGGGTTTGGGCAGGTATATTCCAGAGTGCTCTTTGCCCGTCTTTCTGGTGTTTCGTCCCTGGGTGAGGAAGACCTTTTCTCTGATTAGCCATTAGACACGCCGGGCACATTTTCTGATGGATTTTTCTATGCTTGCTTCTTTTGCAGAGACATTCTGTTTACAATAATGCAAAGCCAGCCAGCAAAGGAGTTGCCAAACACTCGGACCTTCCGGACCTTCCTCTTGCAGGTAAATCGCAATACGTGCATACGTACCAGCATAGCGTCTCTCAAACGCTCCATCTCCAGCTAGACAATCCTTCCACTTCATCTCTAATCCAAGCAACACAGTGAAAAAGGAACAGTATCTTCAAAGTGCCTTTAGATTTGAGAGATCTTATCAGTTTTACTTTGTTGCTGCACTCCCCTGTGGATTGGACCTCGAGAAGAGCTCTGGTACGTTATGCCAATGCAAACCTGCCCTCTTCACCCGAAAATATCCCTGGCACCTCCATAATCCAGCCAGTGGAATAGGAGATGATTGTGTTCACTGCAGTATGCCTGTGTCTGGGACAAGTCCAGAGGGTTTTCTTTGGGGTTTTGTTTGTTTTGCAGTAGGGTTTCAGCTGAAACGCACCAAAAATCTTCAGATCCAGATGCAACTATTTTAAGGGCCGTCCATCCGGGCTCCGAGTAGAGTTGGTTTCCATAGTTCTCGAGAGACGCGTTTGTTTTTGTTTCGCGCGCTGCTTTTTGTTCTCTTGTCATGTAATAGTCGTTTCTGCCAGCATTTGTTTTTCCTTCCTCCTCTGGAGTCCCTTATCTTTATCTCTACCTATTGTTGCTTCAGTATCAAAACCATTATCTATGAATTTGAAGGCCAGAAGGGATGTTCTGGTCATCTAGATTCATAGATGCTAGGGTCGGAAGGGACCTCAGTGAAATGCCCCCAAACTTCTATGAGCAATGGACAGTTGGTCTCCACCGCTTCGCTGGCACAGGTGGCTTTGGGCATTTCTGTCTGTGCTGATAGCAGTTCCTTGCCTGGCTCTTTTAAATACCTAGTTAAGATTTCACTGTCACCGCTCAAAGATGAACAAGTCAGAGCAAGAGGAATATGGCAGCATTGTCCCTGCTGCTGGCTTCTCCTGTCACACTAGGAACTAGAGGGTGGAGGTCACAACACCACTGGAAGGGCCTGGTTGCCTTTGAAACCCAACCCAATTCTGTCTGGGTTTCTGGAGGGCGTCTTGCCTGGGACTGTACATGCTGCTCATCAGTGCAGAAAACCAGTTTCAGCTCTTCCAGCTGTACACCGGTGCTTGAAAATAAATGCAGCCCCCTTTCACAGCTAGCCACCAGCAGATCTCTGAACTGGTCACTGTGCCTTGAAAATGTCATTTGAGTCGAATTTTAAGACTAGAGCAGTTGACAGCTGACAACTTCACAAAGCACCAGCAAGCCAGTGCTGTTCTGTCCTGCAAAGCCAGGGCATACTGGGGAAAAGTGGTCTCTCCCGCACCACTCATGTACACCAATGAGTAGCTCTCAGCCATCTCCAAACCATCAAATGAGGACATGGTGGGGCAGTAAGATGGAGACTGCACATGGGCATGTCCCTGCTTCCAGCACAGAGCTCAGCAACTGGATCAGAAGTTAGAGTGGCGAAAGAGCATGTATTTTCATACTTGGGAGGGAAAATTCCTTTAATTTAGAAAATGCAAACATTCAGCTGGGGACTTTCAAGGACCGCATGTCTCGAGGGAGAGTCTTTGTGATGTGGACAGTTGTCCAAAGGAAAATATGCTGCAACTAATAGCTCGTTCCATACAAGCCATTTATTGGCAGCAGCTCATGGTTACTTATCAACTCTTCTACAAGTATCTCACAAACCCCAGTTTCTCGCTGTATCTGGGGTTTATCCAGTCCCGGTCATCCTCAGCGAAGTCTCTCACAGAAATGAAATTGCAGTGGCTGTGTTTCCAATCTAAATAATCCCAGAAGGCAGTTGATCTAAGCCCCAAACAAACAGTACTGAATTAAACAATATCCCCAAGGAAATTCAGAGTGAAGCAGTCTCCATAATAATAACCTCCAGGCTGGCTCCGTTCGACTAACATCACAACAGGGTGCTGTGGGGTCCGTAATACGACCCAAGTGTACCCTGTTGCGGATACATAGCTCTTTGTCTGTGAACAGAGCATTACTTTATGGTGTCTGTCCTGCAGTTTCCAGCAGGAAACTTGTAGGCAGGGACAAGTTGGAGGAAGTGTGGGATAACTGGTGCAGTCCAGGCCTAAGGTGTAGGGTTGGTATCTCATTGCTGGCACCGTTCCAGGCAGTGCTGTCTCAAGCCTGACATCACCCAACCCAACAACCACAAAGTCCCCTGCACTGCAGATATCAGTAGATAGTTTGGGGGCGAGGTTCCCTCCCCTGTATCCCATGCTGTCTGTAGCATTATTCTACCCCCTCTCCTTCCAGGGGGCTCCTCGGGTGTCCTGCACTCTTCCTTCTCTCTCTGCATTTGGGTCCCTGGAAGCTCTCGTGTCTTCTGTGCCCATCCAGGATGATCTCTTTTCCTAACTGTGTTTGTACCATACTTTTCCCTGTGAATCCACATCGAGTTCCTTAGCGTGGCCTTCCAGGAGCCATCCGGCACGTTCATGCCAGTTCACCACAGCATGCATTTGCGGCTCTCAGAGGCCAGCAAGAAGTTTCCATCTCCCTGCTTTACTTCTCTAATTGTATTAATTGCTGCATGTAGTGTGGTATGTGCACTTCCATGGATAGAGTATTCATCTGCTTAAGGCAAGAGTCAGTCCATGGGTGCCCATCTGTTCACTGTGGCTATTTAAATTGGGAGAAATGGTGGATGGTTTCCTGTAGATGAAGAGCAAGGAGGCTGTGGAGAAGCCAGGCACAGATGGGAAACTGGCCAGCAGCACAGACACAGTCTTCAAATAGCAGAGAGGGTAACGCCTGGAGGCTGCAGCGTGAGGAAACTGCTGGGCGATCGCTCAGAGCACATCAGGGCCAGATGTGTGGGGCTGCTTCTGGACTGACTTAGTCCAGCAGAGCGAAGGGCTCTTTTGGAGTAATTTTGGTGTGAGCTCTTGGCAGCAAAGGGAAGCCCAGTGTTTCTTTTCCTGCTTTCCTGCATCAAGCATTTAGAAATCAGGCATCTGCTTTTCCCAATTTCTAGGGGATTCAGGTGATCCCCAATGGGGAACTGGAGGGAAAGGGCCCAGATTTAAATAAGAGCTGGGGGATCCAGCCCTGCCAAGGACAGGGTTTCTGGAGCCAGACTCTGTGTGGACTGACACCTTCCCCTTCCCATCGGTATTCGCAGGAGGGGTGAAACCAGTGAGTCCCTCTCCTCGTGATGCCAGAGGGGCTCTCCCCACTTCTGTTTCTTCCCTTCCAAGTATGTTTGCTGATGTGCCCACTGCTGTGAATCCTGCTGAGCGCAGCCTGCTCCCTGCGGTTGGTGCAGGACTGCCTGCGGCCATCAGCGTGGGAGAGAGGCCGGCCAAGCAGCTGATGGGGTATTTCTCCTTCTCCCCCTGGGGATACCTCTAGTTCTAGTTGGGGTGTGTGGGGAGCATCAAAGAAACTAAAACAGCCCTGGAACAGGATGAAGCCCCTTGCAGAACTGAAGGGAAAAATACTCCCCATAGAAACCATACGTGTGGGATGGAATTGGGAGGTGGGTGGTTTTCCCGTGGTTCTCTGTTAGCTACAGCATGTGAAACCAGCTTTCTACGCTGTGCCGCATGCTGCTTGCCCAGAAACATCGGTACGTCACCCCCGATGGGTGTTGCCCTCAGCTGATTTTGCTTCCCAGAATAACGGTCGGCACAGGCAGACAGCAGTGTTTCTTCCGTAACAGCGTGGAGCCTGGGACAAAACCCAGCACCCGCGAGTTTCGACCAGGCTGTCAGTGGCATGTCCGTGGGGTTGCTGTCACTATATCTGAGTGGGGCTGTAAGCATTATATCCACCACCGACTGACGGGCCGGCCATGCATGTGCCCTGCCACCATTCTCATAGCTTGTTGTGCCAACGAGTGCTTGGTACCTAGCTGGGAGGCTGCCCTGTCTGGGCGGAGGAGGGGAAGCCCCAACATTAGCTCTCAACACTCCTTTCTTTCTTCAGACCTTATTTAAACACCAGGGTTGGTATTGCTTGGTAACGCTCAGGACCTGTCCACTTTGTTGATGTGTCCCGGGGTCCCCAGCCAGAGCGTGTCAGAGCCATCTGGCTGGAAGCTAAAGAGAAAAGGATGGTGTTTAGCTTCCAGGCAGACGTGCGAGTGACCCCCAGCCCTGCTGACTGGGGCAGAAGGACAGGCAGAAGCTGATGGGAGGTCATGGAGGTGGTGGGGTGAATCTGGGGCCTTTGTTCAAAAACCCTTGGTGCCGGTTTCCAGATGCACCTCTTCCATCTGACTTCTATCCCTATTCTTTTTTCCCCAAGGCGGGCACTTAGGGATAGTTGAGACAGTAAAACTGACCACCAGAGACCTAGCGGAAGAGCCAGCCTAACTCTGCGTGGATGCTGTTGCAGAAAAAAGGCGACTCTAGTCTGGAATAATTATTCCACTTAACTGTTCTGCTCCTGCCCGGCTATCTGTTTCCCATGTAAACAAGCCTTGAATGGAACAGCTTTACCCTTTCTTCTGTGTACAAGAACCATTACCTTAATTGAAGGCATAAACGCTTTGATTGCAAAGAGCAGGAGACCACTAGTGGCTGCAGTGGTTGAGTAAATAGTCAATAATGATCCAGGACTCTCCTGCCCTGACAGATGGTTATCAAGGGAACTGTTTACTGTAACAACAAACGATTAGGCTCTGCGGACTATTTGCTGTTTGGCTAGCGTTGCACACGAGCTTGGATAGAGTAATAGGAGTTTTGAGACTTCCATAGAGCTAAGATTAATCACCTGCTTTATTAACTCCCGCTTTCAGTAAGAAAGTGTAAGGTCTTTTCCGCTCTCTCAGTACAGCCCTTGCAGATGGGCTGCCCCCAAGCAAAAACTGCAAGCAGTTCTCTGGAGAAGGTCATGGGGAGCTGGATTTAATGGCTAGCTTTGGCAGTGTGTCTCTTCCTTGAGGACCTGTCATCCGGAGGTGCAACTTCTAGGCGTGATGGCACAACACAGTAGCATCCCCTAATTTGCTCCCTGGGCACCCAGTGGACCCTGTGACTTTGTTTCAGCTCTTGTTGAAGTGGAGGTGAAAAGGAATGGAAGCATCCAGTTAATGTGCAGGTATTTAATGTGTGTGGAGGGTAAAAGAGAAGAAGCAGTTAAATGTCCTGGCTTCAGCGGAGCTCTAGCACTTGGTTTAAGGCATCTGGATTTACTGCAGATGATAGGGAAAGGCTTGCCAGTCCTTGAAAGTTTGATTCTTGGTTTGCCTGAAAGAGACAAGCCGGTTACCTTGTGCAAGCTTTCCCTATGCTGCTGCCAAACCACCTTGGATTTGCATCTAGAGGGGCTTGGTCTCCATGACTTAATTTGAGTGGTCCTGCAGAGACCATCCCCTGGGAGCCCTGCTAGTGGTAACTGCGGTGACATTAGCCCTTCTGATACCTCCTAGGACCTGGGCTGAGACTTGCCAAACTCGTTTCCAGCTGAGCACAAGGAATTGGATGTTTTTCACTTCCACTGCCAGCTGGATTTGAATCGGCAGCCAAAAGGTGAAAGGCTCTTCACCAGATGTCTGAAAGGGTTGGCCCGTCCAGCTGTCCGGTGAAGATGCCTAAGCGTCAACTTCCGAACCTTTTGGATTGTAGATATTGGTATTTCCCTGTATTCACCTGAAGCCCCCATCCCCCAGCAGGAACATCAATCGCAGGAAGCCGGCCAGCTCGCGCCAGTGGAATCATCAAAGACGCTGCTTGTTACCGTCACCTCTGGCTGCTCAAGGTTTCCTAACCCCGTGTGTGCTTAGCGAACAACCACGTCCATTTGTTTAGAATCAAAGCAACAGGCTCTAGATTACGTGTTGTCTGGCAGGCAGCGATTAATCAAATTCCTCAAGCCGGGGCCTGACAGCTTGTTCTGTTCCCACAGACCTTCTGAAAGGGAGAAGCGAAGATCTGAAGCCTGACCATTACCTCCGCAAGAGTCCCTCCCTGGAGTCCCTGAGCAAGCCCCCCTCCATGGCCTTCAACAGCAGAATGCTGACTTCCACCCCCAGCGTCCTGAAGCCCCAGAGCAAACTCAGGTACCGGTTCACAGGGCTGGGAAAAGCAACATGTTGGCAGGAGCCCCCAGCCAGTTGGCAGCAAAATGAGTGTTGAAGCCAGTGGTTCCCAGGCTCTTCCTGCTAGGCATGCTAGCTAATGCCCTCCCATTCAGATGGGCTTGTTCTACGTGGCCAGCGGAGCAGACTTCCCCAAGCCTCCGAATTTCTTACCAGAATGGCCACTACTGTACAGAAGCCTCTGTCCTCTGCTCCCTGCCCTGGCTGCAGCACAGCTCCCATTGTTGCTAGCACCAGTGAAGAAAAAGGTGTGCAGATCGTCTTAAGTTTAGTCAGGAATTTATTCTGCATGGACATGGCTGGAGATGAGTTCACTGCCCCAGAATCATTAGGGAGCTTCCTTCAGTGCTTTGCTCAAAAGCCCTAGTTTTACAGGCGCCTTTTCAGATGCTCCTTGAAAATTTGCCAGTGTCTGAAGGGGTGAAGGCTGGTGGAAGCAGTGGTACAAGAGTCAGTCAGTCCCATATGAACATGCTGGCATTGTACAGAGCGCTCCCCAGATGGGCGTGTGACGCAGACTTTGCTTCAGGGCTTTCTCTCCAGAGGTCCCAACCTAATTGTGTCCCATCTAAATGCAACTCGAGGATGTGTCTGACTTAGGACATCTTGGTTCCCACGAGAGGACCTGGTGCAGCTCTTTTATCATGGGCACATAACGCATACAGCCAAAGGAAGGAGGGACTTAACATATTTGCTACTTTTGTCCCCTTTTGATTAGCGTGGAGAGAAAGGACCCGTTAGCAGCCCTGGCCCGAGAATATGGCGGCTCCAAGAGGAATGCTCTGCTGAAGTGGTGCCAGAAGAAGACAGAGGGCTACCCGGTAAGGGGACACAAGGGTTGGTTTTTCCCCAGGATGTGGTTTGCACACTCCACGGTTTTCTGCGAGCTGCCGTCATATCAAAGACATGCCGATATCCCAGTCTGCAGCTCACACTGGTCCCTGGGCACTTTTCACCCTCCTTGTCTTCAGATCTGTAAATACAGAGGTTTTCAACCTGTGGTCCGCAGACCCTTGGGGGTCTACAGACTATGTCTAAGAGGTCCGTGACAGATGACTGTGATCAATCAAAGGTATGCGAATACCCACACTTACAACTCAAAGGGGTCTGCACTTCTATTCAAAATTTCCAAAGGGGCCTGCAAATGAAAAAAAGGTGGAAAACCAGTGGTCTATAACATTTCTGTCCCCAGTGTAACATTTGGATAAAATTGCCTTCGTTTTACGTGCCATCAAATGTCTGCTTCATTCGGCAGTTCAGTGTATCAGAGTAGTAACTCCAAGGTTGTCTCAAATGCCTTCTTAACGTCTTTCCAGGAGTCTCCTTTCTAGGCTCTCGGGAGATGTCACTCCATGTGCTAGTCCCTGAAACCAAAAAAACCTTTCAGCGTGTGGTCTTATTTCACTGATGGCCCCAGCTGATTGAGTCATCAAAATCATGGTAACTTGGAGAGGTAGTGTTGCTGTATCATGCCACGATTGGGGTTTTTAGCCGCAGTCCTGTCATTGTCTCAAACAAACGTGAAGAAGCAAAAATGCAAAAGCTGGATTCTGAAGATTAGTTGTTTCTCAGGAGCTGGAGAGGAGGCTAATAACCGAATGAATCCCAAAGGGTTGTCTGTCTCTCGAAGTATTGTGCAGAGTAGTATAAACTGCCCAGTGCAATGAAACTTAACTTCTGCATTGACTGCGCAGAGCATTGCTAGTGCTCAGGTTTTATAGAGCAGGATATAAAAGGGACAGCGTGAAAAGAAATCTCTGATGGACTGACCGAGGTTCTGAGCACGCGAGTCCCCGGTGTAATCGCACTGGTTCAGGTCCATCAGTCACCCCACTGCTGAAGAAAGGCATCAGTGTGTATCATCTTACTGATGCAGCTGAATTAATTTACTTTGTAATTTATTTTGTGAGGGTCTTTTGCGTGAGACCTCGCTGACTGAAGCCTGCCTGCAGCATGACATTGGGCAGCATACAAGTAGCAGTTTTCTCCCGTGGCCTGCTCAGAACTACCCCTCTTCCTGTGCGGTGCGGGATGTTGCGCGCAGCGTTTGCTGCCCTTATTGGATGCTGCATCTCAGTGTGTGTGCAGTTTGACTCACTGTGGGATGAAAGGCACTACAGAAAGTTTTTAGTAACCCTGAGTACCTGTGTAGCTGAGGAGCGATTCCGCTTCTGGATGTTTTACAGTCTGTCTGTAAAGATTGTAGCACATTCTCATTCGTGTCATGTCATGTTTTTCATCAGCATGTTCTTTTTGCATTTGCCAGTGCAAAAAGAGGTGGCAGGATGTGATGCCTGCGTTGAGGTGGGAGTTTAGCTGTCCCAGGTAGGAGATGTGACCTTGCTCTGCCTGCAGTCTGCTCTTCAGGGCAACTGGCATTGTATGCAAAGCCAAATGGGCACTTGGAGTGGAAATGAAAGGCAAGTATGTGCCCTCTACCCAAGTGATTCATTTCCAGGCCAGTACAGTGTTGTTATTCCCAGGATCTCTGTGTCCAGCCCAGCACTTGGTTTCAGCATTATAGAATTACGTAGTGAGCACCTGGTTCTTAATCACCTTTGTTGTTTCCATGGTCCCATGTTGCAGAAGCCAAACATGTTGTCAAAGCTTTGTGCAAAGCAAGAGTCGACCTGGTAACCACTATAACTCTGGTATGTTCCTGCCTGGTGTCTCTGTTGGGCCTGACTTGTTTGATTCACGCACTAAGGTATGTCTTAGGGCCTGCTTCTCACAGGGTTTTCGGGCAGTGCCAAGGTGTGTGGAAGCAAACAAGTGGTGGTTTGAAAGCTGCATGGGAAATGCCCTGTGCAGCACTGAGATTTTTCTTTCTTAATAACGTATTGTTGTTACTCAGGGCATGAGACAAAAGGGCATCTCACACGTGCGCCCAGCTATAGAGCGAAGCTCATCGACACAAAGCAGATCTGTTCAAGCAAGCAATGCCATGTTTTCTCTATGCAGCCAGCCCCTTCTGGGGCTCCAGGTGCAGGGGGCAGCACTTTGGAAGGAGACAGACTGTTGCTTTTCCTCTTTATACAAACTGATTTGGACTCGTTTTTAGTCTCACAGTAGCACTGGCACGTTCACTTTGCTGCCTGCATTCACTCTTTCCTCCTCAAGCAGCCTTTGGATGTCGCTAGGCAAGCTGTCGTTTTACAGAAGACCAAACTGGGCCTGAGGTGAGTGAAGTGATACAGAAGCTGGCTCAAGAGTGGCAGGGTTAGAAATCAGGTCTTGCAGGTTCCTGACATTGTGTTTCAACCAATAACCCCCGGTGCCCTCCTGGATGGCTGAAAGTTCTGCGCAGGGCCGGGGATTTAATTCTTCTTCAGCTTCCAGAAGCCTCTTGAGCTTGAAGTTTGTCTTTTCCATTCAGCCATCAGAAAACGCCAAATAGAAACTGGGCGTAGAAAGTCTGCATTGGATCAGCAGGCCCGTCTCCCGATGCAGATTTCTTCCCTTTAGGGTGGTCATGGCCTGTTTTCAGGCGCTGCATGTGATGGGCTTCAACTTTCTCACGGGAGAATTCTTCCTAGTCAGAGCCCAGTGTTAAAAGCTGTCTCCGATAGTCGGCCTGTACATTCCTTTCCCTAATTTACTCTCGTCGCTGTTATTTTGGAACGATGCTGGTGCTTTTGGAAGCTAGAGCGCCTTTGTCCATGCACAAAGCAGGTCAGCACCTGCAGGTAGGAGAGAGCTGCGTGCTCCCACGCTACAGGAGAACACAGGGGCAAGTCCTGGTTTGCTCTCCTGAACCCAGGTGGTGGGGCTGAAAGATGCGGCGGATATCAGGCCACCCATGGAACGTGCAGGACAGCCAGAGTCTGTTTGTTGTTTTTTCCTTTAGGAATTAGTCTCTGGAGGAAAAAATATTTGTGGTTTAACGGGTAGCGAAAGTCTTTGCTTTATTTATGGCTACTGGAGCGATGCTGCTACTGACCTGACTGCCCAAGTAGAAATTCAAAGGAAGCTTTATGTCACTTTGGGCCTCTGGTCTGGGCCTCTTGTTGGGCCCCTTCCTGTCACTGTCCTCTCTGAAGCAAACGAGTTGTCAGAGGAAGGTGTTTGCAAGGGCAGCCAGGCTACTTGTAAGCCGTGGGGGCAACAGGGGAGGCCTGAGGATTTGGGAGTGGGAGGAAGTCAGAGAGGGCTTCGCTGCCTAAAGGGAGAGGTCTCAGAGCAGGCCAGCAGAAGGGAGGGAGCATGCCGGTTTCCCGTGATCTTCCCTTGTCTCTTCTGCAGCAGGCCTCATCCCTGCTGTACTGAGGATCGTGTTTTCACAGGGGCACTTGGAGCTTGTCTGCCCCTGAGCCCCGGCTTGCTGGGCCTGGGCTGATATTAAGCTTCACAGGATGCCTTTGTGATCCCCAAGTATGATGGATGCCATCCTCCCTCCTGCCTCGCTTGCCATGGTCCTGAGAGATGACGGCAGAGCTCCCGTGCAGAAAACTCAGGCCCCAATCTGCTCTGTCAGTGACTGGTATTGCATTTCCCCTGATGGGAGATCCCAGACCGCAAGACATAACTGTTCTTGAATGAAACCCGGTTCAAACCCTATCCATCCATTGGCTACCAAGGAAAGTAAAGAAGGGGCCTACCATCTGACTGGGCCAGCTTTCAGTACTGGAGCATGGTGTCTGTTAAAGTCAAATATAGGGCTGTCAGACAATTCTGGATTTTCTAGGGGTGGGGGTCCATCCCGCTAAACTACGGGACGTTCAAACTGCTTGAGCAAATGGGATTAGAGTAACTGGTACTCATGGGACAGCCAGGAGTGCTCCCACCCAGGGCACAGATCCCCCAGTGAAGACTGGATTAGTGAGTGGGGACCAGGGAATGAGGGGCCAGCTTTTTCATGTGTTGACTACAATGGGACTATTCCTCCCGCTTTGATTTGAGTGCCTTCCCGAGAAGGAAAGCTCCCCAGACAGGGAGGAGGAGAAATTGGAAGGAGGTGAGAGAGGAGCAGCAGAAACGATTAGTGGTTTGGAGGGCTTGATTTAACCGTTAGCTTTGCAAACACCTGGAATGTGGCTGTGCTGGAGGAAGATCATAAAGCGCTGGCCGTACTGTCTGTCCTGAACCTGTGTGTGGTTTTTCTGAGACACCTGCCATGCGGGCACCTGAGCAGCTCTTGTTTGACCCAGAGCCTGTCGAACACAAAGGACTGCCCAGAGGAAGCCACTTCTGTCAAAATACGGATTGTTTTTCTGTTGTCTGTTGTTTTTCGTCTGCCTAAAAGGGTTGTGCATTGTAGCAACAGCGTGAAGAGAAATGTGGGTGCCAGTTGTGGAGTAATAAGTCCCGTTCCCCTGAGTCTTTGCTCTCGGAAGCTGCCGAGAGTCCGTTTTGTTGAATTATCACCTTCCATAATCATCTCATTAGTGACTGTGGTGTTATTTAAGTGCTCCAGTTCTGTTTACTCTCTGTGGAAAACATCTGTCAAGGGGCCAAACCTCTCCAAATTAAACCTATTACCAGCCAGTCGTATTGTGAGAATGCAGAACATCGAGAGGCACTTATCCCCAGGCCATTAAATATGAGGATATATAGCTTCTGCCGTGCACGCCCTCCCTCGCTGAGAGTGCTCGAGTCTCACCACTGACTTGCTCTGCATAGTAACAGTGCACCCAGCACCAAGTTAATGAAAACTGATGGCTTATAATAGCTATTCATTTCTGTGTTTTGTTTCCCTCCCACCCCCAGGTGCTAAACTGCTGCCCTCTAGGATGGGGGTG
Source organism: Gavialis gangeticus (assembly GCF_001723915.1). Classification (NCBI taxonomy): domain Eukaryota; kingdom Metazoa; phylum Chordata; order Crocodylia; family Gavialidae; genus Gavialis; species Gavialis gangeticus. The sequence continues at coordinate 9,906,751 of NW_017729012.1, read as the reverse complement.
GGGGGCAGGGAAAGACATGTGAAGCTGAATCCTTTCCACCCAGTGAACCTGGATGATCGTTTTTGAGCCTATCCCCCAAAGCTCTTTGTGGCCTCCTTGCTAAGGTAAGAACTATTTTTGAAGAGCCGGCATCTTTGAATAGGGACTTCTCTTTGACATTTCTGCCCGAGTGGAGGGCTAGTGGCTGGGCACCAGGCCCAGGAAGACAGCAGTTAGAGCTACCGACACCGAAGGTCTTAAACTCAGGTCAGATGGGAGTTTCCCACCTGCAGACTCAGGCCATTGCATCACATCTACCGTTGGACCGCAGATCTCTCCATATACGTGGCACCGGTGACTGGCCTCCAGCAAGATCAGTGATCCCCAGCAGTACTGGCTTCGGTCTGGGGGGTTGATTGGAGTCCCAGGTACTTTTACATGTTGGCTTCAGCATGAGCTCTGCCCCGCCGGTCAGGTCCAGCACCGTGCACAGGAGCTGCCAGCAAAGAACAGCTGTTGTGAGCTTGCATCGGGCCAGACCAGCAGATCATTTTTAGGTCAGCCATAGATTGCATGTAGCCCAGGTTCTTGGTGGTCACCATAATTGCAACCATGAGCAAAGCTGGCACACAACAGTTGTCTTCCTTCTGTGCTTTATGGGCTCATTTGACTGTGGAGTGAGTCATAAACACTGCAATTTTTAGAAAGTGCAATTAGGAGCTGTCGGAACTATGTATAGGACAGTCATCTCAAATGCTGCATTGATTTCCACTGTTTAATCTAAATGAATGGAGTACAAAAAGCCACATGCCCACGGCTTTCCCAGCACTTTTGTCTCGAAGTTCGGACACGTCTCTTGAGGCTGCCTTGCGATAGCGACCGGTAATCTTGGGGCCTGCCTTGGGAAGGTGGGAGGTGAAATACATCGGGGAGGAACCCATCACCCCTTCCAAAACATGTTGCTGCTAGAAATAGGATGCCTGTATTGCTGTGAAGATGGACCGTGGAGACTTTCATGCCCAGGAACTGTAAGCACAACCCTCAAGCCTCCCATCAGGCTACTCCAGCGTAGAGAGAGAAATTTGAAACAGATTGCCTTCCATTTTCTGCTCCAAAGCAAGAAGTGTATCTGCTGAGTGCTCTGCCTGCCAGAGCTACACCGCTGGTCTTTCTGGACATGCATTAAGCCAGTAATTCAGGATCAGAAGATATAGTCTAAGTGCAATAAGGATGCAAAAGCTGACTGTGATAAGGCTGAGCTTGGGACTCTGGCAGTATTTGCTGTTTGTCAAGAAATTACGACCAGGGACTTGTTGACCCGGAGCTTTGGCAGTGGGCTACATGCTGCCTTCTACTCTTCGGTAGCCCGTTTGAATCCAGTCCTGGCCTATTGTGTCTGAGACGAGGTGGCAGCCTACCAGGACAATTAGAATGGGAATGGCAGACAGGCTGCCTGGCCCGCTATGCCCTGGTCCAGTGGCCAGATACTTTACATCCAGACCAACACCTGCATAATGGGCTAGTGTGCGCTAACACGCCCAAGCTGGAAGTGCCTTCCTCAGTCCCAGGAAGCCAGCGGCCTGTGTCTGGAAGCAGGAGGTCTAGTTCCCCTTTCTGTGTCTTCATTGTGGGTAACGTAACAGCAGCCCTTTTGCTGGGTCACATCATTCTGAACATTTTTCCAGTCCACACTAAGCATCTTGTCTTGATACGTTATCCTTAAGTTGTCTCAGACTATCTGGCAGTGGGCAAAGACCTACTAGAAAACCCCACATCAGGAGGACCAGCCAAACTGAATCAACCAAGGCTGAAACGCACGGGCCATCCTGCTCCTGTTCTGTGCATAGCGTGGGATTTGTTCACCAGAGCACCCAGGTCAGCGCTGTCATAACAGACCGTAGTAGTAAAGCTCTGAGAACCGTCCGTGACGGCCATGCAAATCGCAGCAAAGCTGCGTCCCATCCCCAGCAAGCCCCCACGGTGCTTTGGATCCTCAGACAACTCCAGCCTGGACTGCTTGGGGTGGTATGTTGGCTGTATTCACCACTTTTACTTCCATCTTTATGCGTCAATAGGGCCTGATAAACCTCAGCCTGGTATTAGTTTCTGTATCGTAACATTGTCAGCTGCATCCCTGGCTCTCCACACAATTGATCGTTGGAGCGCATTAAGCAGAAGCGTTCTGCAGCTCGGTCGCGGTACGTGGAGATGGGTGTGCGAGGCAGCTGGGTGCATTTTAGAACGTGCCTTTGCAGTGACAAAACAGTAGTAAAAAAAGAAGTGAACCCTGTTGCCTGTCGCCAGTGGTTTATGAGCCCTTTGGGAAGGCTGGACTTCCACAGCTCTGTGATCTGCACTCGAAAGCTCGCCAGCAAATCAAACACATCCCAGCTAATGTGAATGGGGCGAAAGATATTGTGGAACAAAAACGATGCAGATTTTGCTGTCGCCCATCTGCCCACCTTCCGCACAGAGAACTTAAGATTGAATCGCTGCGCTAGGAAGCGAGAGAGGCACGTTCTCCTGCCGCACCCTCTGTCTGGTGCCTGGAACTAGAGATCAATGCCTCTTGAGAGGTTGCTAATTAAATAAAAACCCTCTCTTTCTAAAAGAGATTTGTCTGCAGATTAGAGTTCCACTTTTTTAACTCTACCAGCATCTTCTTCTGCTGACTACAAAGGACCTTGTTGGTGGTATAGCACTTTCCATCCAAAAAAGGGGAATTAGCTTCATGGGTACCGGTGCCAAGGGCTGTCCTAGTGTGTCTGTTTAGGGAGAGGGATATATTTTTACCTGTTTTGGGGTTTTTTTGTACCAGCATAACTATTTATTTATGGCCATCGTTTGTGACATTGCTGCCTGAGGAGCAGATAAAACCCTTTGGTTCTTGTTCTGCCTCCCTGGCTCCAGTAACAAAGTTTTCAACTCCTGGAAAAGGCTGCTAACCTCAGACAGGCTTTTCCTTTCCACGCAGAACATAAACTCCAGTTGTAAGGAACCATCGTTCAGAGCCCCGCTGACACTCGCGGAGAGGACTGGCCATCCGAGGATTAACCGAGCCCCAGGAATGAGAAGATCTGGATTTTACCCCTAGCTTTTGCCACAGGCCCTCTCTGTGGCCTTGCTTATGTTGCTTGATGTCTCTGCCTCAGTTTCCCCAGTTCTGAAAGTAGTTGTGAAAATAGAGATACTACCAAGCCACTTACAGGGGAGCAGTGTGAGTCAGTGCTGTTTGGGAAGTGCTTGGAGAGCCTCTGACGCAAAGGCAAATTCGTTGTTCGTTTAAGATTTTAGAATTGCACGCCCTGTATTTTTCCTTCTGCATTCACTTCCTTCCCAAAGCTCTTCCTTCTCCAGGGAAAGCAATCCCCCTCCAGCAACGCGTCCATCTGACTTCTCATGTGAGACACCTCCGAGTCTCCAGCTGCAGAGCAGGGGCAGGCAGCTGCTTTAGAAACATTTGACTTTGTAAGTGCGGCAGGGAAAACGTGGCCCTTCGGGAATAATCAGGCCGCCAACCGATGCGAGCCGTCCTCACAGCAACGCCCACATGGAGATGTGCTTGTCCGGTACAGTCCCCAGCCAGATTTCTCCTCCTTTCACACAAGGGGCTTTATCCTGTAAACAAATACAAGCCTTTTAGTCGGCAGGACCAAACAGGCACTCAGACTGCTCCCCCCTCCACTGCTTTCTGTCCTGCTGGCTACTTTTTAAAATCGCATTTACATTCTAGCCATCCCAGAGTCCAGGACACTTTCCTCGCGTTGCCTGGAAGCGGTGACAATCGGTGAAAACACTGAATCCGCTGGTCCCTGGCTGGAAGAGCTCCAGTGCCTGATCCTGCACGGCGAGCCCTTCCGCGTGTGCCCTTGACCTGGCATCTGCTGCTGCAGCCCTGTCTCCAGGCTCTGCTGCCTGGGACTTCAAGGGTAGGCACGTTATGTCCCTTACATTATAGGTAATTGCGGGAGCAAGTCAGGAGGCTGATCAGGGATACAGGCAGGCAGTAGGTGTGTCACTGCGAGCCACAGGGGAGAGCTAGTTTCCGCCTGCCCCCTCTCCCCTAATATCTGTGTGGTCCCTGCAGCTGCTGATGTGGTCTCACTATTACAGCCACGGGAACACAGCCCAGGCTGCTGCTTTTTTTTTTCATTTTGGCAGAAAAGCAGTCCCCATTCAGCAGTGGCGTAACTCATGTGTAATGCGTGAGCTGGTCAGAAAATGGATGGAAGAATTAATTACGCGTCTGGCAGTGGGTTAGCTTTCAGCAGGTGAGTGCGGCCAGAGGGGAGGAACGTAGCTGGAACAGAAACTCCCCAGACAGTTGCTTAATCTTACCCCTCTGTAGTGGTTCCCAGGCCTCCGACCTGACCCCTTCTCCCCTCCGTACGTCTGTCTAGCACGCCCCGTGAACGCCAGATGGGTGTGTGTTGCATGACATCACCACTCACACCCCACGTACAGCTGCAGTCCCTATTACCTCGCCCCTGAACTGACCCAGAGATGCTTGTGGGAGCTGCACGTACTTACACCAGCTTGACGTGTGGGCCCGTACCTTTATGCAGGGAAGAGCTCTCAGCGCACGTAACATCACCTCTCTTTTCCTGGTTCAAGGGGTGGGGGGATACAGCGAAAGACCGGAACAAGGCATCTGCATAAACCGTAGGATTGTGTGGAGCATCAGTAACTGCTGGATGGGACCTCAAGTGTGAATTTAAAACGGGGAACGCACGTGTTAGGGGGACTGAGCCACAGCTTGGATGTGCCCCTGCAGGCTACAGTCGGACCTGGACAGGTTACAAGGGTGGGCGGATAAGAATAGGATGGGTTTCAACACAGACAAGTGCAACGTGATGCACCTGGGGAGGAACAACCGGCACCATACCTACGGGTTAGGGAACTCCCCTCTTGTCAGCACGGAGGCGGAAAAGGACCCTGGAGTCATCATTGATGCCAAGATGAACATGAGTCGGCAGTGTGGGGACGCAGTCAGGAAGGCCAACCGTACCTTGTCATGCATCCACAGATGCATCTCCAGCAGGTCCAGGGAGGTGATCCTCCCCCTCTATGCGGCACTGGTCAGGCTGCAGTTGGAGTACTGCGTCCAGTTCTGGGCGCCGCACTTCAAGAGGGATGTGGACAGCATCGAGAGGGTCCAGAGGAGGCCACTCGCATGATCAGGGGACTGCAGGGCAGGCCCTATGAGGAGAGACTACAGGACCTGAACCTGTTGAGCCTCCACAAGAGAAGGCTGAGGGGGGATCTAGTGGCCTGTTACAAACTGGTTAGGGGGGATCAGCAGGCATTGGGGGAGTCCCTGTTCCCCTGAGCACCGCCAGGAGTGACCAGGAATAACGGTCACAAGCTGGCAGAGGGTAGATTTACGTTAGACATCAGGAGGCGCGACTTCACGGTCAGGGCGGCTAGGATCTGGAACCAGCTTCCAAGAGAAGTGGTGCTGGCTCCTACCCTGGGGGTTTTTAAGAAGAGGTTAGATGAACACCTTGCTGGGGTCGTTTTGACCCCAGTGCTCTTTCCTGCCATGGCAGGGGGTCGGACTAGATGATCTGCTCAGGTCCCTTCCAACCCTAGAAACTATGAAACTATGAAACTGTGTTGTGCCAGCACTCCTCTGTTTTCTTTGTCTCCGGAGCATCAGGGCGACTTGGCTGAAGACCTTGGACACAGCCCTGGGCTCGAATCTAGCGCCCTTTGTTTCTCGCTTAAATGAGGAATGAGAAGCAGTGCAAGTGGGCAGCGGTGGAGCTGAGGCTTCTTCGTAGCCAGGAAAGCAGTATGGTCATCTTTCCATAACCCGGGCTGAGCCATTGTCATCCCACTGGGCTTAAATCAGGTGGTCCCCACCCATTGATACCTGCACTGTGCGAGGTATATTGTGACCTGCAAGTATTAGCAGCAGTAATGCATCTCTCTAAAGTGCCTGGCAGGGGAATTAGAAAGCGAGGTGGTGGGGGCACGAGCACAGCACGTGGACTCGCAAAGTAGGCCCCAAACAGTTGCCACAGGGGCTGCAGTGTGCTTAGTCATTTTGGTTTAATTGGCTGCTTTGGGTTGGTTCCTGCTGAAGGTGTTTAAGCCTGGAGGATGCCAAAGGGCTGAAGGTCTTTTGGCTTCTGCCCAGCCTTAGCTGGCCATTTAATTTCTATGGTGCAGTATTGCTGCTGCTCAAGTTATTCTGGGTTTCTGCATTTAATCCGAGATGCGGGGTATTGTGTGTCGCATTTAAGGTGAAGTTCCTTTTCTTGAATGCAACACAATACCCCACGACTCGGATTAAACGCAGAAACCCAGAACAACTTAGCAACAGCAATACAGTTTAATGGTAGCAGCTTCTGGGAGATCTGATATGCAAACCATCGTAGCCTCCCCGACCACAGTTGTGTGAAGCTGCCTGTAAGTCATGCTGCTGCACTACGTAATTCTGGAGAAATCTGGCAGCTCTTAATTGCAGACACTCTTCTGTCTTGTTGGTGTTGACTGGATGCGACCACGCTCTTAACTGATTCATATTCCCAGTGGATGACATCCAGTTGCTCAGGCATTTCAAATCCCTGATGAGACATGCCAGACTGGAGTGTTTTGTGCGCTGAGAAGAAGGGGTCACCATAAAACGAGCAGAAGGAGCCCTTTTCGGCTCTTCCTGTTTCTCAAGGAATATTTAGGAGTTTGTCTAACAGAAGTTCAGAGCCTGCACAGCTCTCTGGATGCAGCCTCTGCAGCTGGAGGCTGCTAATGTATCCCCCTCCCATTATGAGCTAATCAAACCCAATTAGATTTGCAGTTTCGTGGAGCCATTGTTAACGTGGACCTGGCTGAAATGATCTCTGGGGTTGCCTTTCAAAGCATCTCACCCAAATTTTACAAGAGGAAGTTTGAAGTTCCCCGGTGAAACTCTGTGAAAGGGAGGGGGATTTTCCAGACGTTCGCTTCTAAATATAACTACCTGAAAGGCTTCCACGTTTTTGATCGATGCAGATGTGGCTTCTCTGTCGGCTGATAAGGAAGGCAGGGCTCCAGCATGCATTGCTGGTGAGATGCTATTAAAAACGAAAGATAACTCCCTTAGGTTTATTCTCCGTATTTACTTTAGCTAAATCTGCGCAGTGTGTCTTAGTTTATATTCTGTCTGAGACTGAGCCTTGGTGAGTAGCCACCTTGGCACCTTCCCAGTGCAGCCTTTCAAACCACTGGCTTGGGTGGCAGCGAGGAGTTTTGTACAGCGAGAGGAAGGGAAAGAGCGTTCGCGGGGGATGTGCCTGTCAGTTATAATCCTGTTTTGCAGTGAGAATGATGCCTCTGAACTCTTGCGAAGAGCACTGCCTGCCACCTGCCTGCACAGAGCGGTTTGTGGTAGCAGTATAACTTCTGCAGGCTAAGGAGCAGTCTGCAGCATCTGATTTTTACCGTTGTTTTGCATTCGAGGCCTGGAGTCAGAGGCAGACGTTGAAATCTGAGCAGGTCATTACTTTTCCCCAGTGGTAAAATGAGAGTTTGTTTTTCAGTTGAAAGAAATTCACGCTGCTTTCCCTCTGTGCCCACCAGGATGGCGTTCATCAGCAGGTGGGGTCTGGGTCGTGCCACGGGGACCTCAGATGAAAAAGGACCTAAATGTGAGAGACCATCTGGTTGGGTTGGCGATGTGTTCGCTCCTTCCATCCATTTTGCATCTGGGTTGTGCTGCAAGTGCCTCCTATACCGAGCCTAAATCACTTGGGAGGAATGTGTATAGGGTGCAAATCTCCCCCGTCTTCTACTTGACTTCAGACAAACATGGCTAACAATGTCGCGCAAGTGAAACCTATTTTGTTTCTGAAAGAATTTGTTTGGAGCAGGACCACTACCCCACAAGCGTCTTTGGGCTGTGGCATGACCCCGGGGGGGACGCGTTTTCCCCAGACTGAGTCAGGCTGTTCTGCGTTTCGATCCGAGTGAAATGCTTCTCCCCTGCCCTTGCGCTCATGCCGTGGCTCGAGGGTGGAGGAGCAGGGAGGTGTGGCAGGAGGCTGGGATCATTTCACTGCCAAAGGAATCAACAGAAGCAAAGTAGTTTCCAAGGTGCCCGTTCCCTGAATCCCGCACTTGTCTGACGGCAGCGGAGGAAAGAATAAAGAGGAGCTCGCCGCTCGCAAACGTCACCCGAAACGGAGTTTAATAGGGAACCTAGCACGACACCGGAGAGCAGGTTGTGCCGTGTGTGAAATAAGAGTTCGTTCAGAGAAAAACAGCAGCTTGTGGTGCTCAGGAGGCTGGAAGAGAGCAACTGGGTGGTCATGTGTGCGTGGGACCCTTGAGTTGAAAGGACTTATGCTGGGCTTGGCCTTGAGACAGCAGTTCAGGCTGGCCTTTATTTCCCCTCACCCATTTCTCCCAGGTGGCTGATGAAGCCCCAGACACTTTCTAGCAGCTGCCCTCATGTAGTTGTTGTCAGCGCAGGCTGCTGGCTGTTTCCGAGGTGTGGATGCAAGGGTTTAGGTTGCATACCTGTGCTGGAGGGGTCGGTTGGAGACACGAGGGGAATTTTGAGGTGCCTTTTGGGCTTTGGGGTTTCTGTCTTCTACGTGTTGCCATCTGGGGAAGGGTTAAGCATAACTGAATCTACCAACCTAGGTAAAAGGGATCAGTGGGGCACAGGATGGTGAATTATTGCAGGCTGGCGATGTTTCATCTCTTGCATGCGTCTCCTGAGGCAGACTAGTGGACAGCCCATCTGAAGACTCCTGCAGAATTGGAAAAGAGGGTTAAAAAGAGGATTCTCCTCTCCGTCCCGTCACTTGGCTTGAGCACTAAAGCATTGCACGGGGTGGGATGGAGGGGACTTTGCCACTTCAGACTCCCTGATGTCCTTCCAGCCTTCCCCGGCACAAGGTTGAGGCTGCTGTTTGCAGTTCAGCTGGTCTGTCCTGCTCTCATGGTCTCCCTGGTCCTGAACATCTCTTGGAAGCAGGGTCAGGGGCAAGGAGGGACCCTCCCAGATCCTTCTGCTGCGCATGGAGGAGTGTCAGGCCGTGCATTGTGCTTTGAGGGGAAACATTTGCTTCCCCGCCAGCTCCCAGCTGAGCAGCTTTTCCCGCCCCACCCACCGCACAGCTGTTTCTAATGTCGGAAACATCAAAGCGACTGGATGAGTCAGAGCGCTGCATGTGTCTCTCCTGGGGGCTTCTTTTCATTTCCCCTTCCAGAAGGCGAAGTCTTATCATTCCTCTCCACTTGTTCACAAAGCTGCGAGCCCCACATCCCCTTTTCGTCTTGCTGCAAGTGGAGGCTTGGATGTGATGGTTGAGGTCTCGGGGTATGGGGCTTCCTACTTCTCCAGGGCAGGAGACTGAGCTCCTGAATGTATGGAGAGCAGAACTCCACCCCACTGCTGCATTGTAGCTGGTATTTCTCCCAGCAGCGTCTAAAGCAGGTTCAGGAATTGGGAATATTTCAACCTGTTTGATTTCAAAGTGACAGCAGTTCCCTCTCTGGCTGGCTTTTGCTCAGCTTTTATTCAGATATACCATCCCCCATTAACAGAGGAGTTCTGCCATCCTCGGAAGATAACAGCACTTAACAAGACAGGCCCAAACTTGATCCTCGGAGCATCATCATAAAAATGAAGAGGTGGAAAATACCTGTCATTGCATCTAGTGTGTCCCTCAGCCAGTTATTTTCTGCAGGGTGCTTCCTACTGCGTGGCCCAGACTGATTTTAAACTTCTCGAGAAATGAGGCTGCACCATTTCCCTAAGAGACTGTAATCGCACTGTTGGCTGAGGCTGAACAGTTGTTGGTAGAAGAGCATCCAAGCAGGTTGCCCCGCTGCCCAGGTCTACTGCTAGCAAGTGGGGAAAAAGCAAATGCTGAGAAATGTCAGACTTTGTTCATTTTCACTTCTGTGGCCGTTAGGAGATGAAATCGCAATCTCCATGCTCAGCCCGAGCCATTTCTGTAAAATGAAAACAAGAACATGGTAACTGCTAGCGCAGGTAAGCAGACAGGCTTCGAGGACTGAAGCAGTGAATCTTTCCTTGGGCAACTGTAAATTGATTAATACTGGAACTTGTTTCTCTGAAAGCTGCAGGGAAGTAGGGTAATCCAATCTTGTCCGACCCCTTAATGCAATTAAATTGCTCTTCATTAAGGCTTGGAGTCTGAGGATAGAACATGATCACTGGATAATGGTCTCCTGCTGCTGCTTTGAGGCTCAGGCTACGCCAAGACACTTATTTTCATAGCAGGGGACAGTGGTCTCGTGACCGCGTTCAGCCCCAAGCTCTGTAGTCCTAGCATCTCAGTTGGCGATTCCTTGTGCGACAGGTGACCTGCATGCTGAGTGATTAGACAGCAGATCTGCATTTGTTTCAGCCAATCAGGAGCAGTCTTCTGAAGAAGAATATTAAGGGGGGGGGGGGTTAAATTGCAAGATACTGCGTTTTTCAGCCAAAATCCTATTTTATTAAATGTTTGTATGGATCACGGAGTTCTGGTCAGCTGTCGCTGGGGTCATCTGACCCCAGCAGTCTTTCCTGGCGCTGGACCCGATGATCTCTGAGGTCTCTTTCAGCCTAACGTCCGTGAATCTGTGAATCCAGCACTTGAACTGGATGGACTGACTGCAAGGATACTACAGTGAAGAGTACACACTAAAACCCTCCTGTCTGTGTCAGTGGGGCACACTGGGGATATGCTGCTCTTAGGATCCTTGTCTCTCTGTAAATGTTAGTAGTACATGCAATACAGCTACTAAAGAAAGTGGCATCAAGTTTTTGTGTTGAGGCTCTGTAGAGCATCGCTGGAAGAACCTAATGCAGCGATCCTCAGTCAGGGTGCCTTGAGATGTTTTCAAGGGTGCCGTGGAGTACCACTCAATAGTAGCGCAGTGACGTGGGCAAGCATGATTCAGAAAGTAAACCCAGAGATTTCCGATAGGAATCCCCAGTGTTGAAGCCATTCTGACCTGTTGTGCTCTTTCTGAGTTTTTTGCAGGAAAAGTCAAAGAACTCTTTTTGAGTTTTTTGACTTTTCCATAGTCAAAAAACAAGTGAAAACATGACGAAGGGTGTTTGTGTCAGAAAGCTTGCTAAGAAGAATTTTTCCAACTATTTGAGTTGGTCTAGTAAAATATATCGGATTTACCCAAAGAACCTTGTCTGCTTATGACCTTAGACCAGCGCGGCTACAACCTGCACCCCTTAAACAGCAAAGAGCTGGCATTTTCCCAGGGGTGCCTTGGGATACTACTGGTCTAGATAACTTTCTACCTACCTGCAGGGTGATGGAGTAGTCATTGCCAACACGCTGCAAGCAGCTCAGCTTACACATATTGGCATCCAGAGCTGAGGCTTCCTGCTCCCCCACATCACTGCAGCTGCAAGAAGCTGACCTCTTTTGTTTGGTCTGTAATCAGCATTTTTGGGCCACAAACTGTAGGTGAGAGAGTGCCTGGCAGACTGCCGTAGCTGTAGGGAGGCACCAAGAGCCTGAGAAGGGTCACGTGGTTGCAGTGGTTGGAGCTAGCCCACAAGCATGTCTTCAACTCCAGATTTTCTTGAGAGAAGAGGCCCCGTAGAAGCCCTTTGCTCCCTGGACACCAGCGCACTCTGTCTCAACAAGCACGTTTGCACAAGAAAGTTCCCACATGGTTGTCTTGGGGCATGAGGTCATGCCAGCATGTCACTTAAAGCCCTCAGATTACACTACCCAGCAGAAAAAGCATCTGCTCTGCTAATTGCACCCTTTAGGGCAGAGGAACGGGAAGAAGAATGGACCTTCAGGGCTCAAGCTGTATCTACTTTAGACCATTTGTCTCTTAACATGTCCCCACTTTAGCACTATCCATGTGGTTCTGCTAGCATTAGTGAGCCCGGGAATGCTGCTGCATGCGGCCACTGACTTCTCCATAGTGGCGCCTTCAACACCAGCTGGGAGGTCGAGTTGCAGGCACGTCTTCCACTGCTGCGTAATGGGAGGGGTGGGGTAACAGGTAGCCGAGCTTCTGCACTGGGGTGTGCTCTACAAGGGTCATTCCTGTTAGCAGAGGCACCCGTGCATTTATTTTATGCTGATGCTGGTTAATAGGCGAGAGAGTAGCAGGAAACCAGATGTCCTGCTGCCTGACCTTTGACAGGCCACATAACAGCCTGTGCCTTAGGCTCCGTATGCTGTAGCTTTTGCAAAGCAAGATGTGATGCTCCGATGGAAGGTGCTGGGTACGTACGGGCTATGAGGATACAGGCATGCATTCACGTAAATGAGCTACATCTGTGAGGATCCTGGGATGCTGCCAGTGCAGGCTTTGACGCCATGTTCGCGTGTTCCTGTTCGGTGACCACGTGCATCGTTTATTTGGGGCTTAGAGAGGAGTTGCTACTGCGATTCGGCAGGGCAGCAGCCCCTAGGCTGTTGCACTGAGCTGAGTGTTAACAGTCAGTTTGCACATTGTCACTAAAGCAGGGCTCTGGTATATGATGTGGTCACCCGTATCAGTGATACCAACTCCACCCCTCTGCACATTGGTGACCCCGGCGAGGCAGCCCTGTTGCAAGGCAAGAGGAAATGAAAGACCAAAAAGTGTTTTTCAGGGTGCCCGACTGCGAGTGGAGAATTTATGTCTCGGCTGCTGGAACAAAGTTACCAAGGTCACCATATATTATATGCAGGGTGCATAAAAGTCTTCCTCCTGACAGCGCTCCTGCCATGCTACATTTTGCCTAGGGCATGTCTCGCTGTCTGGGAGGCACTGCCCTGACTTGGGTGGCCTGTGGAATTAGGTTTGCTTTTCACACACTGCCTAGCCTTCTGAAACCCGCCACCTGGACTCCTCCTTTCTTCTGGGCTGAGTCTGGCAATGCCCCGGCTCTCCCCCCCCTGTCTGCCCAAAGCCTAAATCAGTATGTGCTCCGTGCCCGTCATTAGCGCCATTCAGCACTGGGTCTCGTTTCACCCCACAGAACATCGACATCACCAACTTCAGCAGCAGCTGGAGCGACGGGCTGGCCTTCTGCGCTCTCCTGCACACCTATCTGCCAGCGCACATCCCGTACCAGGAGCTTAATGGTCAGGACAAGGTAAGCTGTACTCTCTCCCTGGCAGCAGGCGCGCTGGCGGGGATTGCCTTCCGTTGTGCTGGGGCCACCCAGCTCAGGTGTAAAAAGCCCGGCATTGCTGCAGGCGTAACTTGTAGGGATGGGCAACAAAACTGATAAAAGCAAAAGTAACTGAAGATGCGCAAAGCAGATTGATGGGGAAGAAAGGAAGAGGAGGCCTGGAGCAGGAACAGAGTGGGTGCATGGTGTCCAAGAGATTGGGAGTCACAAGGTTAGGGTCCAGCTTAGCAGGAGCTGAGCCTGTTCGGTGCTAAGTGCACATAGGAAGAGCGGTTCTAGCAAACGCTTCCACGTGCCTCCTAGCCTAAGAATGCATGTGTGGAGGTGGTTTCCTTCCGGCTACTGTTGATAACCCAGATGTCTCTGTGCCAGCGTTCAGGGCCAAGCATTTTTGCAACCCAAGTGTCATGTTTTGGGCCTCCTGACTTTCCACAGTGTTTCAGTCTCAGTGTGAAAGGGAGTGTTTATTGTCAAGCTGGGATTTCGAGCATTCTTGCCCCGTTGCTGGCCTGCTGCTTGGGGCCAGCTCCCCTCCTTGTGATGCGTGCTATGGCACTGACTCACTGCGGAGCAGAGATCCATCGCTGGGACTGTTTGCAAAACAGCTTGTCAAAAGCTAAGCCGCTTCAATGCATTGCTGTCACACGGCGCGCTTTCTTACCATTTGTCTCAGACCCTTCAGCTGCAAATGTGCTACTGATAGGCTGTGAGTAAAGGGAGCCCAGGTTTTCCTTGATGAGCAAGCAGAGGGCAGAATATCAGTTGTCCCGTGTGCTGGAGAGTTCTGAAATGTTAGATAACTCCTATCAAAAGCAAGCTTGCTCTCCACGTGATGGCGAAGCCCCCCAGTGTTAGGATTTAGGGCAAAGCTTATCAGAACCAGCTGATAACCAGCTCTTCTGTTTTCCAAGGACCTTCCCCGCCCTTTGGACTGCAGGTTAAGAAAACTTTTGCTGGGAGAATATTTCAGGAGGGTGAAGCACATTGCAGTGGTTAGGTTTGCAGATGAGCTTGATGCTTGGGGGGGAGGCGGGGTAGCAGAGGCCCCGGGCAGGACGACTGCATGGTACTCTCTCACAAGGGAAGGAGCAAGGGCCCAAGGCTCAAGTGTGTAAAGCGACTTGCAAATCTAACCCTTTTCTGTCTGGGTTCCCTGTGCATCGCCCCTGTGAAGCAGGCTGCTGTTGAAGTTCAGTGGTTAAATACAGATTCGAGCTTGGTCAGAAAAACCATGTATACCTGTAACATTATGGTGTTCCACGAACCACTGAGAGCAGGCCTGTTACCTGCAACAAGCAGGCAAAGGAGAGCAGCACAAGCCGAGAGCTAGAGTTGTGGTTCCTGATGTGAAAGGGGTGAATAGCACGTTAACCAGGATGAGAGCCCAGCTGGGCATTGCCTGCATGAAGCCCCCAGTACAGTCCGCTCGAGTGCGACGGTTAGCAGCGTTTTGCCTGGCAAGTAAGATCCACAGACCACAGGCTGCAGATGGAGAGCTACAAACATTACACGGGACGAGGCGAGGAAAGTTAATGTGACAACAGCAGCAGCAACTTGTGAAAGTGGGAGGATCTTGTGGGTCTGCTGAGACGGAAAAATGACAGCTAAGAAAGCTGCAGGTGCTTAAAACCCGAGAAACTTACTCATTTTGGCCATTGCTGGAGGACATGTCTCAACCCACAGAAAGTCCTTTGGCTGGCTTAAATAGCTGGGCCAGAAATGTAATTCTTCCCCACCACGCACATGTTCTGCTTTATTTAAAAAAACAAAAAAAAACCCCAGCATTACAAGCCAACCTCAGGAAGTGGTTCTTGCTTTGACTTATCAGAAGCAGCTCAAAGCACTTACGGTTTCCAGTCCAGCTCTGAACTTTCCACCAAGCAAAAAACAGAGAAATGAAAGCAAAGAATTTGACCTTGAGACACAATGGATTGCATGTTGCAGGGATGGTTTTCTGAATGAAATCACTCATTAGGTGACTTGCCTTTAGTAAATCTCCTTGGAGACATGCAACATGTTTGGTGTTGCTATAAAACCGTATCCTTACCTGAGAGCCCAAGTAAATCCAGGCACTTAGAAATCCATGCCATGATAATTAGCCGTAAAGGAATTCAGCTCCCCTGTGCCTGAGATGTTTTGATGTGGAATAGGGCTCTGCTCAAAATCTGGGATTGCACCTGAGGTTGCCACAATTCAGGAGCGTCCTGAATTCAGCTGGGCCTAATTTCTAATAACATTTGTGTCTTCCTGCCTCACCTTTCCCTGTGGCATTAATATTGGAACTCAACTGTTGTTTGGTAGAAGATCTCAAGCCTAGCATTGCAGATGCACTTCTTCATTAGGGCCCATTCATCAAGCCAGCCTCAGGGCAGGCTTTGGGAGCAGAGTGCTCTTTGCTCGTCCTCCTGACAGTCTCTCTCTCACTTTCTTTTCACAGAAGAGAAATCTGCTGTTGGCTTTTCAAGCTGCTGAAAGTGTGGGCATCAAACCCAGTCTGGTGAGTACCCAGGTTCTGGGCAGGGAAGAGATGTTGATCCTCCAGTACAGCGCAGCCCATTGACCTGCACTGAAAGTGTTCACATGTTATTAAAGGGAAACTTTAGCCATGAGCCCAGGCTGCCAGTCCAGGCTTTCCAGGCAGTTCCCAGCTGGCATGGATGCTCAGCTTCAGACTGAATTACACCCAGGCATTGAGAGCTTCTTGCTATAGTATAGATGGTCCCTGCTGTGACCTCCGCTGTGCGAGTGGCCCTGCCGGTCAGCCCACGTTCCACCCCGCTGCAGTGCTGATTTAACAACCTGGAGGAAAATGCTAATGTTTAAACTCGTGGTGTAAGATGCTGTGGGTAAAGCCTCGGGTGCGATGGCAGGTCAGGCACAAGGAGAATGACATGCAGAGAATGACCCTTTAGGGGGCCGTGATAAGGAGCTAGAAACATACCTGTCTGCCCAAGGGAGCAGGAGCTCAGGAAGGGCAATGGAGGAGGGTAGAGCATTCTCTGCAGATGGATGAGTTCCTTGCGGGGCAGCGGATGCAATCCATTTAGTGCTTTGCACAGCATAGTGCAGCTAGGCCAGTGGATAGTTTTGGCAGGCTGGAAGTCAGGATACATCTCTAATTGAAGTAGCTCGGGAATAGAATAAGGGCTTCTGCATCGGCCAGCCGTGTCTGCTTTGAAGGTCTTGCCGCTGCCAGCTCTGGTGAGGCTGCGACTCCACTTTAGCAACACTGGGAAACTTTGAAACATGTCCCTAGTACAGTCCGTGGTCAAGGAGGCTTTTGCTTAGCAAACCTCTGCTGTGAGGGAGTGGTTGTACAAGGCACATAAATGGTCTTAATAAGGGTGGCAGTTCTCCCTTGGGTCTTCCCTAGGGAGGGGAAGCCTCCCAAGCGGTATCTGACCCTTCACGCTCTCTGTCAGCTGCTGCATCGCGTCTGCGACATTGAATGCAGTCCCGCACCCCTGGTGCTGCTGCCTTTAGCAGGGCTATGTGCAAAACCAGGGTCTTCAGAAGCATTTGAAGAACTGGGCTCTTCATTTGTCTGAAGTACATCCCAGCTGCCCCGTGCTGCTCTGGGCATTGCAAGTTGGCACTTGCATATGTCAGCAAGTGAGAGGGCGTTCGACTGGTTTGCCTCTTCAAACTGCACTGCCTTTCCTTGCCATTTGCCACTCCCCTGCATTGACTAAAAGGTGCTGCAAGTGCCAAGTGGCTGTTTCCCCTAAGTGAAAGAGAGAGCATTGCCTTTAGCTACGTGCCGCACAGGCCCAGCTTTCCCCATCCCTGCTCCCCTCTACAGGCAATGTTTCAGAGGGGGGGCAAGTGTTAAAAAGCCCAAAGGAAACACATGCAGGCAGAGCTTCCTGAGATGAGCCCTCTAGTAGTTTTTACTTAGCCTGGTAAGCGGTTAAGTGTGTGAGCTAGAAGCCTGGTACTGAGAAAGGGCTAAATGCACGTTGGGGCAGGACACGAACGCAACCCAAAGCAGCTCAGGGAGTTGTGGGGAGCACGTGAGCAAGCAGCGCATCCAGGTGGGAGCCTGCACTTGCTGCTTCTGTCTTTCTCCAAGCTCCTCAAGGTTGCTCATAGGTTTTATCCTTTTAGAGAAAGTCCACGGCCTCGGGAACTTGTCCCTGTATTAACTGAGAAAGCGTGTGATGAATCAGCTTGCTCTGTGGAGCGAGAGGGCATGCTGCGCAACAGCAAGATTCCCTCGTTTCACAACCGGGTTTTTACCCACAGCAGGCCTCGCTTCCCTAGGGCAGGGAAAGCCTGGGGGTGTAGGACTCCAGAGCAGTCTGCCTGGCTGGCAGCCCTCGAGCCAGTCACCAGGGTTAGTCACCCCTCGGCTGTCTGCGTGACGGAGAACAGCAGGGCTGCAGATCCCAGAAGCCCTTGACTGACCACGATGGTTGACTGACCTGGCAGGCTCAGGCCCCTCCGTGGGCCGACCTGATTGCCTGTTGTGGTTTCATAGTTGGCCGGGTCGGAAGGGACCTGAGCAGATCATCGAGTCTGAGCCCCTGCCATGGCAGGAAAGAGTACTGGGGTCAAACGACCCTGGCAAGGTGATTGTCAAGCCTCCTCTTAAAGCCCCCCAGGGTAGGAGCCAGCACCACTTCTCTTGGAAGTTGGTTCCAGACCCTAGCCGCCCTGACAGCGAAGTCGCGCCTCCTGATGTCTAGCCTAAATCTCCCCTCTGCCAGCTTGTGACCGTTATTCCTGGTCACTCCTGGTTAGTGCTCGGGGGAACAGGGACTCCCCCAGTGCCTGCTGGTCCCCTCTGACTAGTTTGTAACAGGCCACAAGATCCCCCCTCAGCCTTCTCTTGTGGAGGCTGAACAGGTTCAGGTCCCATCGCCTCTCCTCGCAGGGCCTGCCCTGCTGCCCCCTGACCATGTCAGTGGCCTCCTCTGGACCCTCTCGATGCTGTCCACATCCCTCCTGAAGTGCGGCGCCCAGAACTGGACGCAGTACTCCAGCTGCGGCCTGACCAGTGCCGCATAGAGGGGGAGGATCACCTCCCCGGACCTGCTCGAGATGCATCTGTGGATGCA
>NW_017729012.1:9882370-9883604 GCF_001723915.1 Gavialis gangeticus | reverse complement strand
TGGGGGCCTGGGCCTTGCACATTGCAAGGGGTAGGGTGCAGGGCCGTTTGGCGGCTCACCTTGAAGCCACAGACTGGGGAAGCTTGGGGGTTCGCTGGCTTGGGTTTGGAAGCTGCTGGTGCTCCTGAAGAGCTTCAGAGCAGCCTGGCCTCAGTGGCATGTCTGGGATTTCCTTGAATCAGCAAATTAAGCGAAAAGAACCGGTTTTGTCAGAATTTTTCTGCCCACCTCTCTCAGTTAAGCTAAGCTGGTCTTTGCTCCCAGGAATGTCTGCCAGTACACAAACAGCTATCCAATAGATCCCCTTTTATTCCTGGCTATAATAGCCTATGCTCAGTGTTGCAAGTAAGACCAGACTCATCACGTTCTCTTGTGTCGTCACATGAAGGCTTTGGCATCAGCTCTGGCCAGCTAAGAAGGCTGGAGATCAGAAAGCGACTGTCTCCAAAAATTCACAGGACCCTGAGACCTGAGGGTGGAGACGCTAAGATGGCATTGACTCTCCTCAGCCTTTATGTAGTGCTTTGTATTTTCAAAGCACTATACAAAACAGTGCCTCATATTGTATTGCAAGGATCTAACGAAGTGGAGCCCAACTACTGCTCTCTGTTACACAGGGCAGTCCTCTTGGTGTCGCCAGGCCTGCACTAGCATAGCTGAGCTGAGCTGAGCAGATTACGTCTCACCCTGCCCACACTAGGGCTTGCAAGTGTAGCTGTACCAGCAACCCCTTCGGGTGCAGACCCTGTTTCCACTGCTAAGAGGTATTTTGCCAGTGCCGTTTATACCACTTTCCAGATCAAATTAAATGCTCCTGGCAAAAGCATTGGTGATGTCAGTTAGGGAGAGGGGTTAGCTATGTCTCTAGCGTAGCAATGCCAACAAAACATGGTGTAGACCAGGCCTGAGTAACATGCCTCCATCAAAGCGTGGCTCAGAGAGCAATGGCGCCTTTTCTCCTTGGGTCACAAGCACAAGTTTGGCACAGGTGAGCGGTGACTAAAAGGGGGTCTGTGTTAAGTAAACTGAAGGGCTCTGTCCACTCTTGCGACACAGATGCTGCATGGCAGAGAACTGCAAGCCCTGCATTTACCACAACGGATGCAATCTTAGCGTGAGGCTGGCAGAGCAAGGAGGCTGCTATAGCAGTCTCCGCCTGAGGATCAGCCATGCAAGGGTGCTGTCAACCTGTTAGCCACGTTTGTTTGAGTCTGAGACCCCCCCCCCCCCCCTT
>NW_017729012.1:9871521-9882359 GCF_001723915.1 Gavialis gangeticus | reverse complement strand
ACCAAGTCTCCATAATCCCCACAATGTCTGGGCAGGTGTCTTGCAGACCATTACACACTATTTCATAAAGGACCTACCTTATGCCTTACTGGCAATGGTGGCAAAATACCCAGGCTTGTTGCTGATTCAAACCCAAAGCCACATCTCATCACTTGCTTCTCTGGGACTTTCAGAGGTCATCTCTAGTCCAATCTACCCAGCCAGTCTTCTCTCCAGTCTGATCTTCTTAACCATTCCCATGTATGACCATGCTTCCACCACCAAGATTGCTCAGTTGCTCAGTGCTTGAAAAAAAAGATTAGCTCATAAATGGGGAGCAGCTGGCTGGAGCTGAACCTGAGCAAAGCAGAGTTAGATAATCATGGACAATGGAAACCATACCAAAGAAGGCTTAGCCAGGATGCTGTTTTACTTGGTTGAAGGGACATGTCAAGAAGTGGTCAATTCATTCAATTCCTCATTAGCTCTCACATTGAAAAACCTCAGTTGGAGATGCATCAATCAGTTCTGGCTGTGTAGGAGAGTCTTACCTATCCTAGCAGATGATGATCCTGTCTTAGGTACTTACGCCATCAGACAGTCATGAACCTGTAGCATTTAGGAAACTTCAGCTGGTACACAATGTTGCAGCATGTCTCCTTAGCTTGCCATGAGCACATCACACCTCTTCCCTACTCTCTGAACTGAATATGAAGTTCAAAGCCTCAGTCTTTATCTTCAAGACATGCTGTGACTTAGGCCCAAAATATCTAAAATACCACCTGAATTAGCTGTGTTAATTTGAAGTCAGGCAGAAGGCAGGGGGCATCTTGGAAACTAACTTGTTCAGAGAGGCATGAACTTTCATAGGCAACAGCCTACTTCACCAGATGCTATGAAAACTTATGACTCTCTGAATGGGTTAGTCTGCAAGATGCACCCTGCCCTCTTCTACAAGTAGTTAGGATGGCTGATATTTACTCTCTTCTGCCAACGTGGACCTCTTCAGAACATGACTAGTTGCTTTCTAGCTGCTGAATCTGTGAAAAGCTCCTTTTGAAACCAAGGATCACCATAAACCTTGCGATCTGCAGCTTCAAATGCAAGACATTTCTTAACTTTGTCTCCTTTAACAAATGTACAGGAACATATTTGTTAACATCAAAAGAAAAGAAAATTTATTCCCCACCAAGCAAGACAGTCCAGTAACAGTACAATAACTAGGGGTGAGTGAAAGTGACATCCCAGCGCCAAGTCAGGAGGGGCACCAGAATCACCCTCCTACCCACAGAGCCTGCACCCCAACAGCATTCCCATGCTGGGAGCTCTGAAACAGTCCCTGCTGCTGTTGCCTTAAGAGCAATAACCAGAGCGTATGCAGTGACAGCAGCAGTGGCTCAGCCAGGAGTGTTTAGGAGTTCCTAGTGGTGGTTGGGCTGCTGCCTCCCCTTTCAGGGTCCAACCCTCTCTCTTGCTTTCAAGCATCCACAGCCTCCACCCCCCTCTAAGAACCCAGCTCCCCCTACTCCAAGAACCTGTGTTGGCCCCAGTCCTGCTCACAGACCCCCCTGCGCTCAGAGCTATGTATCCCACCCACCCCCTGCTTTTGGAGCCCACAGTTCCCACCCCATAGCCCCACTCTCAGATCTGCACACCAACCCCCTCTGTCCCCACATGCCGAGTTTGCCCTAAATACCAAGTCTTGTTACAGTGCTGTCCAGTAGATATCCATCTCCCAAAAGGGAGAGGAAGAGATGGCAAATGTGTGACTGATGTTAGTGTAAGGGACTGGGGCATGGGTAGTCTGACCTAGGGGATGGGAACCTAAGTCAAAGGTGCAATCCATATTGGCTTATCAATTGGTGCCAAAACTGGGACTGGAAAGCATAGCTGAAGTCAGGACAGACTGAGGTCAAAAGCTGGAGCCAGATGCAGGGTAAGCTCAGGTTAACCAGGATCACATACTGAAAGACAGAGCTGGAGGTCAAACTAGAATCAAGAGCAGAAAACCAGAATCAAGGGATGCTAAGGGTCCTACCAGAGTTGGAAGCTGGAGTCAGAGCCAGAAGTGAAAATCAGGGACCCAGCAAAGAAATACACAGGGGATCAGATCAGGATCTTTCATTTTTGCCCAGACAAGGGCACGGAGGCCGGAGTTGTTTTTTAATGGCTGAAGAGGGTAGGGGATATTGCTTGTGGCTTCAGGGGACTGGCTGCTCAAATTGTCCCACTCAGACCAGCAGACTATAGGACACCGCTTGTGGTTTATTGCAGGTGGCACTTGTTCAGGGGGTGAATTAACCTTTCTCCCACACTGAGGCTGACTGGGTCTGGAGCAGTGCTCTGGTCTCATTACAGTTGCTTCTATTCCTTACTGCACTACTGAAAGGCATTTAGGGATCAAGGGATGACTCTTGCGTAAGAGCTTGTTTGAGACAAAAGGCAGCTGTACTGGGGGATCTAGCGAGGGACCAGGCAAGCCCCAGGGAACCTACAATTCTGCCTTTTACACATTTATTTTCGGAAAAAATACAACGTGGTAGCCCTGTATGATTCATCTCTAGTGAATATATGTCCAAATCCAAACCATCCCACTTCCTTAATGTGAGCTGATTATATATAAACTGAATGCTCTAGAACTTTCTTCTGCAGACCCAAGATAGAGAGCTCACTGGTATGCACCCCGCACTACATGAGGGTGGCTACCTCGCAGCTCTGCCAGGGTGTCATTCACACGGAGCAGGTGCATCATGCCTCATAGCAATGCTCTGATGTACCTCTGTTACAGAGATGCACTAGTTGACAGCTTTATTGGCTTTTGAATATTTTTTTATACATTTCCGAGGTGCAGGTAGCTGGCAGGTTTTCACAGACCACCAAAATCTTTGCTTCAGAGGTGTTACAGATAGAAAAGACATAATCTTATAATTTAGACTGGGGTAGGCAACGCTTTTTGGCCGGAGTGCTGAAAAAAACACGATGGCTACCTTGGAAGGTGCCGGAGTGCTGGCATGCCAGAAAAACTAAATGGTGGGGGGGGGAAGGCGGGGTATGTGGCAAGATGTACTGTATGTTAGTATATTTAATAATCATAAATATTGCCTTTGTTGTTGTGTATTCCTTTTTTGTTGAGCATGTTGCAATGAGAGAGAGAGAGAATAGAAACAAGAGCAACAGGAGAGAGAGGAAGAAAAAGGAGAGCAGAGGGAGAACCAGACACATGCACATGCACATGCACATGCACATGCACATGCACATGCACATGCACAGAGAACCATGTGCACAAACACAGAGAACCGGAACACACCCAGAACAGACATATGCATACACACATCTGGAACCAGACACATGTGCACACACAGAACCAGACAGAGGCAGACAAACGCACAGAACCAGATGTGCGGGGGCACAGAGCTGGGATCCTGGGCCACTGGACAAAGTCTGACCCAACAATGCCTTGATCCCTCCCGAGCTCCTGGGCTTCCCTGGGGAGCCAGCCCCCAAGCTGCAGTGCAGCTGGCCAAGGCCCTGGCCTGGAGCCTGCCCATTAGCCCAACCACCCACCCTGCACAGCTAAGCCCACAAAAGGTTTGGCGCTCCTGGCAAGGAGCAGCGCCAGCCTCATCCTGGTGGAGGTCTGGGCTCAAAGCATGTGGAAGTCAAGCGGGCTCAGCTGCAAGCCCTTCTGCAAGCAGCCTGGGCTCCATGGCTGGCAGCAGCTACCCGAGCCTGGGCTGGCTGCAAACAGCTGCTCCAGGCTCCAGCATCAGCTCCATACTGGTGGGTGCATGTGCACCTTGGAGTGGATGGTGGGGATAGGGCCTGAGGCTGCACAGCCCTCCTGCTGTCCACTCTGAGATGCATGTGCAGTTGCCGCCAGGATGCAGCTGATGCCGGGGCTGTGGAGCCTGCTACAACTGCCCAGAGCCCAGGCTGGTTACAAACAGCTGCGCTGGGCTCTGGAGCCCAGTCATCAGCTCTGTGCCAGCACTGGGGGAGAAGCCGGGGTTGCGCTGCCTCAGGCCACTCCCCCACCATCTGCTCCGAGACACACATGCACCTGCCAACCATGGAGCCCAGTCTGCTTGCAGCCACCCAGCCACCTGCTGGGAGCAGCCCGGGCTTTGTGACTGGCAGCAGCTGCCTAAAGCCCAGGCTGGCAGTGGCATGCCGAGCAAAATGGCCTTGTGTGCCATGCTCAGGACACATGCCAGGGGTTGCTGACCCCTGATTTAGACAGTCCTTGTGTAGTATTGTTCCTGGCAAAGCATTTTCTAGGGCTTAATCCATTTTAAATGTCCATTATTTTACTTGATATATTATTGTACTCTAACAAATCTCACTTTTAAGGCATTTTCCTGATTTTCTATTTAAACTTTCCTTTTCTTGGTCTTGAACTTTTTGCTAACCGTTGGTACCAGCCAAAGGCTAATGCAATCTACTGGATCTTCTTTCAGTTCCAAAATGAGAAGTCTGATAGCATCATTTAGAGAGTAAGCCAATCCTCTTAAACTTAAATCAATAATTGAATCATCTTTTTCATAGCTGGGTCGGCCATATTTTACAAAATGTGGAACTTTTGCCATTTTGTCATGGTGATGACATAGATACATAGTATCTTACCCATCTCTGTGAAAAAAATGTCAACATTGAAATTAACAAGAAAATTGTCATTAACCTATGTAAAAGTCAGGTTTACATCTGGTGTTGTATAATGATGACAACTGAACTTCCCTGTGGTATTGAGCACCATCTAGTGGACTCCATAAAGATGCTGTCAGACTACATTCAAATAAATACATAATTGGGAGTTTGGCCTGAGTAAGGACCACAGGCTATAGCTCATAGTGTGTTAAGAGGATTCTGCTGTGTATTAATTTTTGGCTGCTGTGCACTTCAAAATCTGCCCCAGCAAGAAGTGTGTATATTCAAGTATTTTACTGACCAGAGGCATAACAGGGCCGCTCTGTGCCTTGGGCAGTGGCAGTGAACCAGATAGTATGGGCTGCTGCCCTGCTAGTAGGCATAGCCAACTTTGATCTGTGACAGTGGCTGCTTTTGTGTCCCAGCCCAAAGGTGGTGCCAGGGGTTACTGCTCCAGCTGCCCTCCCCCCACCTTCCCTCCAGTTACACTGCTGTTATTGACATTTCAATATGGCCGTGTGAATTTACACGGAAAGGTCCAAGTGATTATTTGCAAAGACAT
The DNA here is from genome assembly GCF_001723915.1 of Gavialis gangeticus. NCBI lineage: Eukaryota > Metazoa > Chordata > Crocodylia > Gavialidae > Gavialis > Gavialis gangeticus. The sequence continues at coordinate 9,877,174 of NW_017729012.1, read as the reverse complement.
GGGCTCCATTAAAATCAGGATCAAAGCTCCTACTGCCCCCTGTGGTACATGACTAGACACTTACAGGCAAATGCTCAAAAGCACTAAGGTGTCTAATTCATATTTCAGGTGGAATTAAGGCACCTAAGTCTGTAAGAGCATGCTACAAAACTTCACCTGCTTGCTAAAGCCCCTACAAGTCCTTGTCAAGTGATGCCTAGGTTTTATTACTTAAGCTGCTTAGGTGCCAAAGGTCTGGTACTGTGCAGGCCCAAAGGCAGTACCATCTTGGTAGGACTGAACATGCAGGTGCCTGTCTCATGTGTGCCTCTTAGTGTATCTTGAGATTCAAAAGGAGGCATTCCTGTGACTAAGTCCCAGAGGGTGCTGCCCCTATAGTTGTGCTTAGAGCATGCCTAAGGGCACTTGGTGCCTGAAAGCTTGTCTACCTTCTCTCCCAACTATTCAGGTGGTCCAATAAAAGTTACCACAAACAAAAGCTTGCTTAACATACATGGACAGTTGCAAGTTCAGCACAAAGCACATTTTGAAACATGGCTGGTGATAGTTGTGCTGGTGACATTGATGGTTGAAGCTGTGCCACTGCACAGTCAAGAATAAACGATTCATGGGGACAGACAATGAGCAAGCAAAAGGAGAATGGCTTTGTGTCTTAGTCATTAGGACACTCAACTGGGATGGGGAGGTCCTGGTTTTTGGCTCCTGCTCCTAGGTCTATTAATACATTTTGCAATTATCAGTTAGCGGATAACAATAAGAAACAACTGTGGTTTCAGGGACCAGAACCCAGGACTTCACAATTTCAGCCCACTATGCTGACCAACATCTTTTAGGCTAGTGATGGACATTCAAAAAGCCCAAGCCTGAATTGATTCATTCTTTGCTGATTAGTCTAGCTTGCAGAGCTTGAACCTATTTACAAGTGGATAGACTTTCACTTTTTAATCAAGAAATGCAGGCACATGCCTGCAGTGGCTTAGGCTAGAAGCCAGGGGGTGCTAGAGCAGCCCTACCTTCCCTTCCATAGTTCTGAGCTGAGGGGGGGCATGGCCAGGCCCCTCTGATTAGGGAGGGGTTTAATCCCCCACCCTGCCTGCACAGTCCTCAGCTGCAGTATGCCTGGAGCGGGAGGGGGAAGCAGTCCTCACTAGGCTTTTCCTGGCTCACTGCTCAAGGGGTGATAGTGTTGCCAAACCCTGGCCCCCGGCTAGCACTCTGAGGCAAGGGTGGTGTGGGGTGGGGAGGGAGGGCTGTTTGTGTGCAGTGCATGCATCTGTTGATGATACTGATCTTTTCAATCTCCCTCTCCCCGCTTCTTCATACTGTCTGCAGCAAACTCACAGACAAGCAAGCCAACAGGGAGCTGATAACACAGAGTTTATCAGCCCATCAAAAAAACAAAAGCCTCCCTCATTAGTTCACTCTTCTTAAACAGCTTTTTCCAAGGAAGGAATGGAAGGACATTACCAGTTTACCTGTTGCTTAGCTCCAAAAAGTCCTAAGCAGACACTGTTCTGTCTGCCTTTGTCCCAGAGAAATTGGAGACACACACAGACACCTCTCAGCATTAGCTAGCAAGGGGGTAGTGTGACCATGACCAGATGCTGGCTAGGGTCTGTGCGGCTGGGGTCCCTGCTGTGGGAGGAGGGAAGGGGATCCCTGCTTGAGCAGTGAGGTGGGGTGGGGCAGGTGGAAGCCAGGCAGATGCTGCTGTGCCTGCAGTCCCCTACCTGCCTTCTCAGCCAGCCAGAGCAGTAATAGTGCTCCAGCTAGAGAGGAGAGGGGTGGGGCCTGCTTTATGGAGTAGAGCCCAGCCTTAGCCCAGGGCTGAAAAGCATGCTGGGATGCTGGGGGACATGATTTAACTTAAACCAGGAAGGAATCTGGGACAGAAGTTACATAAACTGGTTTGACCCAGATCGGTTAAGTCTAATACTACAATCAACCAGGTTTATTTTAAACCAGTTTCGGCCATTTTGAAACTGGTTTATGTACACTAAACTTATGTTCTGTTACAGGTTCAAACCAGTTGCTGATCACTTAAATGGGTTTATGTGTAACTTCTGTCCCTATTTTTATTATTTGTCTTGACCCAGGAATCTTGCCTTCCTTTCTGCATAGTGGCAAAACTTTAATGGGAGAGGTAGAGAGTGCCCTAATTCAGGATAGTTCAGACTGTGGTTGATAGGGCTCACTCCTGGGAGGTTTGAAATGTGGGTTTGAACCTATCAGGCTGAGGAAGACACTGAACCCGTGTTTCCCACTACATAAAGAAGTGATCTAGCTTCTAAGGTACTACATAAAAGATAACACCAGTGCCACCACAGTTGCTACCATTTTCACCTCTTATTTGTTTTCTAGTTGATATATTGTTTCAAAACAGAGTCAGGCAGTCATTCCTATCCAAAAGGATGATGTAGATGGCCAGGAGCAGATTTTGTACTAGGAATCCTAGGCTAACAGAGATGCATAACTACAGCCTTCTGATAGGCCCCAAAGCGAAGGGAAAGGTGCAATTTCAGATGCCCCACTTTGGTATTTCTTTTTTGTTAGCTTAGGTGTCTCCCCATTCAGCATTCTGACTGTTGTAAAACTATTCCTACACCCCTAACCCTCCCCATTTGCTGTATATGGAACATAGGTGCCTAATTCAGGTTTCCAATTTCCACTTCTGGAGCGCGGTACAAAAGTCAAATTATGCTTCATGTCTGTGTCTTTGTGGATCTGTTCCTTAGTCATCAGTAACCCATCATATAATGGTCAAAGACAATTGGAGCAAACTACATACAAAGTCTGATAAACTTCCAGATGCCAGATATAGAGAAAAAACATTTTAAATTAAAAAATAATTTTAGACCATAAATGTTGCCTTTCTAGTTTCTTATATCCTTTCTTCTGTCTATATCTGTCTCAGTCTCTTTCTTTCCTCTTCTTTATATGCAGCTGTATGCATCCCCCTGCCTCCATGCTTCTTTTAACTTCCCCTTATTTTCTTCTTCTCTCCTCATTTAAAGATTCAGGACATCAGATGTAGGACAACAGAACTGATCATTGGCTGCCAATGAGTCACTTCACTCACTGCACTAGCTGAGATTGAAATTGTCTAGGGTTGCATGATTTAAAATCAGCTTCACTCACAGTGGGTGCAGTGGGGTGAAGTAATTGTTTGTAGAAGTGCAGAACTACTCTGGAACTGGTCCTAGCATCACCCTGAGGGAAACATATCCTAGAAAACTGGCAGGTTCACTTCTGACCTTCACTGTGAGACTCAATAATCTGTTTCACTGAGTATTATAAATTTATATTTTATATGTAATGTTATAGAATTTCTTAGTATCCTAAACATCAGGACACATAAAATTCACAAATGTTTACTGGAATTCCTGATGCTGGGTAAAAGTGTACAGTAGTGTTCCAAATTCTATAATAAATACAATATATGAAGGAGAAATCCATATATATTAGAAATGAAAAAAGACCTATCAATTTAGATGAACTCCTGAGATCACTGAAAGCTTGTTTCCTGTGTGTATTTTGCAATGCTTTATTAATCCAAAGTTAAATTTCTGAAGCAATGGAATTTCCATCAGTTCTTCACAGTTTATTCTACACTGCCGCAAAATAAATGCACGTTTTCCTTTTCTTAATTTCATCTCTTTGCACCTGCTTAAAAACTCCTGACAGCTAATAGACTTCATTATACAAATAAAGTTATTAAAGTCTATCCCTTCTCTTAATCTATCTCAAATCTCTAAATATCAAAATAGAAAGCCCCCAAATCCCAAGGTGTGTATAACACACACACACACAACTTCCAGTCATTCACATCATGGCTGCATGATACACATATGTTGCTGTTCATGTGAGCTGAGGCCCATTTTGGCTCTCCATCTTAGGGAAAAGTCACATGCTGCTCAGAAGAGCTCTTACTTGAGGCAGACAAGGTTCTTTGGGCAAATCTGATATCTTTTATTAGTTTAAATAGTTGGAAAAATTCTTTGCAAGCTTTTGGGTACAAACACCCTTCTTCAGGCTGCCTGAAGAAGGGTGTTTGTACCTGAAAGCTTGCAAATACTTTTTCCAACTATTTTAATTGGTTTAATAAAAGATATCCTTGTCTGCCTATATCCTTAAATCAACATGGCTACAACCTATACCCCTTCTTTTATTTGAAGAAGAAATGTGGATTTTGGCTCATTGTGCTTGGAACCTGTGCCTGCCTCTATAACCCTAAGTGATCTTTAACATCTGCAAATGCACTGATATGAGACATGACATAACCTTGAGGGGTACCTGGGCCCCATGGTGGTGAGTGAGCCAGTCAGAGAGGCCAGGTAGGTTTCAATGGGGTGGGAATGAGCAATGGGAAAATCAATGGACTCGAGTTAGAGATAACAGCTGGAGGCTCCATCTGCTCCTCTCAGTGTCTCCATGTCCCTACAGCTGGCGGAATCATCATAGCCCCTCTCTGCCAGGCAGCTGCTGCAACTCCAGGTGTGGGGCATGTGCAGGCACTCGGTGCTTGCCCCCTTGTGTTTGTGCCTGCCAGGGCCCAGGGCAGAGGCCAGGGGCACCTGCACACAACCTGGCATCCCCCTGCTGGTTGGGGGAGGCAGGGCTGGGACCAGTGCTGAGGGCCATGGCAGAGCCTTCTCTCCTCATATACAGATTCAGGTCCTGCGGTGTGGGACAGCAGAACAGGTTGCTGGCAGCCAGCACATCGCTGCACTCCCACGGCCAGCTGGAATGGACACTGTCCAGGGCACCATGGGTAACACCACACTTCATAAATTAGGTAGTGTGCATTAAATTAGTACCTCCGTTATGCACATTAGCAAAAAAGCACTTTTTAATGACACTTTAATACGCATTAAAGTAGGCTAATGCATATTAAAATGCACGTGTAGATGACCCCGTGATTTCAAACCCACAACGCGGGAAAAGCGGCGGTAGGGAGATGTCAAACGAGAGTGCACACAAACTAAGGACGAGCTGCAGCTGCCGCCCGCCAGCGAAGCGCAGGGCCCAGCCCAGCCAGTCTACACTGAGGTGAAGCCCCGCCCCCCCCACTTCTGCACGGAGCCACACAGAGGGACCCCCATGCGCACTGATTCACTGAGACTCTGCGTACTTGCTGGGGGGCAGCCAGCTTGGAGCTTAGTTTGGGATAGGGTGTTATATGACTGTACTGACTCATTTTAGCAGGCTCTGATTGCCCGGTCCTCTTTACCTGTCCTCGCTGAACTCAGATCACGGCAATTCAGCTTTTCCAAGTGGAGATGTAGACGTGTTTCTCCCCCAGGCCTCTCACCTGCAAAGAGCCAAGGACAAATCGGTGCATGGGACAGCAGCTTTGAACTATAGGAGTATAATTATAGAGAAGTAACGTTGTGCAGCAAAGAGCCAGTGCAGGGACTTCTGGTTGGACAAACACCTGCTTTCTTCTCCCACTGGGATGATGCTCTTAGCACAATAAGATTTCGCTGTGATCTGGGCCAGGGGAGACAAGAACACATTTAGTGAAAACAAAGGATGTGGTTACTGTTCACGAGGAAAGCGCTCTGAGGCCGAGCCAGGGAGAAATTCAGCTGAGCGTGTTCTGTTCAGATGTTTCAGAACTGAAATGTTTAACAGGAAAGGCTTGGCTTGGGCT